>NC_091069.1:262279373-262583435 GCF_032405125.1 Capricornis sumatraensis | reverse complement strand
CACAGACTCAGTGGACGTGAGTCTGAGTAAACTCCGGGAGTTGGTGATGGACAGGGAGGCCTGGCGTGCTGTGAATCATGGGGTCGCAAAGAGTCGGACATGACTGAGGAACTGAACTGAACTGAGCTGAGCTGAATATGAAAAGCCACCCAGTAAAACATGAGCCTGTGGAATCAGGTCTACATGTGTGCCTGTGTGTGTACTAAATCGCTCCAGTCGTGTCTGACTCTTTGAGACCCCATGGGCTGTGGCCTACAAGGCTCCTCTGTCCGTGGGATTCTCCAGGCAGGGATACTGGAGTGGGCTGCCGTTTCCTTCTCCAGGGCATCTTCTTGGCCCAGGGTTTGAATCTGTGTTTCTTAGGGCTCCTGCATTTGCAGGCAGTTTCTTTCCTGCCAGCACCGCCTGGGAAACCCCATTCACACGGACAGAGAAAAGGAAGGGTTAGCGCATGCACCATGACAGCTATAATTCCAGACATTAACACTATTTTACTTAATTTGTTACAAATGAACCTTATTGCAATGGAGTTCAGCTAGAAACAGGAATAGCACTCATGTCAGGGGGTTCCTGTTATTAAGTTGACAAATGGTTAATACTTTATAGATGGTTTCCATTTCATTTGTAGGCACCAACCCTATAAAATAGGCACAGTTATCCATAGTTTGATTCATTATTTCATTATTCATTACAATATGTAGAAATTATTATCCTCACTTTTAAAGATGAAAAACCAAGGCTCAGAGAGATGAAATAACTTGTTCAAGATGGCAGAGTCAGGGTTTTAAATCTAGCTGTGCTTTTGGAGCCTAATTCTACGTCTGTCATCCCACAGTGCTTTCCACGCTATATGTACAGACCCAAGGTCACTGGTGTTGTGACTGGGCTGAATGCCTTTACATGCAAGTTGCCATTTTACAAGTTGCCATGTTATATGTACATGGTGGAGAAGGAAACTGTCTTTGTTAAAGTTCTCCAGAAGCACAGAAACCTTTAATTATAAATTGGGAGATTTGAATGGCATATATTTCTCCAATGCATGAAAGTGAAAAGTGAAAGTGTAGTTGCTCAGTCATGTCTGACTCTTAGCGACCCCATGGACTGTAGCCTATAATCCTCCATCCACAGGATTTCCCAGGCAAGAGTACCGGAGTGGGGTGACATTGCCTTCTCCATAAAACAGATATTAATGAGTGTACATGTTTGCCAAGTTGCTTCGGTTATGCCCAACTCTTTGCGACCCCATGGACTGTAGCCCATCAGGCTCCCCTGTCAGGATTCTCCAGGCAAGAACACTGGAGTGGGTTGCCATGCTTCCTCCCAGAGATCGTCCCCACCCAGGGATCGAATGCGCGTCGCACGTCTCCTGCTTTGGCAGGGGGGTTCTCTACCACTAGGGCCGCCTGGGAAGCCCCAGTAATGAGCGCCTGCCGCACAGCACAGGGCACTCCGGTTGGTTCTCTGTGGCGACCTAACTGGGAAGGAAATCCAAAGCAGAGGGGATATGTGTGTACGCAGAGTTATTCACTTTGCTGTGCAGTGGAAACTAAGACAACATTGTAATGCAACTGCACCCCGGTAAAATCAACCGAAAATAGAAACAAGTAATTTATTTAAGTGCTGCACACAGCCTTCTCAGAGCAGGGAGATTAGTCCCATCTTGCAGCCGGCGTTAATGGAGACTGCTCCTTGGGAGCACGGCTTCCTCACAGTGCCGTGCCCACTAGCAGAGCAGTCTTCCACAACGTGGGACAATGCCCCAGGCAAATCGATCAGACCCTACAGGCAAGACTCGGGCAGATTTAGGGGATGTGGTGCAGTACAGCAGCTTTTGAAGCCACAGCCAACATTTATTTAAGGCCAAGTATTTCACTAGGCTTTTTCATATGACATCATCTTCAGCCAACACTCACAACACATCTGCCTCTTTTCTTTTTTAAAATGTTATGAAATTTGTGTAGTTCCAACACATGATTTGAACAATTTTCTCTCTCTTTTTAGGAATTGTTAGAACTGAGAAACAAATCTATTGCTAACTTAAACATCCATGATCTTCCTGCTATTTGACTTTGCATACCAAGAAGTAATCATTTAGAAGTATCATTTAGATGTCTCATTGGAACCATTATGAAATAAGTTTGCATTTCCAGTGCCCATTTCTGCTTAGAGTGGAGAAATGTGTGTCAAAATAAAGTAGATAAAAAATAAATCAACTCAGAGGAAACAGGTTCATCCAAATGTAACTCACAGTGTAGACATGGGATAACATCGTATTTAATGGAACCTGAGGATTACTTTAGGCTTCGCAGGCATTCCTAGTGCTAAAGAACCCACTTGCCAGTGCAGGAGACATAAGAGACACGGGTTTGATCCCTGGGTCTGGAGGGCTCCTGGAGGAGGGAATGGCAACCCACTCCACTACTCTTGCCTAGAGAATCCCATGGACAGAGGAGCCTAGTGGGCCACGGGGAGACCTGGGTTCCATCCCTGGGTCGGGAAGATCTCTTGGAGAAGGAAACAGCAACCCACTCCAGTACTCTTGCCTGGAAAATCCCATGGACAGAGGAGCCTAGTGGGTCACAGTCTACGGGATCAACTGGTGATTACACAACAAACAACTCAGCTTAAACTCTGTGCCAAGGATTCTGTAACAACAGTGTATCCTGCCTGAGGACAGTTACTCCTCCTGAGAACCTTCTGGCTAATCCTGTTATCCTAAAATGTAAATTATGGGAGTGGGTCTAATAAGATCTTTACAACCTTGAGATATTCTTTTGATTTACTGTAAGTCTATGCCCCAAACAGTAACACTGAAGAAACTGAAGTTGAACGGTTTTATGAAGACCTACAAGACCATTTAGAACTAACATCCAAAAAAGATGTCTTTTTCCTTATAGGGGACTGGAATGCAAAAGTGGAAAGTAAAGAAACACCTGGAGTAACAGGCAAATTTGGCCTTGGAATGTGGAATGAAGCAGGGCAAAGACTAATAGAGTTTTGCCAAGAAAATGCACTGGTCATAGCAACACCCTCTTCCAACAACGCAAGAGAAGACTCTACACATGGACATCACCAGATGGTCAACACCAAAATCAGATTGATTATATTTTTTGCAGCCAAAGATGGAGAAGGTCTATACAGTCAGCAAAAATGAGACCAGGAGCTGACTGTGGCTCAGATCATGAACTCCTCATTACCAAATTCAGACTGAAATTGAAGAAAATAGGGAAAACCGCTAGACCATTCAGGTATGACCTAAATAAAATCCCTTATGATTATGCAGTGGAAATGAGAAATAGATTTAAGGGCCTAGATCTGACAGATAGAGTGCCTGATGAACTATGGAATGAGGATTGTAACATTGTATAGGAGACAGGGATCAAGACCATCCCCATGGAAAAGAAATGCAAAAAAGCAAAATGGCTGTCTGGGGAGGCCTTACAAATAGCTGTGAAAAGAAGAGAGGCGAAAAGCAAAGGAGAAAAGGAAAGATATAAGCATCTGAATGCAGAGTTCCAAAGAATAGCAAGAAGAGATAAGAAAGCCTTCTTCAGCGATCAGTGCAAAGAAATAGAGGAAAACAACAGAATGGGAAAGACTAGAGATCTCTTCAAGAAAATTAGAGATACCAAGGGAACATTTCATGCAAAGATGGGGTCGATAAAGGACAGAAATGGTCTGGACCTAACAGAAGCAGAAGATATTAAGAAGAGGTGGCAAGAATACACGGAAGAACTGTGCAAAAAAGATCTTCACGACCCAGATAATCATGATGACGTGATCACTAATCTAGAGCCAGACATCTGGAATGTGAAGTCAAGTGGGCCTTAGAAAGCATCACTACGAACAAAGCTAGTGGAGGTGATGGAATTCCAGTTAAGCGCTTTCAAATCCTGAAAGATGATGCTGTGAAAGTGCTGCACTCAATATGTGAGCAAATTTGGAAAACTCAGCAGTGGCCACAGGACTGGAAAAGGTCAGTTTTCATTCCAATCCCAAAGAAAGGCAATGCAAAAGAAAGCTCAAACTACTGCACAATTGCACTCATCTCACATGCTAGTAGAGTAATGCTCAAAATTCTCCAAGCCAGGCCTCAGCAATACAGGAACCATGAACTCGCTGATGTTCAAGCTGGTTTTATAAAAGGCAGAGGAACCAGAGATCAAATTGCCAACATCTGCTGGATCATGGAAAAAGCAAGAGAATTCCAGAAAAACATCTATTTCTGCTTTATTGACTATGCCAAAGCCTTTGACTGTGGATCACAAGAAACTGGAAAATTCTGAAAGAGATGGGAATACCAGACCAACTAACCTGCCTCTTGAGAAATCTGTATGCAGATCAGGAAGCAACAATTAGAACTGGACATGGAACAACAGACTGGTTCCACATAGGAAAAGGAGTACGTCAAAGATGTATATTGTCACCCTGCTTATTTAACTTCTATGCAGAGTACATCATGAGAAATGCTGGGCTGGAAGAAGCACAAACTGGAATCAAGATTGCCAGGAGAAATATGAATAACCTCAGATATGCAGATGACACCACCCTTATGGCAGAAAGTGAAGAGGAGCTAAAAAGCCTCTTGATGAAAGTGAAAGAGGAGAGTGAAAAAGTTGGCTTCAAGCTCAACATTCAGAAAACGAAGATCATGGCATCCAGTCCCATCACTTCATGGCAAATAGATGGGGAAACAGCGGAAACACTGTCAGACTTTATTTTTTGGGGCTCCAAAATCACTGCAGATGGTGACTGCCACCATGAAATTAAGACACTTACTCCTTGGAAGAAAAGTTATGAGCAACATAGTATATTGAAAAGCAGAGACATTACTTTGCCGACTAAGGTCCGTCTAGTCAAGGCTATGGTTTTTCCTGTGGTCATGTATGGATGTGAGAGTTGGACTGTGAAGAAGGCAGAGCGCCGAAGAATTGATGCTTTTGAACTGTGGTGTTGGAGAAGACTCTTGAGGGTCCCTTGGACTGCAAGGAGATCCAACCAGTCCATTCTGAAGGGGGTCAACCCTGGGATTTCTTTGGAAGGAATGATGCTAAAGCTGAAGCTCCAGTACTTTGGCCACCTCATGCGAAGAGTTGACTCATTGGAATAGACTCATGTTGGGAGGGATTGGGGGCAGGAGGAGAAGGGGACAACAGAGGATGAGATGGCTGGATGGCATCACGGACTCGATGGAAGTGAGTTTGAGTGAACTCCGGGAGATGGTGATGGACAGGGAGGCCTGGTGTGCTGCGATTCACGGGGTCGCAAAGAGTCGGACATGACTGAGCGACTGAACTGAACTGAGCTGAAGAACTAAGAACTTCATTTATTGCAGGTCCCATGAGTCTCACACTTCGATTCTCACAAACTAAGAGGAGACTTACGTTTCTGAATTTGTACAACCTACCTTGGGACAAAATTCTGAAACAAAGAATTAATCATAAAATAGTAGAGACTGAACTTTGTGTCAGGAAATAGGAGCACTAATCTTGTTCTTGCCTGTAATTAAGTACATGTACGACTTCCTCAGTGGTGCAGATGGTAAAGCATCTACCTACAACGGGGGAGACCTGGGTTCAGTCCCTGGGTCGGGAAGATCCTCTGGAGAAGGAAATGGCAACCCACTCCAGTACTCTTGCCTGGAAAATCCCATGGATAGAGGAGCTTGGTGGGCTGCAGTCCATGGGGTCACAAAGAGTTGGACATGACTGAGCCCGTGAGCACACACACCAAGTGACTGGACTGAGTAATCGCTAAGCTCTTTCAGGTCTAAGATCTTATGAAATAAGATCCATAATGCTTCTTCAAAAATGGATGAGTCTTTTAAAGCAAAATGCTTGTGTAATAACCCATGATTTTGTGAATTTCTCTTTTATTTGTTTTTAATTATTTGAATGATGACCCATCAGCAAACATTGATGGGATAAGGATGGAAGCTTTTCACGTTTTGATCCATTTATCATTTCTGCTCTATTTCCCCTGCTGAACAATTTTTCAGAGCAGGCAATGTTATATGCTGTTAGTAATGTCAAGAAAAAAAAAATCTGCCATTTGTGCTAAAACCAGCCCAGAGTTGGCCAGTTCTCTGAAGTCTATCTACAGTTGAAATTTGTATTATAGAAACTTCCTGAAAATTGATGACTAAGATACAGCATTTCGTTCAAGCAATGATTAATGAAAATATTAAACAGTATTGCAAACTTCCAAAATAGGCTGTCATCAGGTGCATCAAAAAAACCAAAATCAATCAAACAAAAACACCTTAGCTAGAATGAAACATGTGAGACAATCCGAAACCACAGCTGAGCAGCTACTGTAGAGTTTTGTGGTCAACCCTAAGAAGCGGCAACATAGGCCATCTGTTTCCAGCCAACTGGGGCACTTCTAAATACCTCTCAAATTCGAGCTAAAAATGGAGGAAATTCTAATGTAGATTGGGCTCATGGCTAAATTAGCAGAACATGAACAATGAACTATTTGCACTTAACTTTCCTACATAAAATTCTCACACAACTCACAGGGCTCTCAGAACTATGACCTGTTTCTCTGAGTAATTTCCTTGGTGTTTCTCATGGATTGTTGAGTCTGTGGGACATACGTCCACGCCTGAGCTCAGTGTTACCAAGCACAACATGTCACTCAGCAAGAAACCTGCAGCCCGAAGATGCTCACCTGCATCTGCATCAGGGCAAAAGCCTGTTTCCGGAAGATAATGCAGGTGAAAAGTAACCGAATCCGGCCAGATGATCTTTCAGTATGCTAGCTCACTCTTATCCTTACGTGCTCAGTCTTTTTGACCCCATGGACTTAGACCTCCAGCTCCTCTGTCCACGGGATTCTTCAGGCAAGAATATTGGATGGGGTAGCCACTCACTTTTCCAGAGGATCTTCTGGATCCAGGGACCAAACCTGGGCCTCCTGCATTGCAGGCAGATTCTTTATCATCTAAGCCATCAGGGATTAATGTTATTATCTGCCCCCAATCTCTTTCAAATGGATGGGGAAACAGTGGCTGACTGTATTTTTCTGGGCTCCAAAATCACTGCAGATGTTTATTGCAGCCATGAAATTAAAAGGTGCTTACTCCTTGGAAGGACAGTTATGACCAACCTAGACAACATATTCAAAAGCAGAGACATTACTTTGCCGACTAAGGTCCATCTAGTCAAGGCTATGGTTTTTCCTGTGGTCGTGTATGGATGTGAGAGTTGGACTGTGAAGAAGGCTGAGCAGCGAAGAATTGATGCTTTTGAACTGTGGTGTTGGAGAAGACTCTTGAGAGTCCCTTGGACTGCAAGGAGATCCAACCAGTCTATCCTAAAGGAAATCAGTCCTAGGTATTCATTGGCAGGACTGGTGCTGAAGCTGAAACTCCAATGCTTTGGCCACCTGATGTGAAGAGCTGACTCATTGGAAAAGACCCTGATGCTGGGAAAGATTGAGGGCAGGAGAAGAAGGGGACGACAGAGGATGAGATGGTTGGATGGCATCACTGGCTCCGGGAGTTGGTGATGGACAGGGAGGCGTGGCGTGCTGCAGTTCATGGGGTTGCAAAGAGTTGGACACGACTGAGTGACTGAACTGAACTGAATCTCTTTCTTGTCCTGTCTTTCGTCTCAAAGGTTCAGAGTTGGAACAAACCTAGGACAGGAAAATGAATCGCTGCCTACCATGTCCACAGCCCATTTCTCAGCTGTTTTTGGCAGCTGCCTGACAGTCATGTAAGTCAGAAGACAGGACTTTGGCGTCTACTGGGGAGTAATCTCAAATTTCTCTGGCTTGTGTACTTCAGATTAAAATTCTAATTACATTTCTTCCAAATATATTAGAGGGAGATACATTTTCTAACATCTCAATTATAAAAGTAATGCTGAAATAAATTAGACCACATAACATGCTGGAATGTTTTATTCAAATGCCCCATTAAAGAGTCTTTTGGATTTTATTTCTCTTTACTTGGTATTGAAACGGTTTATTAGACGCATGTTCTACCAGTTCTAGGAAGTGCCCTGGTCTCAAAATGACACGTCGGCTGTGAGGTGTCAGCCTATGTTCTCTTTTGAAAGGTTGACTCTGAGTCACGTGTCTAATAATGCATTTAAACACATGCAGCTAACTGCTTGATGGCTTGATGTGGCGTGAAACACAGTAAGCTGCGGGAGTTTGTGTGACCATTACAAAGGTTTAGCCAGCGGGAGACTGAGTGGTTGAAACGAACGCAGGGCCATGGGGTCGTGTCAGAGATGGAAAGCGGGTCACGCACATTTTAAAAATGAGAAGTAGATAGAGTGCGGAGAGGCAACGCGTGCCGGAATCAGGAGCACTGGAAGGACGCAGAAGAGAAACGCGGCTGCAGTGAAGAGCGTCAGGCTAGGCAGAGCAGGAACGCTCGAAACCCTCACGGCAAGCGGTGCGGCATCTGGAAGCGCGGGAAAGCTTGTCTTGGGATTGTGTTGCCTGACCTGGGGTACCTTAGCTCTGACACTTAGTCACTGGATAACGTCTTAGCTTCTTCCTCTCTAAAGTGGAGAACGCGGCAGTAACTCACCTCACAGGCTGCCGTGAGGTTGACCAGCACCCTTCACCTAAAGTGCCAGTAGACAGCAGCGTAACACAGAGCAAGCGTGGATAAAAAGCTATTACGGACTTCCCTGGCGGTGCGGTGGTTAGGAATCTGCCTACCAGTGCAGGGGACGTGGGTTTGATCCCGGGTGTGGGAAGAGCCCCCGTGCCGCGGAGCAGCCAAGCCCCTGTGCCACAAGTACTGAGCCTGCCCGCCCTGCAGCCACGCTGCATGGCAGAAGGCGTCACGCGGGACCGCCCGTGCAGCTGGAGGGGAGCCCCACCCGCCGCGGCTAGAGAAAGCCGCGACTAAGACTCCTCGGCAGAGCAAATGATAAACGCACAATAAATAAAGCTTTAAAAATTAAAGCAAAAAGCTGTTATGATTATTGCTGCTGCTGCTAAGTCGCGTCAGTCGTGTCTGACTCTGTGCGACCCCGTAGATGCCAGCCCACCAGGCTCCCCCGTCCCTGGGATTCTCCAGGTAAGAACACTGGAGTGGGTTGCCATTTCCTTCTGCAATGCATAAAAGGAAAAGGGAAAGTGAAGTCGCTCAGTCGTGTCCGACTCTTCGGGACCCCATGGACTACAGCCTACCAGGCTTCTCCGTCCATGGGGTTTTCCAGGCAAGAGTACTGGAGTGGGGTGCCATCGCCTTCTCCGATGATTATTGCTGCTATTGTTTAAAGGAACGAAGGTTTTTTGTCTTGTGGAAAATAATGGACTTTTGAAATCCTTCATTATTCAAAACATGTACAAAATATACGTTCAGAATTCTGTTTCCATAAGTAGAAAAAAATCAACCCAATAGTAGAAATAAAGGACACGATCACATCATTCTTGGAAATCAAGGATCTTGCATCATTCATAATTACAAAGGCTACTTTCCATGACGAGCTATCATACTGAAGGCATGAAATGGGTAGGACTCGTATTTCAGAATATTTCCCGGTTTCCGTTTGGTTTGTTGTTACCTGACTGATAACATTTTTATTTACGCCCTTGTGGTTGGAGACTACATATTGATCACCCAATGTCCTGAATATATTCAATGTGCTAAATATATATTAAAGAATATATCAATATTAAGAATACATTAATATTAAGAATACATTAAGTATTTATATATTCTTTTTTAAGATTTTCTTTTATGTGGACTGTTATTTTAAGGGCTTCCCTGGTGGCTCAGACGGTAAAGAATCTGCCTGCAATGCTAGAGACCTGGATTCGTCTTTACTGAATTTGTTACAATATTGCTTCTGCTTTATGGTTTGCTTTTATTGGCTTCGAGGCATGCGGGATCTCAGCTCCTCAGCCAGGATCACACCTGCATGCCTTGCACTGGAAGGCAAAGTCTTAGCCGCTGGGCCACCAGGGAAGTCCTTCACATATTCTTCAATTTAATCCTTTTAAATAAATGCGTAATTAACTTCTTACAACTCTAACAGCTAAATATTATTATATGAAAGTTAATATTAAAATGTTGGTACTACAAAAGGTTGAAGCAAAACACAACCAAAAGCAGGCATCTGTTAAGAAGAAGGATTGGCCTGGAGTCTGCCTGAGTTCAAAGTCTTTACCCATTTTAACCTGCCACACCCCCTCCCTCCTGATCCTTGTTATCAGTCAAGGTTTTGGTATTCATGCACTCCTGACTGACTTTATCTCTTTCATAGAAATGGCTGCCCCAGTAGATTTTTTCTGTATTGCTCTTCCCTTCCACCTGCAAATGGAAATTTTCCATATTGTCTTCGGCTTAAGGTCACCTTCATCTAGGACACACAGTCTTGGAGAACTGGCATTATTTTTACTTGGAGTGTGGAAACTTTTGTAATGTTCTTCACAACCTCCCACCCCCAGAAGCCCTAGCTATTATTCCAAATGTTGTTGGCAGGAATTGATGAGTTAATGGTCTGCGTATACAAAGGCTAGGGTAATAAAAGAGCTTTTTGGAACCACAGACTGAACTCTGAACCACTTCCCAATGCTTCCTTTTCCAGGAATAGAACTCTGGTTACCTTCTTGTGGACTTTGCAAGAGACTTTATATAGGTCAGACCCACACTGTGGAGAAATGAAAGGCCACATAGCTTTTGTTTTCTTATGAGAACCCACTTTCTTCTGTAATTTCTTGGACTTGATTGAAAATATTGGATAAACCAAGTGTCTCGAATCATATTCTAACCATTCTACTCACTGGAGCTTGACGCTCACTCTCACCTACAACACTTTTACTCACACCAACTCTCTGCTTACAAGTCCATCATCGGACAACCACGGCGACCTTTTAAGAACCTGGAAACAATGGAAACAAGGGCAAAAGACGGTTTGGTCTCTGGCCCAGCACCTAACTCACATTGCTCCCAAAACACTGGATGCGGTTTATTTATCCACTTGCCCTAACAATTTGGAAGAACAAACTCATTGGATGGTACCCTCTGAAAACCCTTCAGTCTAATTTCTGGGAAACACATTTCAGATTCCATGGGGCAGGTTTTGTAGGTGTCATGCAGGGAGAAAGCTTTCCAACTTTGGGTCTACAGCAGAGGTGACAAGAAGCACAGCCTTGATGGGCACAGTGAAGTCCAAGAATATCGTGGGGAAGGTGGCTGGAAGCAGCATCAGCTTAACCTGGCGGGGCAGAGGGAAGGGCTGTGGGGCATTTTAGGAGGAACTGGGTACCCAGCACCCCAGTGAGCCCAGGCCTTGGTGCACCCCAGGATTGGCTCCAAGTTCCAGCATGAGCTGGGGATCCAAGGAACGCATGATTTGCCCTAAGCCACAGCCTGGCTCTAAGTCTGGTGTTGAGACTAACCTGCCTCCCCTGGTTCCCTGCCCTTCAGCCTTCTGTCTACTCTTCTCCCATAATATGCAAGAAGTGATCAGAAATATAGTTGTCAATAGCTCAGTTCCAGCTCCACCCACTCTCTGAGGTCACTGTTTTCAAGGTCATATGACACCATGTGCTGTGCCTGATTCCCACTTTCTGAATATTTTGCAGAGTTTTAAACAGAGTCAGTTTTTGGGGGTTGTCATGACAACACTTCCTGGCCTCTGAGTGCTGTTCTCATATCCAGTCACCAACCACCAGGTGAGTCTTCAGATCAGTTTCCTTTGCTTTAACCTCCACCCCTCCTGAAGAGAGGTTTTGCTTGAACCAGGAGACTAAGATATTACTTTCATGGCTTCTACTTACGCAATAGTCTCTAAATAGCTTCTAATGAGTTAATTAACAAATGCACTCAATTAGCAGACAGTTAGTGACCGCGTGTAGTTCTTGAGATGCTGTGTGATATGTAAAGATAGGGGAGCTAGGTCTTCCCTGCCTGGCAGTCTGTTGGGGAAATAATCCAAGGACGAGGTTGACAAACTAAGTGCTCCTTGCTAGAGCAATCAGGGTGTGAAGGAAGGGAGGAGTGTTCAAGCTGCCAGAGCAATCAGGGTGCAAAAGAAGGAGGAGTGTCCAAGCTGCGCTGGAGGAACGAGCGGGGTTTCGGGTCACATGGATGAAGGAGCCCTGAATGCCCGTCGGTACAGGCGCTAGTGCAGGATGACGCAGTGCATGCAGTGGGGAGAAGGGAATCACGCAATCTGGATGGAATAAGGGCGTGGGGTGTGAAGTCAGGGCTTCCCAGGAGGTGCTGTGGTAAAGAACCTGCCTGTCAACGTGGAAGACGTATAAGATGCGTGTTCGATCCCTGGGTCGGGAAGATCCCCTGGAGGAGGGCACGGCAATCCACTCCAGTGTTCTTGCAGAGGAGCCTGGAGGGCTGCAGTCCATAGGGTTGCAAAGAGTCGGACAAAACTGATATGACTTACTGTGTAGGCATGCAAACGCGGGATGGAAAATCATGTAAGGTATGTCTTACCTACACATTTTCAAACTTAAATATTTTCCTTTTCTTTCAAAGAATCAAAAGTCAACAACAAGAAAAGCTGGATTTAAATATAGCTTAAGCTGCTATATTCCAGACTCATATTTGATAAAATGTGTAATTCCTAGCAAGAATGTTAAGACTTTGAATAAATTAACAGGAATACTTGTTAAATCATTCTCCCTTGATGTGTGTGTGTGTGTGTGTGTAACAGAGAAATCACAAATAATATGGGGAGGAGATTTAACTTAGTTCTTCATAGATTCAGGGGGAGTTTGCTCTAACTTTGTTTTGAGAATATCATAATGCTGAAAGATAATGTGTGCATGTGATCATGTTAAATCGCTTCAGTTGTATCTGACTCTTTGCGATCCCATGGACTGTAGCCCACCAGGCTCCCCTGTCCATGGGATTCTCCAGGCAAAGATACTGGAGTGGGTTGTCATGCCCTCCTTGGGGGAGCTGCCCAGCCCGAGGATGGAACCCAAGTCTCTCATGTTTCATGCACTGGCGGACGGGTTATTTATTTTATTTTTTTACCACTAGTGCCGCCTGGGAAGCCTGCACAAAGATAATGACCATTTTTAACTCTAGAAATAATTTTTAAAGAAACAATAAAGCAAAAAGTACTGAGGCTTTAGGAAATTGCTGAAGAAACCTCTTGAGATTCATCTGAGGGCCATTTATTCTGGCTACAAAGTCCAATTAGTGCAGAAGCATGAAAGACATTTTCCAGTCTTCAGAGAGGCTCATCCTGACGATTTCCGGTTGATCCCAGTCATCTCCCATGCCGGGGTCTAGATGAATATTCGTAATTGTCAGGACAGCGATGCACTTATAAACATCCTAAACGATCTTTCAGGATCCTACAAATCGCCTCACCTGCAGTGCTTCCACTCAGGAGTATTTTTATCCCCTCTCACTTTTCAGTAATCTAAGGAATCAGCTTTTCCTTTCCATTGCCGGAAGGGATTGATCCCTTGGGCGTCTGCTCCTTTACCATCCGCTGGGGGCTTGCTGCACTCTCCTCACACTGGTTATCTGCTGTAGCTCCTACTAGACTGGCCGCTTTGTGAGAGCAGAGATTAGGGGCTCTTACACACCCAATTCCTAAGGCTGACTTGTGATTCAAGGCGTGGCACCTAATATGAGCTCGGTACCTATTTTTTACAGAACAAAGCACAGCCTTCTAAATCCCAGAGACCGCAGAGTCGATATTCTTGCCGTGTATTTAGAACAAGCTTTGGGTTTCCAGAATGGCTGAGGCTGCAGCCCATCACTACTTGATTATTTGACTTCAGGTAACCTAGCCCTGTGCCAAAGCCTTTGACCGTGTGGATCACAATAAATTGTGGAAAATTATGAAAGAGATGGGAATACCAGACCACCTGACCTGCCTCTTTAGAAACCTATATGCAGGTCAGGAAGCAACAGTTAGAGCTGGACATGGAACAACAGACTGGTTCCAAATAGGAAAAAGAGTACGTCAAGGCTGTATATTGTCACCCTGCTTATTTAACTTATATGCAGAGTACATCATGAGAGATGCTGGGCTGGATGAAGCACAAGCTGGAATCTAGATTGCTGGGAGAAATATGAATAACCTCAGATATGCAGATGACACCACCCTGATGGCAGAAATTGAAGAGGAACTAAAAAGCCTCTTGATGAAAGCGAAAGAGGAGAGTGAAAAAGTTGGCTTAAAGCTCAACATTCAGATAACGAAGATCATGGCATCTGGTCCCATCACTTCATGGGAAATAGATGAGGAAACAGTGGAAACAGTGTCAGACTTTATTTTTAGGGGGCTCCAAAATCACTGCAGGTGGTGATTGCAGCCATGAAATTAAAAGACACTTACTCCTTGGAAGGAAAGTTATGACCAGCCTAGACAGCATATTAAAAAACAGAGACATTACTTTGCCAACAAAGGTCCATCTAGTCAAAGCTATGGTTTTTCTAGTGGTCATGTATGAATGTGAGAGTTGGACTGTGAAGAAAGCTGAGCACCAAAGAACTGATGCTTTAGAACTGTCAAGTTGGAGAAGACTCTTGAGAGTCCCTTGGACTGCAAGGGGATCAAATCAGTCCATCTTAAAGGAAATCAACCCTGAATATTCATTGGAAGGACTGTTGCTAAAGCTGAAACTCCAATACTTTGGCCACCTGATGTGCAGAGCCGACTCATTGGAAAAGACCTTGATGCTGGGAAAGATTGAAGGCAGGATGAGAAGGGGACGACTGAGGATGAGATGGTTGGATGGCATCCATCACTGACTCAATGGACGTGAATTTGAGCAAGCTCTGGGAGTTGGTGGAGGACAGAGGAGCCTGGCGTGCTGCAGTCCGTGAGGCTGCAGAGTTGGACGTGACTTAGCCAACTGAACAACAACAGTAACAATCTAGCCCTCTACGTTCCAGCTCCTTCAGTTAAAACGGAAATAAAACTGCCTTCCTGCTTGTTGTGTGAATCAAAGAGGATAACTCTGAAAGCATCTGGGTATGGTGCCTGAAATATGATTACCTGATTGAAATGTAGGTTCTTTTTCACTTCTTCTGCAGTCTATCAGTTTTTTCACAAATGTAAGACTCAAAAATAAGTTAACTTTCTAAACTGGAAGATGAGTTGACAATTTTCACCATATATCATGGATAATTGCCCATGGGGAAATCGGGGTGCCCCAATAAAATGATCCATAAATGTAGACAGAGAATGAGATACACTCAATATCTCAAAGACTTAATTATCACTTAGCATAACCATTTGTTATCTGATTGATTCCACTGACGTGTCTACAAGTTTGAAGGACATTTTGACCTAATGTTTTGTTTGCAATGACCTCGGGCCCTCATCTCCATCTAGATACCATCATTTGGTTTATCTCAAGCTCTTTGCTCCATGTTCAAAGAAACAGAGGCAAATTTTAATTATTTTATCCAATTAATAAGCATGGTTAGTAGAAGTGAGATACAGTTGACAATGTTTACAACAGAGCAAGTTAAAATTTGTTAGTTTCCAAAACAAAACAAAATAACATGATTGAAAAAAAAAATTCCTTAGCAATGCTGAATACAGCAAACAGACTGGGGGAAAACTAGACATAGTAGAAATAATAAATAAAAAATAAAATTTGCAAGAACTAAAATTATATACAGTAACATTTGTTATTTGTCAAAAAATGATTGAAGAAGAAAATATTCTTTAAAAAGTAGTTCTCAATTTAACTTAAATTATTTTTATTTATTTATTATTATTGTTTTTATTATTTTTTAAATATAAATTTATTTATTTTAATTGGATGTTGTCACAAAAGAAAGTTCATCATATCTGATATGTTATTTTAAAAACTTCATTGATGAATGAAATCTTGGATGTAAAAAAAAGAATGTAATGAAAATAATTCCAATACAATAGAAAAAGGAAATGGAAGAAAATTATTTAACCCTGCTGCAAAGGTGTTTGATTAAAAAATTAAATTTGTATGAAGAAGTTTTAGCAAGTTTGTGCAGCCCTCTAGATGAGAAATCGGAAATGTTGCTATCATTCTAATGAGGATGTCTGTATTCATTAGACAGCAGAAACATCCTTAGGGGTCAAGAAAGTCAGCATGGAACAGTCACAGGATTAATATAGGATGTTCAAAATGATAGGATCAAAGCATCTTGCATTAATCAAAATCAATTCCATGTTTGGTTGAGTAAAGAAATTTTAAATTGTTTGATTGATATCTTTGAATGTACCTGTTGACTCATAGAAAATAGAGAATTTTATTAAATTAGTTCTGTTAAGCTTGCCACACAAAGATGGAATCCTTCCCTTCTAAAGGATGAAAAGTGTTTGATTCACAAAACGATGTCAAATTTATTTTTAAACTTGGCAGTGGTAACAAATTGCTGTTCTCTCACTCTCTCTCTCCCCTTTTCCTTACCAATCTCTCATCACAATCCACATGCCCACAATATCGGTAAAGAATGCCCAGCAGAACTGACTTGCTTACAGTGTTCACCAAGCATGTGCTTGACAGAGGAGTCACAGAGAGTCACATACCCTCAGCTGTCAACAAAAAACACTGGATTATTCATGAAAGAATATGCAGCTCTTCAGAGTCCTATTACACCATAGTATTATTTTTTGGATTTCTATAGATACATTTGCATTGCCATGAATAAATGTTTTTGCATGAAACTTATAAAACACTGTATTTGAAGACCAGAATCATGTATATTCACTTATGACAGGCTCTTAATACAACTGGGTGCTAACTGACTTTTGGAATTGGTTTTTTTGGTAATTCCCAAGGGGGTCAGAGAGAGAGAGAGTCCCTACATATCCCAAAATATACCATTTAGCTACAGAATAGCTTTGCAACCTGTAAACCCAAACCAGGATATTTAAAAAATTAATGGAATTAGCTAACACTAACACATGGTTTTATGGGCAGATGATAAAATTTGAAATACTGCCCTTCTTCTGCGGGTCACATTAAAAAAACTCAACCTTGACAAAATTCCATTTCAGGCTAGAAAGATTGCTAAAAATAAGCCCATCACTGCTGACCATCAGCAGCAGATTTTCAGTAAAGACTGCGGGCAATCTGGACACTGACTTTGATACTGTAAATAAAATTGCAGTAAATTTACTGTAAATGTAATTTCTTGGGAACAGAATCAGCTACTGTGGTTATGACTTTAATAAAGTACCACATGTTGGTAATAGCAATGATGACAGCCCCATCAACAGCAACTGGTCAGCGGCAGCAGTAAAGTTAACATGCACTGAAAATGTAGTGAAGCTTCCCTGATGGCTCAGTGGGTAAAGAATCCACCTGCAATGCAAGTCACACAGCAGAGGTGGGTTCCATCCCTGGGTCGGGAAGATCTCCTGGAGGAAGAAATGAAAACCCACTCCAGTGTTCTTGCTTGAAAAATCCCACGGACAGAGAAGCCTGGTGGGTTACAGTCCAAAAGGTCGCAAAGAGTTGGACATGACTGAGCGACTAAGCATTAAGCACCTGTGTGTGTCAGTCACTCAGTTGTGTCCAATTCTTTGCGACCCCATGGACTGTAGCCCACCAGGCTTCTCTGTCCATAGAATTCTCCAGGCAAGAATACTGGAGTGGATTGCCATGCTCTTCTCCAGAGGCACTTCCCAACCCAGGAATCGAACCCTGGTCTCCTGCATGGCAGGCAGACTCTTTACCATTTGAGAGCAGCTAATCCTCTCTCTATGTTATAGAACAGGAGATCGTGCCTTCGACAGGTAAGTAACCCAAGCAAAACCGGCACAGGGAATAAATGGGAGAGCCAGGCCTTGAAATGAATCTAGAACTCCCCTTCACACAGAGTCTGACCGTGCGATGTCAACAGAAGTCCGCAGGGGCCTGTGAAGCCAAAGGTCAGTTTCCAACATCTTCAGAAGAAACAATGGATGTAGATTTCTAAAGCTACAAACTCTTACGTGGACATTAGCTTTTATTTCCGTCTTTTAATGTTTCAATCGACTGAATCTGCCAATATCCAGTGTCTGTCAGTCTGTGTAATAATTTTTTGGTAGAGATTGGAGGTGTGGAAAAATACACCAGGAAGCAAAGCCATCATTTTTAAAAAGGTCTTCCTAAATCACTTCTATCTACAATGGGGTTTTTGGATTTTAGTTTCTGAGAAACTATAGTTGGGTTTTGTCTCTGTCTTTCCTGACAAATCAGAATGGAAGAAATAAAAATAAAAAAATAAAAATCAAGACTTTATGCCTTAGTAAAGAACATGTTGTTTAGTTGGTAAGTCGTGTCTGACTCTTTGCAACCCCATGGACTGTAGCCCGCCAGGCTCCTCTGTCCATGGGATGTCCCAAGCAAGAACACTGGAGGGGATTGCCATCTCCTTCTCCAGGAGATCTTCTGGGCCCAGGGATCAAACCCAGTCTCCTGCATTGGCAGGAGGCTTCTTTACCACTGAGCCGCTAGGGAAGCCTAAAGGACATGTTACAAGGAAATTTTGGCAGTAGTCTCCATAAGATTGTAGACTATGAAACATCTTAATTATTTATGTTTGTAGCTAGTTGGGGAAACTTTAAATCCAAAGCAAATGATTGCATATACACACACAAGGAAGGGGAGAAAAGAGGAATTTAAATTTTTATGCCAGATGTTTAATTAGTTTAGATAAAATGTTTAACTATCTTCTAGTTCTTATCATGTATGCAGGAGTTATGTTCACAGAGAAACATAAAATCTAAAATGGGGAGATTGTCCCAGTGGAAATTCTTTATAAATTCAATTGCCTTTATAAAAATATTCATATTAATACAAACCAAGTGGGGAGGGGTAGATTTGGAGTTTCAGACGGACATTTCAAATTGCTATATTTAAAACAGATAACCAACAAGGACCTGCTATATAGCACAGAGAGTTCTGCTCAATATTCTGTAAGAACCTAAAAGGGAAAAGAATTTGAAAAAGAATACATACCTGTATATGCATAACTGAATCATTCTCCCATACATCTGAGACTAAAACAACATTGTTAGTCAACTATGTGCTGTGTGTGTATGGGATTTCCCAGGCAAGAATACTGGAGTGGGTTGCCATTTCCTTCTTCAGAGGATCTTCCTGACCCAGGGATCAAACCCTCGTCCCCTGCATTGGTAGATGGATTCTCTACCACTGAGCCATGTGGGAAGCCCTTGATCAATTATACAGCAAAATAAAATAAAAATTAAAAAACTTTATTCCTTAACTGTGTGTGCAACAAAACAGAGAATCACTGAAGAAGAAAATCCACATAATTAAGGTAATAAACAGGAAAGCTTTTCATCAGTTCAACTTTTGTGAGATCAATTTTAACATATATACACTACTATATCTAAAACAGGAAAACAATGACTTACTGTATATATTCAATATCTTATAATAAGCTATAATGAGAAAGAATCTAAAAAATATAAATATTTCAACGTATATGTGTGTGTATTACTGCATCACTTTGCTGTATGCCTGAAACTAACACTACATTGTAAATCAAATATATTTCAATAAAATTTTCTTAAATTAAAAAGTATTTTAAAATAGGGTGTGTATTCCTTTACATGAGAATGTGCAGCTGGACCAAATTTGGCAAATACCATGAATAAAAGTATTTTCTGTGTTTCTCTGTCCTGAGTTTGTAATCAGTTCAGTTCAGTTGCTCAGTCGTGTCTGACTCTTTGCAACCCCATGAGCTGCAGCACGCCAGGCCTTTCTGTCCATCACCAAATCCCGGAGTCCACCAAACCCATGTCCACTGAGTCGGTGATGCCATCCAGCCATCTCATCCTCTGTCGTCCCCTTCTCCTCCTGCCCTCAATCCCTCCAAGCATCAGAGTCTTTCCCAATGAGTCAGCTCTTCACATCAAATGGCCAAAGTATTGGAGTTTCAGCTTTAGCAACAGTCCTTCCAATGAATATTCAGGGTTGGTTTCTTTTAGGATAGACTGGTTGGATCTCCTTGCAGTCCAAGGGACTCTCAAGAGTCTTCTCCAACACCACAGTCCTAAAGCATCAATTCTTCGGTGCTCAGCCTTCTTCACAGTCCAATTACACATCCATACATGATGTGGAAAAACCATAGCCTTGACTAGACGGACGTTTGTTGGCAAAGTAATGTCTCTGCTTTTGAATATGCTGTCTAGGTTGGTCATAACTTTCCTTCCAAGGAGTAAGCGTCTTTTAATTTCATGGCTGCAATCACCATCTGCAGTGACTTTTGGGCCCAAAAAAATAAAGTTTGACACTGTTTCCACTGTTTCCTCATCTATTTCCCATGAAGTGATGGGACCGGATGCCATGATCTTTGTTTTCTGAATGTTGAGCTTGAAGCCAACTTTTTCACTCTCCTCTTTCACTTTCATCAAGAGGCTTTTTAGTTCCTCTTCAATTTCTGCCATAAGGGTGGTGTCTTCTGCATATCTGAGGTTATTGATATTTCTCCCGGCAATCTTGATTCCAGCTTGTGCTTCCTCCAGCCCAGCATTTTTCATGATGCACTCTGCATATAAGTTAAATAAGCAGGGTGACAATATACAGCCTTGACACACTCCTTTTCCTGTTTGGAACCAGTCTGTTGTTCCATGTCCAGTTCTAACTGTTGTTTCCTGACCTGAATACAGGTTTCTCAAGAGGCAGGTCAGGTGGTCTGGTATTCCTATCTTTTTCAGAATTTTCCACAGTTTATTGTGATCCACGCAGTCAAAGGCTTTGGCATAGTCAATAAAGCAGAAATAGATGTTTTTCTGGAACTCTCTTGCTTTTTCGATGATCCAGTGGATGTTGGCAATTTGATCTCTGGTTCCTCTGCCTTTTCTAAAACCAGCTTGAACATCTGGAAGTTCATGGTACCCATACTGCTGAAGCCTGGCTTGGAGAATTTTGATCATTACTTTACTAGCATGTGAGATGAGTGCAATTGTGCTGTAGTTTGAGCATTCTTTGGCATTGCCTCTCTTTGGGATTGGAATGAAAAATTCCTGAAAAATCTGTATTAATCAGGTCACACCTTCCCTGGCCTCTGTTGTCTTGGGGATTGTATCTGCACATCATCAGTAAAGACTCCAATCCATTATTTTTGTTGCATCCTTGTTTTTACTTACTGTGTGTCTGGCATGACAAAAAAAATAAAAAAAAATTAAAAGAGATTTACCCCCAAAGTCCCAGTTCTGTAATTCTCTAGAAAGATGAGGCGTGGGTCACCCCTCATCTATACTTTTCTCCGGCTCGGTTGTGGCTGGCCCCTCAGATGGTGCTCGGCTTCTCCATTTGCTCCATGAATGTAGGCCCCCCTCTCCTCTAGGCTTTTTATTTTGTGACCCCCATCTGGGGAAGAGTTTTCTAGACTGAACAGAGTCATCTCATCCACTCGCCATTTCTGAAACACACCATGAGATTTCCTGCCTTTGCACCTTTCTTCACACTGTGCCCAGCTCCGCCTCGCCACCTAAATGTGCTCTAACGCAGCCTCTCCAAAGCAGGACTCATTGTCTGCAGCCCAGCTCAAATGCCATCTTCAGGGAGAGTCAGTTAGAAGCACTTCAACTTCTTTCTGAATTACCAAGGAAGTTTTTGCCTGTACAAACTTACGCCAAACCAACATGAAACAAAAAAGAAAAGAAAAAATCTGTGTATCTTTATGTCCACCTCTTGAATTTCTAACAACAAAGTCCACTTCTTAAAGGCAGGCTCTAAGATTCCTTGTTTTGCTCACAGCTCATAATACTATCCTTCTTAAGGCCTCAACAAATACTTGTGTCAGTCGCTCAGTCATGTCTAACTTTTTGCAACCCCATGAACTGTGGCCCACCAGACTCCTCTGTCCATGGAATTCTCCAGGCAAGAACACTGGAGTGGGTTGCCATGCCCTTCTCCAGAGGATCTCTCTGACCCAGGGATCGAACCCAGGTCTCCTGCATTGCGGGCAGATTCTTTATGGTCTGAATATTTCTTTTATAGTAAATACTGAGAACTTTGTAGGGTTTAAATGCAACAATCTCAAAGAGGTCTTTTTCTGTTTTATTTTTTCTATATCTTTAGTCTTTTAGGAAAATAATATGCAGAACATTAAACTGTCACTTATTCCAAAAGAATTGCTATGATTAATACACTCGCTGGAAAGGAATAATTGTATCTTAAACACATTTGATGATGTCTTCTTAAGACAGCAGCATAATTTGTTTTCCTGGTAACTGAACAATTCTGCCTGAAGAATTTCAGATTTGAGGTCTTAAGTTTAAATGATTTCCCCCCATAAAGGCATTCCAAGTGGGAATAAGGTCTTAAGTAATTAACCCTTATTCAATTGGCCTTTTATGGGTTAGATTACAGCCATTTGTATATTTCAGAGGTAATATACAAAAATATCACATTGGAATTTAGGTTATATTATTTTGGGCAGAAATGAAGACTGTGGTTCTGGCAAGATTATGAACTTACCTTATGTGCAAGCCTTTCTAATAGAAACACCTGAAAATATACATATTCTTTCAGAAGAGGAAGTGAAATGTACATATGCAAAAATGAGGACTAGCAAGTCTGCTGGCTGACGCTGCGGTGGGGATGGTATTGGGGAGACAGGGATCACAGCTTGAAAGAATTAACAGTGTCTGATCTCGGATCTCACGGCTGCAAGATGGTTCTTTCACAGTGCTCAGGAAAGCACACTGAAGTCCTGCAGACACTGGAACCGACGCCTTGTATACAACTGGGATGTTCGAATGTGACACACATAAGGTGAAGGGTAGAAGTAATTCACCCAACAGCTTACAGAGATGATGAGCAAAACCAGAGTTTGAAAAAAAAGCGTCTTGAATTTTAAAAATTTAGACTTGTGCCTTGCATTGCATTAGTATCTAAATGTACACGCTCCATGAAGCACTGAAACCTTGAAGTTAAGAAATTTTTAAACATTTGATCCTAGGGCAAGGGTAAACCCTACTGCTCTTGGCAGAAGCAAGCACACAAAGAGCAGCCAGAACTCTGAATATTCTCATGGCTCGGTCTGCACAGGGCTTCCCTGGTGGCTCAGGCGGTAAAGGATCTGCCCACAACGAGGGAGACCCGGGTTCAAGCCTCTGGTCGGGAAGATTCCCTGGAGAAGGAAATGGCAAACCACTCTAGCATTCTTGCCTGGAGAATGCCATGGGCAGAGGAGCCTGGTGGGCTACAACCTATGGGGTCACACAGAGTCAGACATGAGCAAGTGAGTAACACTCAATCCGGATGGGGTCACAGAGAGTTGGACACGGCTGAGTGACTGACATTCAATCTGTACAGGATCCTACAAGAAAGAAGCTCTATTAAAGATGAATTCACAATAAACGTTTTTTAAAAAATTACAAAATCCGTGAGGAAATAGCTCATCTTTTGCAAGAGTTAGATGAATAGAAAATTAGCCCATGATGAACTTCAATTAATAAAGTAAACCTGAGGCAATACAATAAGGCAGTATGCCTTTATAATACTTAAATTCAATTCAGAAGCTTGACCTCACGGACAAAAATAAGAAACTGGAATTATAAAAAGGGAACCAAAAATTATGGAAAATCAACAGATATCTGAAAAAGCACCAAATAAAATTTCTATATATAGCTGGTCAGAAAATAGTTAATAAGGATCTGTACCATCTGTATAATTAAATTCAGAAGCTTGATATAAAGGACATATATAAAATCTTGAACTAAAATTATATATAAAAAATTTTATGTACATAATAGTATCCTGACACATAAAGAACATATTCAATTATGCTTCAACAGACACTGAAGAGTCGGTGTCACAGAGGCCAGATTCTGTGATGGCCAACAAATGTAGTTAGAAGCTGTAACAAAGTTTTAGCTTCAGAAATTTCATATAGTTTGAGTAACAACTTTTGAGACTTCAACACTTAGAAGTGTATAGCATTAAATACATTATTTAGGAAAGAAGAGAAGTTTCAGATTAATTAAATTGAGGGTCTAAGTTACCAAAGAGGAAATTAGAATGACCCTCTCCAGCAAAAAAAAAAAAAAAAAATCTATCTATCTATCTATATATACATATATGTTCTGCCTTGTTCTACTTTACTTACTCAGGGAATGAAAATTTAAATAAGAATTAGACATTTTTTTATACCCTCTACTCCCCAACACCCTCCAAGATTTTCTCAAGTTTCAAAACATTGGTAACAACTGCTGATGAAGCTCTGGAAAAAACACATACAATATGACCAACTGCATAATTAATTAGTACAACTGCTTCAAAAGAATTTGACAATTTGTGCTGATTCTATAGATGTACATGCCTTTGACCCAGAGAAATTCTCGCATGTGGACCGAGAGAAACTTGCATTTGACTGCTCACTACTCACTACTGTCACAGTGAGAGGTGCAAATCAACTCAGAAAGGGAATGGGTAAGGAAGGGTGAGAAAGTGCCGATCGAAAGGATGAGAAAGCCAGCTTATTGCACAATAGGTTTCTAGTAAACAGCCAAAAATGAACATGTAAGATGGATAACTGTGAGGGACTGATCTTAAGAAGAAATGAGTTCAATCAGAATGTAAAAAGATACAAAGAAGAGAGAAATCCCAGCTCCTGTGTGTATTATCTGCCTATCTAGGGCAACCCATACAATCTATGTGCCTTGGTTTTCTCATCTGTAAATAAAGATGATAACAGTATTGGTATCATAAAATTATGGCAAGATTAAATGAATAATTCCTACAAGATGCCTTAATGCCTAGCACTGAGACAGCCTTGTGAATGGTTGTTATTGCTATTATCATTATAATTATTATTACTACTACTTCTTATATGTGTGATGATTTATATAGAAGATAGTGAGGGAAAGCTGGAGAAGAAAATGGCAACCCACTCCAGTACTCTTGCCTGGGAAATCCCGACAGAGGAGCCTGGTGGGTTACGTGGGGTCACAAGAGTTGGACACGACTTAGCGACTAAACAATAACGAGGGAAAATAATATCCTATTACTTTACTAATATATGAGCATTGTAACAACAGTGTCTAACAAAATCTTATGCACCCACTTGAACAGTAAGGAGGAAAGACAGAAGGAGCAAGGCAGAGCTGAAGGACTGTGGGGCTCTGGCTTTCTTTTTTCATACTGATTCTATTTGGCTCTGCTCAGTCTTCGTGGCAGCACACAGGATCCTTAGTTCCATTAAGCGGGGTCTAATGCCCTGACCGAGGCTCCACCCCGGGTCCCCTGAGTTGGGAGCGCAGAGTCTTAGCCGCTGAACCACCAGAGAAGCCCCGGGCTTCTGGCTTTATCTGTAATCTTGCACGGACTTTAAAAATAGAAACAGAATAAACATGTTAAAGCAAAATGTTAAAAAAGATGTAAGTTTTATAAGGGGACCATTATATTTATTCTAAACTTTTTGTGTTAAAAATATTTCATACTTTAAAAAATAAATTTTCAGGAAATTTCAAAATTTTCAAGCTTTAGGGCTTTGTTTCTGTGTTTTTGTAAAATGGGTGGAAAATATCTGCCACAGGGGATTTCAATAAATATCAGATGAGATAATGCACACAGTTAGGCATTGCACCGTGTATGCAGTAGGTGGTACTTAATAAATGTAAGTTAAATATTGATCTAATATAAATCTATTGTTTCCAAAAAGTGTAAAGAAAGAACAAATTTCCAACTTATTTTTCTACTCATTAAATTTATTTCTTGTTCATACATGAACTAGCTTGCAGATGTGATGGGAACTGGAAAAGCACAGAGAAATTAAAAATCAGAAGAATTCAGTTGGTCTTGGTTTAGGACTTTATAACTGGGAGTATGAAATTCACAAAATGTCAGAAGGCTTTTAAAAACATTGCTACTCAAAGTATGATGTGGGGTCCCACTCACTGGGGAGGTGGTTAAAAATGCTGGATCTTGGGCTCCACCTCAAAATTTCTAGAATTAGAATATGTTTTCTAATACAATCCTCACATGATTTCAGCATAAAGTTCGAGACAGTACTGAAAAAAAGTCCAGGGATCTGTCACTAGGGTCCATTTTAATGGTTAGAAAACTTCATTTTAGGCTTTTTCTCCCCTTTCTTAATTTCATACATTCCTAAGAATGAGAATCTACAGATCACGGTTATTTAAAAATGTTTTTGTAATCCTTTACACAGAACCTGAAAATGTAGAGTGCTAGTCAACCCTGCTTTCTTGAGGGAAATTTGATACAGTGATTGAAATAATCAGCTCACAATATCATGAGCCTGGTCATGTCCCCCCCATTATATGAGGCTTGTAAAGGCTAAGCCGTTAATAACTAGAGAGTCTTTCAAATCAATCAGCTTTTTATGATGTTTTATCCAATGAGGATCAGGAGATTTAGGATTAAATTGTCAATGAAAATTTGAAAATGGTATCTTACTTAATCCTTTTCTTTCCATTCTAGATTTTGGGCTTCTTTTTTTTTTTCCAGTGATACAGATACAGGTTTAGACATCTCCAACGGATGAGAGTACTCCTGCCAAAGGATTAAAAGATTAACAAGATTGAAAAAAAAATGCTTCCCTCTGTTACAGTGTACTCTCGTCTCTAACGCTGAAGCAGATCATTTAGAGTTCAGTGTGTCACAGCTTTAGAAACAGAGATAACTTTGAAACGATGCAAGGTAGCGTTTTGGCTACAAAAGAGAGCTACAGACCATGGTGTGGCCGCGCTGAGGAAGCAAAGCCTGGTAAGTACCACTGTTAGGAGGGCACAGCAGCACAGGCTGATACAGGGAGAAGAGAGCACCGAGGACTGTCACAGCCCACCTTCCAGCTGAGTCCATGTGACCTATGATGTCTGAGAGGGGTATGATCATTTACAGACGCATTTTAATGAATGCTTTTATAAATGTTACTGTGTGTTTTTAAGCATTAGGTAAAGATGCACAGTTGCATAAATCTCACACTTCCCTGGTGGCTCAGACGATAAAGTGTCTGTCTACAATGCGGGAGACCCGGGTTCGATCACTGGATTGGGAAGATCCCCTGGAGAAGGAAATGGCAACCCACTCCAGGACTATTGCCTGGAAAATCCCATGGACAGAGGAGCCTGGTAAGCTACAGCCCATGGGGTCGCAAAGAGTCAGACACGACTCAGCGACTTCACTTCTTCACACGCTAGTAAAGTAATGCTCAAAATTCTCCAAGCCAGGCTTCAGCAATACATGAACCGTGAACTCCCTGATGTTCAAGCTGGTTTTAGAAAAGGCAGAGGAACCAGAGATCAAATTGCCAACATCTGCTGGATCATGGAAAAAGCAAGAGAGTTCCAGAAAAACATCTATTTCTGCTTTATTGACTATGCCAAAGCCTTTGACTGTGTGGATCACAAGAAACTGTGGAAAATTCTGAAAGAGATGGGAATACCAGACCACCTGACTTGCCTCTTGAGAAACCTATATGCAGGTCAGGAAGCAACAGTTAGAACTGGACATGGAACAACAGACTGGTTCCAAATAGGAAAAGGAGTACATCAAGGCTGTATATTGTCACCCTGCTTATTTAACTTATATGCAGAGTACATCATGAGAAACGCCGGGCTGGAAGAAGCACACGCTGGAATCAAGATTGCTGGGAGAAATATCAATAACCTCAGATATGCAGATGACACCACCCTGATGGCAGAAATTGAAGAGGAACTAAAAAGCCTCTTGATGAAAGTGAAAGAGGAGAGTGAAAAAGTTGACTTAAAGCTCAACATTCAGAAAATGAAGCTCATGGCATCTGGTCCCATCACTTCATGGGAAATAGATGGGGAAACAGTGGAAACACTGTCAGACTTTATTTGTTTGGGCTCCAAAATCACTGCCGATGGTGACTACAGCCATGAAATTAAAAGACACTTACTCCTTGGAAGAAAAGTTATGACCAACATAGACAGCATATTCAAAAGCAGAGGCATTACTTTGCCAACAAAGGTCCATCTAGTCAAGGCTATGGTTTTTCCTGTGGTCATGTATGGATGTGAGAGTTGGACTGTGAGGAAGGCTGAGCACCGAAGAATTGATGCTTTTGAACTGTGGTGCTGGAGAAGACTCTTGAGAGTCCCTTGGACTGCAAGGAGATCCAACCAGTCCATTCTGAAGGAGATCAGCCCTGGGATTTCTTTGCAAGGAATGATGCTGAAGCTGAAACTCCAGTACTTTGGCCACCTCACGCAAAGACTTGACTCATTGGAAAAGACTCTGATGCTGGGAGGGATTGGGGGCAGGAGGAGAAGGGGACGACAGAGGATGAGATGGCTGGATGGCATCACGGACTCGATGGACGTGAGTCTGAGTGAACTCTGGGAGATGGTGATAGACAGGGAGGCCTGGTGTGCTGCGATTCATGGGGTTGCAAAGAGTCGGACACAACTGAGTGACTGAACTGAACTGAACTGAAAGATGTTATTGTATAAGACATTTTTTTTTTGAGTGGGGGCTGTCTGAAATCCTATGAGAGGGCAGTCCTCTTCATTGTGTACAGTAATAGCGAGACAGAGGGCCCCACTTCTAACCATGAAAGTGTAAGGTCGCTGGTGGGGCTCCCCCCCGCCCCCACCTGCCTGGCAGTGCATGTCTGAGCATCTGATAGAAGCTCTGCCAATCAGATTCTCCTTTCAGGGACTGTGAATCCCAGATGAACAGAAGGTCAAGACTCTTGCTCAAGGGATCTACAAAGGCAGACACACATCCAGGTCATCTTCGCAAAATGTCAGCACCTGAGCCTCCTGCACTGGGGCGTCTGGCTCACATTCTTCTCCTAAGTCTTAGTTTCCATCTTTCTATTTCTGAGTCTGCATGTCCTACTAACAAATTCCTTTTCTATCTCTGCTTGCAATCAAGAATCATCACTAATACAAAAATGTCACCTCTTCACTGGATTCAATTTTTTAAATTAATTTTTCATTGGAGTACTGTTGATTTATAATGTTGTATTAGTTTCTAAGTGAATCAGGTACATGGGCTCCCAGGTGGCACTCGTGGTATAGAACCCGCCTGTCAATGCAGGAGACAGGAGAGACGCGGGTTCCATCCCTGGGTCAGGCAGACACCCTAGAGGAGGGCATGGCCACACACTCCAGTATTCGTGGAGTATTCAGTATTCCAGAATCCCAAGGACAGGGGAGCCTGGCTGGCTACAGTCCCTAGGGTTGTGAAGAGTCAGACACGACCTGGTGACTCGACAGCAGCGCGAGGAGTGAGGGACCCAGGCTCTCGCCTCTTGACTGTCACTTAGTAATGAAATGACCTTGAATATTGATTTGTTCAAAAACTCTTTCTCCACATGTCCACACACCAGGAATCGCACACCGCAGTAAGGAAGCAGGGGTGGGCACAGTGGACAAAAGCCCCTGTCACGAAAGAGTCTGTGAACCTGGAGCTGGATTTCTCACCATAAAGTCAAAGAGCTGGAGTAAGGTCCTTCCCAGCCTAAAACAATAAGCCAGATCTCAATTTCCTTAAAATACGGTATAGGAACACATAAAAATATGAAGTAAAACAGAACACGAGGAAAATCAGCTTATAACTCACCTCTGATAGAATTGACCTTAGGAGTATTAATTCTTCCTTACAAAAATATACTATAAAGAAAAGTGAAGTCACTCAGTCATGTCCGACTCTTTGCAACCCCATGGACTGTAGCCTAGCAGGCTCCTCTGTCCATGGGATTTTCCAGGCAATAGTACTGGAGTGGATTGCCATTTCCTTCTCCAGGGGATCCTCCCAATCCAGGGATCAAACCCGAGTCTCTCACATTGTAGACAGACGCTTTACTGTCTGAGTTATCAGGGAAGTCATACTATAAAGAAGGGACATTATAAAATGTTTTTTAAAGGTTAGCTTCAGTTTGGTCTGATGCAAAACATTGGAACTCTTTCAGGAAGCATGCCTGTCAAGGACAAAAGGGAAAAAATTATTTCAAGGAAGTTAACAGTGATGAGAAAGGAAGTTCCACTTTATTCCTTGGGAAGATGAATCTGTTCTGTACATCTGCTATTAGTCAAAACATAAAGAACAATGTGTTCTCTAATCAGGTTTTATGTGTGTGTTGAATTTTCTGATTCATGGTAATTGGACCAGAAAAGGTAAAGCATATTATTAGTGGACAAATTACAGAGTGAAAACTAAATTAGCCTAGACTCTCGGCTGCTTCATTATAAAATTAGGTGGGAGAGGTCATAATTATTTAATTTGTGTCCAAATCTCAGCTGGAAAATGTTCCAAAGGAGCAAACGATCCAAGTAATTTTAGGAGAAGGGAAAGTCCTTGCAGTCAAGATTATAAAACCCAATATTGACAGACATAATTAGCATACTACCTTCCTGACCATACCTCAAGAGGTGTTTGGACAGCAAGTCTAATTCTCTAAAGATAAACTCTCTGTTATTTTTTTAATCGTAACTTAGTGAAACAGATCATTTCCTTGACATGCTGTCACCATAAGACGCCCTTCCTGACACATCCCTCAAAGTTGTTGACATTGGATGGTTGCTTCTGCTGGTTAATATGGGCACTGAACTATAGTAGGAAATAGATATATTAAGTACACAAAACTGAATTTGTTCTTCCATTAAAGTCATAAATCGTGGAAGCTGAAATAGCCTTTCAAGTTATTAGCCTGTTTTCTCATGTTATAGATGAGGAAACAGGCCCAGGCAGGTGAACAAAATCACGAGAAAGCTCACGGTTGATGGATGCTTGAGTTGTGATGAAAGGACAGACCCATTGCCCTCAGCCCAGGGTTTCCCCATCGCTGTGTTTTGCCAACACTCTTTATGAACTGACTTCCAGCTTACAGGGCCCCATTCATGACGCTGAGCCGTAACACCCAGACAGAGAGTAGGTGTGGCAGGGGGCAATGCAGAAGCAGTTCAAGGGGGTGGCTCCTTTTTCTTGGAAAATAAATATCTCTGCATATTTGTTGGATGAAAAACAGTAAGCTGATTAGTCAGTCTGCAGCAGGACTAGTATGTTGGAAATGAAAAACAAAAAGTTTTCCTTCTACAGCTGAATTTGAGAGTGTGCATAAGCTGAATTTCCTTGTCTGGAGACTCTCAGACTAGACTAACCTTACGAATTAATACGAGTGTATAGGTGAGAGAAATTAGGTCAGGTCCAAAAGGCAGTCAGGTAACTGATCACAAATCAGAATTAATATGGATTCACAACAAAGGCAGAGATTTAGTGCCGTAACTCACTGGACAACATTAGGAGCATGCTAGAGACTGATGAAGAAGCCTTCTGGACAAACTCATAGAGAAGGAGCCAATATTGAAGGACAGAAGATGTTTTAATCCAAGTACAGTCCAGACTTTGATTCTCCTTTTAGTCAAATCTCCTTTCCCCATCTCTCTGTCCCTCTCTTTTTCTCCCTCTCTCTCTTCCAGCTCATAGTCTCTTTATGTAAGATTTTTTGCTTCCATTGTATGACTTTATTGCTCTTTTTTACTTCATTTCTGAGAATGGATGTCTACAGCAAAGTATAGAAAAATGTTGTGATAAGAACATAAGAAAATGATTCTGAGATGAAAATTATCAGATGCATCAGTTTCTCTGTGTAGCTCCAGGACAAAACTGAGACGTCAGTTTTGAGAACCTAGACAGGAGCTTCAGTGGAGAAGGAAATGGCAACCCACTCCAGTGTTCTTGCCTAGAGAGTCCCATGGTCAGAGCCTGGTGGGCTGCTGTCTTTGGGGTCGCACAGAGTTGGACACGACTGAAGCGACTTAGCAGCAGCAGCAGACAGGAGATTCACTCCCTTGAATGTGCTGTCTTAAGTTCTCCAGCTCATTCTCCAAAGATGCCCTGTGAAGGCTTTGCATATGGCCTATGGTGAAGACTGGCATTTATTAGAGTCCACTCAGGGATGTTCTAAATGCTCTCTGCCACTAAGTGCTCATATAAGAACTTAGAACATTTTTTTTTCTTCTTGGGAATCTCTTGCAGCTTTATCTCTGTGCAAAGATCTGAGCTTCTTTCAAAAGTCCAAGATTGATTTTTGGAGAAGATAAATGAAGGATTTTCTAGCTAGCCAAGGAACAGATTCTCTGATTAAATGTCAGATTAGGAAGAAAAAATACCCTACATAAGGTACTGTGACAATTCTCTAAAAAGAAAGACTGTGAGAAGGACACAGATATTTTAAAATAGAGGGTTATAGCCTTCAGAATTTTCATTTTCTATAAAGTCCTTGCGGTTGATATGTTTAAAAATACGCACATGTGCAGAACATTTCAGATTCATTTATGCAGAATTATGTAACACTTGGAACAACTCCCTTAAATGCCCATGGATTATGGGGAAATAAAATTTTACAAATTATATTTGTAAATATCCCATCTTCTTTATCATTGCAAGTTCCCAAAGTATACTAAATACGGAAAGATAGTATGATAGTGTTCTTTCTCTTTTTTTAAAAAAGGAGAAAATAGTAAAATTTTTCTATTATTAACTTGCCATCTCAGATGCAAATGATCATTTTCTTATGATTTAAAAATATTGTAGTGACTGGCCAAGTTTACTGTTACTAACCCTCCATCAGATTTTTCAAGATAATATCACACATGACTTTAGATCTAAACATTTCTATGCACACGCTGGTCATATTTAAAAGTTCACCATTGAGACCTTAACCCATTGTTCTTTGAAAAAAAATGCAAGGTTGTTCAGAAAACTCACTCAAAAGCCATCACTTGTATCATGGTCTCTCTCCACACATCTCCCCACAAGGAGACTAATAGATAGTCAGAATACAGATATCAGTATTTATAGGCTTATCTTTCACCTTCTCCAAACTCTAGACAGGCCTCCTTCTCACTTAACAATGGAAAATGCGGCAAAAGCAAGCCCTTACCAACTTCCCACTTCAGAAGGCTGTTGTCTTCCCTCTCCATTTTTCCGATGACGTACCAGATGCACGCCATCCAGTGGGCCAGCAGGGCGAACATGGACATGAGCAGAGTCAGGACGATCGTGCTGTGCTGGGAGTAGCGGTCCAGCTTCTGCAGGAGGCGCAGGAGGCGCAGCAGCCGCACGGTCTTCAGGAGGTGCACCAGGGACACCTGCAGGGGCGACAGCGCTCAGCCGGGCTCGGGCCCCGCGGCCGCCGCGGGCCGCCAGCCGCAGCCGCGGGAGGCGCCCGGGACCAGCGCTGGTGCAGCCGGCACGCCCGCGCTAAGCGCACCTTGGGGCCGTTTCTGTCTTCTTGACATGTTACCGGAAGCTGGTAACGTAAAGACTGGGAGGGCCATTTGATTTCTCTGAGCGAGTGCTTATCTTCCTTAAGGCTTACCTTTTCCCCTATTATGGGCCTGGACATAACTTTCTAGGATTCTGATACCGAGCTGAAGCACAGGATGGGACTAGCACCGAAGGGAGACGTGTCCCCCCTCTCTCAGGCCCTCTCCTTCCACTGCCCCTCTTCCACGGAAGGGAGCCCCTTCCCCAGAAAACGGCAGACTGAGGGCAATCACTGGGGCGGTAACGCGATCACTTGGGTTTCTCGGTTTTAAATAACGAGACCTAGAGACCTGCCTAAGGTCCTCTCACAACAGCAGCAGCCCCGCCTGCCCTGCCTGACTCACGTGTTTGCTCTCTTGTTTTTAACATTGCTAACAGACAGAGAAAACACCTGCCCGAAGCACAGACATTCTGAGCTCTCTGATAAACTTACATGCTTAGGGAACCAAAAGCAATTGGAACAACATTTTGGAAAAATCTCCTAGATTCTGCCTTTGTATGGTCTAAAATTTTTTTAAAAAAATTAGACTTATTGTTAAGGGGTTATTTTCCTGACTTTAGGGCTCAACTGAAAAATGCCCAGCATGGAGTCCACCAGAAAGGCGAGTGTCTACTGACCCAGCGCTCTTACTAATCTACACTCTTCTCACACCTTCTGAGAGAAAGGAGAAGTCAGATAATATACTAACTCATGTGCAAACAGAGTTTGACGAATTCCTCGATCTATTCTAATCGGAGGGGTGAACCATGAATAAAGGGCAAGCAGGTGGCTTGTATGATTATACCTGAGAATAATTTTCCTTTTTAGGCAGGATCATAAACAAGCCCAGCATCTTTGGAGAGTTTGCCTTTGTAATTATTTGGAGTCGACTGACTTCCAGTTTCTCCCTCTTCCAGCCATCTCCCCTCATCTCCAAGAAACGCTGTACTTAGAAAGGTGCCTGACACATTTCTGTTAAGTGAGTGAATGGATAAATGGTTATGTGAAGATACGAAACACCCCAGGCTCACCGTAACAATAGGTAACCAATAAAAGTGCTTTCAGTTGTAATCTTGTGAATTATTCTATATTGAAATATAAAAACATCAGAAGGATGGGAATTCCCCGGAGAGCCAGGGGTTTAAGATTCCACTCTTCCACTGCAGGGGGCCCGGGTTCTATCACTGGGCAGGGAATTTAAGATCCCACAAGCAATGAGGTACGGCTTAAAAAAAAATCCTAAGGTCATGTAATTGAGGAACTTGCCAGGTAGCTGTGGCCTTTTATTCCATTTTGTCAGTTTCTAGGTTGAGTTTACTTTCTTCTTGTTCCACCAAGTTCTCATCTATTTCTTCTCCAGCCGATTATAAGCCAGCTTACAGGATTTACTAGGCATGAAGTTATTTTATAGGTAGGTGAATCTGATAGATGACAGTTTTATACGTAAAGTGAAACCTGGAGCAGAAGTCTCAGATGGGGGATAACCATCTACTGTGGACTGAATTGTGTCCCTGAAAATGTCATATCTTGAAACCCTAACCCTCTGTGACAGTATTTAGAGATGGGGTCTTTGGGAGGTTTACATGAGGTTCGTTAGGCTTACACGAGGTCATGAAGGTGGGGTCCTCAAGATGGGATTAACGTCTCTGTAGGAAGGGACCAGCCCCTCCATCCTTCCCTCCGCTTCCTGTCTGGGGGCCTCGTGAGGATACAGAAAGAAGGCAGCCATCTGCAAGCCTGAAGGAGCTCGCACCAAGAACCAAACTGGCGAGCACCTTGATCTGAGACCTCCCAGCTCTCAGGGCTGCAAGAAATAAATTCCTGTTGTTGAAGCCGGCAGGTCATGATGGTTTGCTACAGCTGCCTGAGCAGACGAACACACCGTCTTGAACACAGAGTGTGGATGCAGGCAAGCTCCCTGTTTCCTCTGAAAAGGGATGTTTGAGGGACAAATGTGGGGCTGCCCTTCCACAAGAACAACAGCCATTTGCAAAATGGCGTGAAAAGAGATATGAGCCTGGGAGTCCAGGAAGAGGCAGCCCCAGGGGTTTTGCTGGCAGTTTAAGAAAGTTATATGTGTTCCTATTGGAGTTAACAACTTCCTGCTGTAAAACATGAATTTGGGCTCTTGATGAACGGTTCAAGAAAGAGGCATATTTGATTTAGATGGAAATATATAATCTGAAAAAGAGAAAGGAGTCTTCTCATTCTTGGGACGCTGCTGTAAATTTGTCACTGATGAGAATTACAAGCACCTTGTAGATAGCTTCAAGACGATGAGGGAACGCCTTCATTAAAAACTCCTATGAATTAGCAGTTTCCCATTACCAAGTGGCCATAGCCATCGCCTGACTATCAACTAGGGAATTAAAAAAAAAGAGAAAGCAAAAAGCCAGTTAACATGTGCTGAGGTCTTTCTAGGTATGAGACTCTTGGCAAGGTATTTTACAGAAAGATTGCCTTTTTTTAGGCTGCTCAGAAACCCTGCAGGAATTTTTATGGTTTGGGGCCTATTTTGACACTAACTCCCCCAGGAAGTCACTTAGATGGTAAGCGACAAAACTTGAATTCATACATTAGCCTTCTTCACTCCATCGTACTTTCTATGACTCATCCATAATTTTATCTGCCATGCCTCTCACAGTGACTTATACCTAGTGAGTTTTAATAAAAAAACGTGTAAGCTGTGCATAAAATATTTGCCGTCAGCAATTGTGGACACAGCCCACACTAAAATCTGTCATACGTTTTTGAATGTCACCTATGAAGATTCACTAACTGGCTCCATTTTAGGTCTGGAAAATCAGCACTTTTGTTATGTATTTGTTTGCTCCTGCTTTTCTTTTTGTTAAGTCTGTGTAGTGTAACAAAAGTATAACTTATAGACTTTTCCTCATAACTTATGCTCTCCTGGGAAATAAATATACTATTTTAAACAAGCTTTTCTATTCAAATAGAATATTTGATGTTGACTAATTTATTGGGAGGAATAACAAACTTATAAGCCAATTTGTTAAATGATTACATGCTCACCCCTATGAAAAGCAGAAAAAATATCACTGATAAGAGAGATTCCTTCCTTCCTTCTTTTTCTTACTTTCGGACATAGATTTGATTCATAACTTCACCTTTATAAAGAATTAATGCTCTTTATTTCACAAGTGAAAATGAAAAAAGATAGCAAAAGCACAGCAAAAATGTGCAAGCATTTAAAATCCATCAAATTATGAAAATTAGACATCTCAAAAAATTCTTTACCCATGTTAATTTTAGGCAATGAAAACTTTTAATCATATCTAAGCATCTTATGTATTTTATACTGTATATATTCAATACTTTATATCATATAATATAAATTTTTAAGTTTATGCTATTTGTTCAGTGCCCAAAGAAAAATGGAATATAAAAACTATTATTAGTAGAAGCAGAGTAGCAAGTTGATTTACAGCAAAGTCTATGAGACACCACTTATTTAACAATTCTCCAGGATAATTTGGAAAATTTTTCTTATATTTTATGCATTATATATTTCTTTGGGATATTTTTTGGCAGTCTTGCAGACGCCTTGTTTTAAGTCATTATACTTTCATTACAGTATACTTATCTAGTCAAATTCAGTCTTGAAAAGCACGTTAAAAAGTTCAGATAGCAATTCGGTTTAACACTGATTGATATTATATACTAGATTTCCCCCAGAGCTTTCTTTTCAGTTGAGTTATAAACCTTTTAGCGATGTTGACACTCTCAACTTCCCAACTTAAAAAAAAAAATATATATATGGAAAGAAAAAGAAAAGAAAAATACTATTATGCAAGCAGTTAACAAGTGCACAGATTTGTACTAAATAGTCAGGAGTACAGTTCAGTCTTCATTATGAAGTAAGTAATGATCGTACTTGAAATATTGATCACTTTGTTTAATATTGAAAACTATGTTTTTAATTCTTGATAGAGAATATAATTTCTTTTGGGAAGGCTTGTCAATGTTTAATTTGAACAAATGCTTGGTAAATTTTTGCCTGCTAAATTTGGTTATTCTAGCAGCAAATTGCATGACTGGTCCAAAAATGCTATTATACCTTCTTGAAAGTCTATTTAGAAGGGAGCACTTAATGCTTTTAAGAGTGTCAATTGTTAAATAGTAAAAATAGCTATGATTACAAGTGGGCATCCTTTCTTTCCTGTAAGAAATCATAAAAAATGCTTTAGATGAATAAAGAGAAGTTAACAGATATCAATAAAAATTCAAGAGGATGCTTGATTTCTGCTGGTAGTCTTATTATTTAGAGCTCTGCTCAATCTAGCATTTTTACAAGGACTCACCACTGTGACATTGAAAGCATACAGGAGGTCAAAGGGCAGGGCAGCGATTAGATCGATGATGAACCACGTGGTGACGTAGTGAATGCAGATTGATCTCGCTTCAAAGATGACTTGGCCAGACTTGCTGACATAGGTCGTTCGAAAATTCAAAATGATATCTGAGCGAGAACAAAAGAGGAGAGAAAGAGGAGTTAGGAGAAAGGGAGGGAGGAGGAGGAAAGGCAGGAAAGAAGAGAAGGCGGGAGGAAGACAGCCAGGCGGGCGGGAAGGAGGAAGGGAGGAAGGCAATCGTGTTAGGTGAGACGAGCAGCCGCCTCTTAACTTATTTCAGGTTGACAACATCCGAAACACTGTTTCTGACAGATCCAGTTCAACTCAAAAAACAAGTATTGGAGAAGGGTGAAGAAAGTATTTTTTGAGCACTTCATGCATTCTAGACTTTGGGCCACATGTTAAAATTCAAAATAAATTAAGAAGAAGAAGAACAATAGGCAACGGATACTAAATGAATCTCCCTGCGTATTGACGTTGTCCTAAGACCTTGGTGTAGGTTCTTTCCCTTCCTCCCTAGAGCACCTTCCAGTAGGCAGTATTATCACAGTAGACAGCTCATAGTAGACGGTATTCAAGAGGCAGAGACCACGTCTCAGTGGGAAAAGTAGCCCCTCGTGATCATCTTGGCAACAGCGGCAGAGGCAGCGCTGGGCACAGGCATGCTCTGCAGTCTGTACTCTTCCTAACTTATTTTCCCAATAGTACACTCCTGTGCATACAAAAGCTTTAGTAATCTCTGTATGGGTATGAAATTCATCCCTTCCCTGAAGGTGTTTGTATTCACAAAATACCAGAAATTTCTTGTTTGGATTTCCGGGTTAAATTCCCTATTTCATTTAAAGGGAAGATGCAATCGTTTATCAATCTTTACTTGTATCACCCTTTTAATATATTGAATTTTTATGTTTATTTTATATTTGTATTTATTTTACACTTGTATTTTACTACTTATCAAACTTTTTATAATATATGATATCCTTGTGAGTGTTGGTCAAAGGACAAGTCCATAGCCCTGTGTGTCGTCTAGAGCTCAGTCAGGCTGCCTGTGAGTAGACTTCGCTGAGTCTCTCACATACCTCCTGGATTAAATATCACTAAAGCATTGGAAAAGTTCATTTTTTCCTTAATTTGCTTTATTTCTCAGTTTAATTTTTACTTTACATTGGAGTATAGTTAATTTAAAATGTGTTAATTTCAGGTGTACAGCAAACTGAATCACTTGTACATATATACATTTGCATTCTTTTTCAGATTATTTCCCCATACAGGTTATTACAAAAAAATGAGTAGTTTCCTGTGCTATCCAGTAAGTCCTTGTTAATTATCTATTTTTTAAAATTTTAAATTTACTTATTTTTAAATGGAAGATAATTGCTTTACAATAGTGTGTTAGTTTCTGCCATGCGTCAGCATGAATCAGCCACAGGCACGCGTGCGTCCCCTCCCCTCGGAGCCTCGTTCCCACCCATGCCCTCCCCTCCCACCCGTTCTGGCTGTCTCAGAGCACTGGGCTGAGCTCCCTGTGTCCTCCGGCAAACTTGCCCCGGCTATCTAGTCTATGTATGGCGATGCCCCCGGCTATCTATTCTACGTATGGTGATGTATGTGCCCCCACATTCCACTTTCAATTCATCTTTTCCTCCCTCCCTGCAATGCGTCCACAAGTACGTCAGTTTTAAGAAGGTGGACGAACCTAGAGCGTATTATACGAGTGAAGTAAGTCAGAGAAAACCAAATATTGTATGTTAACGCATGTATGGAATCTGGAAAGACGGTGCTGATGAGCCTGTCTGCAGAGCAGCAGTGGGGATGGGGACATAGAGGATAGGCTCACCGGCCATCTGCTTTATATACGTCACGCGTGCTAGGCTGCTCCAGTCACGTCCGGCTCCCTGTGACCCTATGGACAGTAGCCCATCAGGCTCCTCTGTCCATGGGATTCTCCAGGCAAGAGTACTGGAGTGGGTTGCCATGGCCTCCTGCAGGGGACCTTCCCGACCCAAGGATCGAACCCGCGTCCCTTACGTCTCCTGCATGGCAGGTGGGCTACCTACCACTAGCGCCACCTAAGAAGCCCATCTCACATCCGATCGTGTGTGTGTTCAGTCCCCACCTCCCGCTCCGTCTCCCACCACTTTCCCCTCTGGCAACCATGTCTGTTTTTTCAAGCCTGTGAGCCTGAGTGTTCTGTAAGTAAGCTCACTTGTATCAGATTTTAGGTTCCCATGTAAGTGATGACATATGATTTCTGTTCTCTGTCTGACTTAGTTTGCTCAGTGTGACACTCTCTCGGTCCAGCCTTGTTGCTGCAAAGGGCGTTATTCCATATTCCTTTTTATGACTGAGTGGGATGCCACTGCACCTATGTAACACATCTTCTTTACCCATTCATCTGCCGATGGACAGTTAGGTTGCTAGTTAAGTACAACTAACCTATGGGGAATTTCAGGATTGGTGTGTCCCTGTAAACGCGATGAGGGCTGAGCTCCTTATGAACTGGTGGCTCCAACAGAGGTGCATTTCTCTGAGGAGTGGCTTCACGGGGAGCATCATGATTTAGGGACAAAGCTCAAAGGGCAGAATGTGGGACGCAAACACCCTAAAAGGAATAGGAATTTAAGGAGTTACGAACTACATAATTTCAAAATGAATTAGAGTGCTCTTTATAGCTAATTTAAGCCATTGAAAATAAGTGGAATAGTGTATGAGGTTAAAAACTTGTTGCCATCATGATTGTAATAACAATAATGAAATTACAATAATGTGCATTTCATATTTGTATATCACTTTTACTTTTCACTTCTTGTCACATTTGAAGGCAGAAGTCTGTTTCCCTCCCCTATCTCCTCTCCCCTCAGCTACCACCGCCTCCCATCTCTTCCCTGAGTCACGGTGTACCCTGTGAGCATGACGAGACATCAAGGCATGATCACATTACATTATAGAGCTAAAGGGAGGTGGTCTGTGTGGCCTACCCTAATGAGGTGAGCCCTTTAAAGCAGAGTTTTCTTCCTCTGGTGTTAAGGAATTGGAAAGCAGGGAGGCACGCTCTTCCTGGCCTGGAAGAAAGCAACTGTCACATTCTGGGATGGACTACATGGCTGGGAATGGAGGGCAGCATCTAATGGCTGGGAGAGACCCCTCCTAGATATCTACCAAGGAACGGTAGATATTGTTCCACAACCATAAAGAAATGACATGCGTTCAACAGCCACATGGGAATGGAAGAGAATCCTGAGATCCAGGAAAGAGCAAAAGATGACACCTCGATTTCAACCTGGTGAGGCCCTGAGCAGAGACTTCAGCTAAGCTAGAGCTGGACCTCTGACCTATAGGAGCCATGAGACAAAGAATGGGCATCGTTTTCAGATGATACGTTTGTGGTAATTGACTACGTAGCAATACAAACTAGTACAAAATTTACTGAGTCATCTGGTTTTCATCATAGCCTGTGAGATGAGATAATACAGGAATTATGACAAAGCAGATCAGTATTACATTATTACAAGACAACACACAGGTTCTTAATATGAGCCCAGTGCCGCTCCAGGACCTTCAGAACCATTGCATCTTCTTGCGATGAAGAAGATTGACTTCTTATTACAATGCTAACAGGTAAGCACTTCTGTTAACCCCTTTCACAGATGAGAAAACTGAGGCAGAAAAAAAGTCAAGTGATCTCTCCAGGATCACACAGACAAGGAAACTAAAGCAAAAATTAAGCCACACAGCTAGTTAGGGAAAGAGCAAGTCCCAGTTCAAGTCTCTTGAGTTCTAATTGTGTGCTTTGGGTTTTGATGTCTTAACAGAGACCAGTCATATCTCAGCTCTGGAAGGAGGTTCTAGATGACTCAAAAAGAAAGCATTAATGTTCTAGACTATTGTGAATGATCTAACTTATGATGAAGTTATACTTTTGTCAAGGAATAAAACTATTAAAAATACTCCCCCTGTTAACACTGAGAATTACGTTAGAGAATGAAGGCTGAAGCTAGTTGCTGAGCCTCTCACGAAGGCTGAGCACAGTCCCAAGGTGATTTTCACCAGAGTGAAAATGTCTTCACATGAAGCACCGACATGCCCCAAGACACGCCCCCAGGATGGGCTGGGAGTTCTGGGCGGGGCTGGGAGTCCAGGGCGGGGCTGGGAGTTCTGGGCGGGGCTGGGAGTCCAGGGCGGGGCCGGGAGTTCTGGGCAGGGCCGGGAGTCCAGTGCGGGGCTGGGAGCTGTCAGAGCCACACGTGAACGTTTCATTCTTCCTGTCTAACTTTCTAAACTCCCGGATTTGTGTGTTAGCAGAGCAATTTAACAGCTTAGATCATCAGCTGTTGAAATAAAGCAGAGATTTCAGCTTCATGGTTTTTAAAAGAAAGCTCAGGCTAGGCATTTAGATTGCCGTCTTATGAGGGAGAAACCCAAAGAGTTGTTTACCAAGCCCTTCAGTGAGCTTTGGTTTCCAAAACACAGGCTAAGCTGAGTCAATAAGTTCATTATCAAACTGAAGGAAAAAATGTCGTGTGTATTTACTAACCAAACACCAGATTCTATCACAAATTTTATAGAAAGCCCACTGCCACCATCCACATATGTGGGGCACTCCACTAAATGGAGGAATGAAGAAATGACTGATCCCTTTGGTTGATTGATACAACAAACATTTTTTAAAGCTCTATGGTTAATTATGTGGTTGACTCAAGAATAAAATAGAAGTGCAGACTTCTGAAAAGAAAACGTGTTTTCTTGGATGAGTCGTTACAGAATATCCATTTAGAAATCTTCTTAAAAATAATCTGCTACTCAGTTCAATTTAATTGGATGAAAAGAAGATACTATTATTTTAAACTTAAAAAGAAATCATGATAAGACTTTTATACACAAAGAGCATTAGTAGAAAAAGGATGCAAATATATATTTGAAGTACTTGAATACTACTAGGTTTATTTTCAGGGAAAAACCTAGACATATACTACGTTCTTTCTAGGACAATGGTATTGTACAAAGATTGCAGGTTTCTTGAGTGAGTGATGAGTATTATTTTTATTTATTCTTTATTTTTAAACTTTTTTAAAAATTTTATTGAAGTATAGTTGATTCACAACATATTATTTTTATTTTTAAAAAAATTATTTTATATTGGAGTATAGTTGATTTACAATGTTGTGTTAGTTTCAGGTATATAGAAAAGTGGGTCAATTATACAGATACATGTATCTATTCTTTTTAAATTATTTTCCCATTTAGGCTATTACAGAATTATTTCTAGCTAGCTGATTTCTTTTTAAAGCTACTTTTGTCATGCATGTAAGAACAGACAGAGTTCTGTTGTACTGTGATTTGCAAGACATATTTTCATGTATATTAGTCTGTGTGGTTCCCACGCCGACTCTCTCTGGTGTACTATTACTGACATTTTACCAATGACTTGGAAACTTAAGAAAATTGTTTAAGGTCATGAGGGTAGTAAGCAAGAGAGAAACAAGACATCATTTGACAGGCAATTCCATTATCTTAAAGATTCACTACACTTTCAAATGCTGAGGCTGAAGCTCCAATACTTGGCCACCTGATGTGAAGAACCAACTCATCGGAAAAGACCCTGATGCTGGGAAAGACAGAAGGCGGGAGGAGAAGGGGACGGCAAAGGATGAGATGGTTGGATGGCATCACTGACTCAATGGACATGAGTTTGAGCAAGCTCCCTAAGATGGAGAAGGACTGGGAAGCCTGGTACGCTGCAGTCCATGGGGTCACAAAGAGTCAGACACATCTGAGCAACTGAACAACACCACCACTTTCAAATAAATTTTAGAGGCAATAACAATAGTTCAGTGCAAGGAAATGTGTTTCCGATTGTAGCCCTTAGATTCAATTCAGCATTGGAAGCACCCAGGTAAAAGGATATTAAACCAGGTCACAGAATTGAATGCAGGGGAATGAACTGTCTTTGATTCTAGGAATACAAGGATTAAGCGCTCGTCCAGGGAGAATGGAGAAAACACTCTGTATTCTCCCCACTGATAAGGATGTGGTGGCCAAGTAAATATTCCCTTAAATGGAAGAGCCAGATGGGGAGTACAAGCTGTTTATGAAAGAGGGAAACACAGAATAAGGTTAAGTAATGATGAGGGGGGAAAAAAAGCCTTCCAGAACCAGTGTCCCTCGTACAAGGACCAAGAACTGTGGGTGCAAAGTGGAGACTGACCAACCATGCTTCCCCCTGAAGTGTCTCACCTCCCAGAAAGTTTCACATCTTCAGTGAATTAAATCAGCGACTCATTCAGATGCTGCGCTAAGAATGCGGTCTCCTCCAGACAATCCACAACCTACCTAAATGGCAGTAAGGCTTTCATTCTGAGACATCTAAGAAAGCCTATGTATAAGGTTTTTCATTATATTGCAATATAATTTTTGATGAAAACTTTCAACTGTATGTTGAAAAATATGTGAAAATTCTGTAATATTCAGATCTTTAATTTTTCTTGCTAATTTCATTTATTAACAACATGCACAACTGTGCATAGATACACATAATATGCACAATTTGAATCAAGAAAATTATTACCAAAATTGAAACAAACTGACTCATACAGATTTAGCACCTAGAAGTGTTAATGCCTCTTGTATGTGTATATGTATAATCTCTCGGGACACACCTGCTTGTATCATGTGAAGTAAATAAGTAAACAGGGAATTACCATACATACATGTGATTTACAGAATTTCAAAAAGAATGGATCATAATCCACCCCATCAAAATGAGACAGAACATAATTGAATTCTCTGAGGATTTGGATGGCCCTGAATTATTTTGCAGGATAAGCAGTTTACCTTGCTGTATTCAGGTTTTACATAAGCCTGATTGAAAATAAAGAGAAATAATAGAGAGATAACTGTCCTCATATTGTTAAACTCCAAAAACGAGTGTTTTATTTCTCTCTCTCACTAAATGATTGTGTATGAGAACTAAAAGGCAAGAAGATTAAACCTAGCTTTTCCAGTTTGATTTCCTCCAGAACAATGCAATTAGAAAGTACCCCAAAAAAGGTTAAAGTTGATATGGCATAAATTAGTAGATTTCCTTTCTTTATTAGCATGCATGCAAGATGGGAAATCATTAAAAAATAATATCGGCTTACTCACTGAAAAGTGAATTAAAATATAATGATGTTCATGAGGGCATACGCACCAAACGCAAATAGTTACTATCTTCATTTAGCCATTTCTTCACAAGTTAATCAGTGTAGCACAGCATGGGTGGGGAGAGATTTAACTGAACCAGCTGCCAACCAATATTCTAAAGATACCCTGTCTTTTTTTCATTGCTTGTGAGACACTCCTTTGAACATGGTAGGGTGTCACAGCAAATTTGGGCTAGAAGGTGTGGGAAAAATGAATAACTGCAAGTGGATTAATGAAGAGGCTTGCTCAGCTCAGTTCAGTTCAGTTACTCAGTCGTGTCTGACTCTTTGCGACCCCATGAATCGCAGCACGCCAGGCCTCCCTATCCATCACCAACTCCTGGAGTTCACTCAGACTCACGTCCATCGAGTCAGTGCTGCCATCCAGCCATCTCATCCTCGGTCGTCCCCTTCTCCTGTCCCCATCCCTCCCAGCACCAGAGTCTTTTCCAATGAGTCAACTCTTCGCATGAGGTAGCCAAAGTCCTGGAGCTTCAGCTTCAGCATCAGTCCTTCCAAAGAAATCCCAGGGCTGATCTCCTTCAGAATGGACTGGTTGGATCTCCTTGCAGTCCAAGGGACTCTCAAGAGTCTTCTCCAACACCACAGTTCAAAAGCATCAATTCTTCGGCGTTCATCCTTCTTCACGGTCCAACTCTCACATCCATGCATGACTACCGGTAAAACCATGGGGACTTGTCATTCTAGAAATAGCTGTTTTAACTGATCACCAGGATTAGTGGATGAGATTCTCATATGACTGGATCCTTGCTCATCTTGTTAGCCTTCGTCCCTCTCGCTTATCTTAATGAGAAGTGCTGGGGAAAGAAAGGGCAGCAGGCACAGTGAGAAGCAACATTTAAGGGCAGTTACCTGCAGAAGGAAAGGCAGGGCTGAGAGAAGGCAGCCGGCTGGGCCAGGAGTGGTCGATGCTGTCACTGGCTTCCGTTTCGTCCCAGGGCCGTGGTGGACATTTACTTCACTTTTGGCCCTCAACATCCGTATCAGATGGACTCACCCAGAAGGGAAGACCTTCTAACCTAATCTCTGTTTGAATGGAATAACCCTATCCACAACATGCTTCATAAAGATGCAATCAACCAGGAACTCTTACTTCCAGCAATGTTTAGCCTTCTGCCTTTTGAGAGCGCTGTCTTAGCTTGATCCATCCTTCACGAGGCACAGAATATGCTGTCCTCTCCAAGCCCTTCTTACAAATATTCAATATCCGTCATCAAGTTCTTTCTGTGCCCCAGGCAGCTCCTTTTCTTTCAATTGTCTCTCTTTTTTTAAAATTTATTAATTTTTTAAAATTGAAGGATAGCTGCTTTATAGAATTTTGTTGTTTCCTGTCAAACCTCAACATGAATCAGCCACAGATATACACCTATCCCCTCCCTTTTGAACCTCCCTCCCATCTCGCGCCCCACCCCAGCCCTCTAGGCTGATACAGAGCCCCTGTTTGAGTTGCCTGAGACCTACAGCAAATTCCTGTTGGGTATCTGTTTTACATCTGATAATGTGAGTTTCCATGTTACTCTCTGCATGCATCTCACCCTCTCCTCCCCTCGCCCCGTGTCCATAAGTCTGTTCTCCATGTCTGTTTCTCAACTGCTGCCCTGCAAATAAATTCTTTAGTACCATTTTTCTAGATTCCATATTATGTGTGTTAGAATGCACTATTTACCTTTCTCTTTCTGACTTACTTCACTCTGTATAATAGGTTCTAGGTTCATCCACCTCATTAGGACTGACTCAAGCACATTCCTTTCTATGGCTGAGTAATAGTCCATTGTGTATGTGTACCACAACTTCTTTAGCCACTCGTCTGTCGATGGACATCTAGGTTGCTCCCATGTTCTGGCAATTGTAAACAGTGCTGCAATGAATAATGGGATACATGTCTCTTTTTCAGGTTTGGTTTCTTTGTCAATTGTCTCTTCTTGATACAACTTCCTCTTCCCAGTCCTATATTTTTCCTCTCGTTTTTGGTTTTCACAGCAAAGTCTCAAGGAGACCCAGCTGGGGCTGTTGCCTCCTTTCCTTTCTTTCTTTCTCTTTCCTCTTTCCAGACTGAATTTTTATTCATTTTACGCAGTGAGCTGCACTATTGTTTTTTATTTCAAAAAGAAATTTCAAAGTCTTTAACACAATGAAGAAAAGAAAAACAAACACTCATGCAAGCTGACTACTGTCATTTTTGAAGTAAGGTCTTGAAAGCGCAGCAAAATATGCCATCCTCAAATATGCCACTTTGGCATAAGAATTATTTTGAGCTGAAGGCAATTGAGAAGAAGCAGAAGCCAAAAAGCTCCCTACCCTCCTCCTATTTGCTTAAAAGTAAGACATACTCTTTCAGTAGCATTCCTGCTCCCTTCCCAACCTGGAAAGACGGAAGTTGATCCCCAGATGTAGCCTGTCCTGTGGGAAGACAGCAGCAGACACTCCCAACGCAGTGTTTGCAGAGTTCTCATTACTTCACAGTCTCATCGACACTTCATGCCTTCACATTTAAAAGATCTTGTCTATTGGGTGGTAATGCATTTAGAATTTTTTCTTTTAGTAATACAGCCTTAGTAAATGGTTGGGGAATCTTTAGAAAACAAAAAACCTCTTACATTACTATTGGCTGGGGCATTTTGCCCACTTAAAACCCCAAATGTTGGGGGTTTTGAATAGATTGCTCCCAATTGGCTGTTTCTATTCTTTACTGGGGGGCATCTGGAGTGGCTCAGTGGTAAAGACTCTGCCTGCCAATGCAAGAGAGGCAGGTTTGATCCCTGAGTCAGAAAGGTCCTCTTGAGAAAGAAATGGCAAACCACTCCAGGATTCATGCCTGGGAAAGCCCATGGACAGAGGATCCTGGCTGGCTACAGTCCAGGGGGTCGGGAAGAGTTGGACATGACTTAGAGTCTAAACAACAACAGCAGCAACAACATTCTTCGTTAGAAGATCCAGAGCATAGCTATGCCGTTCAGTCTGGCAACATCCTTAAGTACTAGGAAAGTGCTGAGACTGAAGACTTGTGTTCTTTGCCCCACACAGCGTTCGTGGCACTTGAAGGCAGAAGAGGCATCCCAAAGAGGCCTGCCTGCGAGGAGGACCTTGGACTCCTGTTGTTATTATGTGACGTCAGTCCACGAGGAAGCCCCATCTGTGAGTATGCTGGCAGGTCAAAGGGCACAGCACACGTTCTCTGCAGACCTCTGTGAAAACTGCCGATTATCACCTGTAACTGATTATCTTAGTATACTGAATCTGTGCGTCCCTTTCATTTTACTGTATAAGGTTACCATCTCAAAACACTTCCACATGACATGCACGTTAAGTCTGTGTAAAACCACCAATTTTGGCTCCCTGTAAGTTATTTACTTTTTCATATGCCATGTAACTCTAGATTAGATATTGAACTTTGGAATTACTGGATCATTTTTGGTAAAAATAGCTTAATGATTTAAACCTGCTGAAAAACCATGATTGACATATAAACTACTTAATTATAGAAAGTCTTTGGCATATTTATCCTGTTTATAGTTATAGCTTTCAACTGGCAAAATTTCCAAATTTAACTCTAATAGAAAACATAAGGACTATAACGTCTATAATAACCAGTCATTAAATTTAAAAAATAGTCAAAATATACTAATTTCATAAGAAGTAAATATTGGTTATCCAAGTAACAAAACTTAGAGTTAATGAAGACTAACATGGATAACAAAACATGTGTTAATACAATTAATGTTTGCCCCAGTGTGAAATCCAACATGTATCTCCTCATTGGAGAGAAAAATGTTGGATTAAATAGTAAGAGTTTCCACAGGTATGCAACATTTTACATTTTACTTAGGACTTTCATGTTCATTTCCATATTTGAGGAAAAGAATACCCTTTTCCTTCGTAACTCATGATAATCTTTAGTGCTATTCACCAAATCTTCCTGGCTCTCCACCTCCTGGAATGATTGTAGTTTCCACCACCTGGAGGGATTAAGCACGTCTCTATGGCGCACTGCGGCTAAAACTGTGAGGGCAGGAACATCCTGAGACACTTCCAGGCAAAGGTGTGAGAGCCAGCGGGCAGCTCCTCACGCTTTCTTCTCCATGCCCTGATGGTTACGCGACAAGCTGGAGCATCTATAAGCCTGGGGTTCAGAGCGACTGCTGGGCTCACACGTCTCTGTGCACATCCCCCTGAGAGTTGGACACTGCCTGTTACCACAGCAAACCCTGGCCCATCCTGAAAGACCTTTCTGAAAGGCTGTATAGAGAGCACAGTGGCTCACAGTTTGAATTTGGAACCAGGGTCCCAAGAGGTAGACCACTGGGCAGGTATGAGTTGTGTTTGCTGCTACTGCTGCCTGTAGTGAGACTGCCACTCCATAAGCTTCAAAACTGGGTAATAAGGACCATGAGTGACATCTGAGGTTGCCTGGCATATTCATACTGTTATTTTTATTGTTACTTTATAGAGCTGATACACATCATACAATGATATTAAAAGGACAATAAAATAATAGCAAAATAACAATAGTCACAGGTAATGTATTGAATTTTTGCTCTGTGATAAGGCTTAAGCACTATACATGCACTGACTGTTTAAAAGTGTCTTATTTTGAGTATTACATATATACCATAAAGTACACTAGTCTTAAATGGATGACTTTATAAATTTCCCTAAAGTTGACCATCCTTGTCATTATGGTGGATAGAGATATAACTAGGACAGAAACCCAGAAGCGTCCATGATCCATCCAGTCACTAACCACCCAAAGTCACTATTGCCCCAATCATCATAGATTAGTTTTGCTTAATTAGTTGGAAGCTAATAGGAATCGGGTGGTATGTACTCTTGTGTATAAATTCTTTCACTAGACATTGCTTACGTGATTTTCCTCAATTTGGTACCATGGTACCCCGTTCACTCCTTCGCTAAAGAGACTTTCATTGTAAAACTGTACAGAGATTTGCTTCTTAGGTTTGCTGGTGCTGAAAATTTGGTTTGGGTTTTGCTTCTAATTTGGACGATTATAGTTAATACTTTTATAAATACATAAATAAATATGTATGTATGTTATATATGTATATATGTACACATAAAGTATTTATACTTTTCCTTGTATAGGAATAGGCGTGTCTGTTGATACTATGAATCAAATTGCTGAGTCAAAAAGTAATTAAGTAGTTTCGTTTATGCTGGCAAAGAGTTTAACAAAGAGACTGTACTAACTTACATTTCTACAAACAGTGTATGACATTTCAAGTTGCTCACGTCTTCCTGCGACCTTGGTGATTTGTCTTTTATTTAAAGGACTCTAGTGCTAATGAAATTATTTTCATTTTCGTAATGATATTGAGCACAATTTATTACACATCTGGGTATTCTCCTTCCTTTCTGAAATGTCGGTATAGGACTTTTGTATATTGAAGTTGGCTTCATTCTTTTCACTGATTTGTAGGAATTGTTAGCATATATTCTGATTGTGCATTGTGTCTGTTTAAGTAATTTATGCCTATGCCAAGGCAATTAAGAGATTCTACAATATCTTCTAGACGTTTTGCTTTTTAACTTGTGTATTTCATCAGTGATCCATTCGCAACTGACTCTGTGTATGGTGTGAATGCAGGGGTCAAGAGTTACATTTTCCCAGTGGATAACCAACTGGCCCAGCACCGTTTTAGAAAATTTTATTATTTCTCCAAAGCATTTCAGTGACATTTTTGTCATAAATCAGGAGATCATATATGTATAAATCTGTTTCTGGCCTCTATATTTTGTTCCAGTGAACCGCCTATCTGTTAGAATCAGCAGAGTCAGAAATAGATATGTCCAAGCTATATTTTAGGATTCTCAATAGCATTCAAAATATGAGTAATATATCTGACTTTTAAAGCACAAGTTGATTAGTCACTAACTAATCTGAACTTACATTTGAAAAAGCTAGATGGATTTTTATTTGAAATATTTGAATTTCAGATCCTAAATTTGAAGTGTTTGAAATAATGGAGCCATGACTGATGATGAGAAATACGGACCCTCGCTTAAGCACATTATAATTCCATAATTATTTTTAGGAATGCCATCAGTAGAAGTTACATTTGCGCTATGCTAGAATTGCCTTTCCACTTGTGGTTTCCGTAATTCAGTCTATTTTTAGTCACTGTGAAGAGTAAAATCACAGAAAGATCGATATTCTCACGCCACACCCATCTGATTTCAGTAACGTTCGAGTAAAACGTTTGCCAAAGCTGGGGAGCACAGTATTATATTCCAGGTCACTGAAATCAAAAGGGCAAGTTGCAAAGCAGAATGGTGTCTGTTTTACTAAATCTCCCTCAGGGCTACTTGAGAATGTAGCCCGGTTGAAAGCCATGCCTCTTCCCTGTCCCGTTTGCCCTTTCCTCTTCCCCTCTGACTTTAAAAGTTCGTGATTACAGGGATGAGATCACCAGGCAACTTAGCCTAGCTCCTGACTTACGCCCTCTGAGTGCTCACCATCCCTTGCCCAGCCTGCCGATTCTTTTCCTAGGCAAAAAGAAGAGTGAAGAGTGTAGTTACAGAATAGTTAGCTCTCTACCTGCAACAGCCCCCTGAGCGATCCTGCAGGCATATCATGCAGGGAAGGCAACATGAGAAGGGAGAGACGTCCGCTCGACATGCAACAGAGGAGGACGCGGAGCCCAACGTCCTGCCTCCACGATTCACTGAGATCCTTCCCCCTTTTCCATTTAAAAACCTATCTTGGCGGAGCAGGATCTTCAGAGTTGGTCTCAAGACAGAAGTCCACCTTCTCCTCAGATTGCTATTCTTTTTTATTTTTTAAAATAATTGTATTTATTTGGCTATTTTTGGTTGCACCAGGTCTTTGCTGCTGCGCAAGGCTCTCTCAAGTTGCAGCGACTGGGGGCCTATTTAGCTGCAGTGCAGAGGCCTCTTGTCTCAGAGCACAGTCACTGTGGCACGCAAGCCTCAGCAGCTGCAGGCACAGACAGCAGCTCTGGCACCTGGGCTGAGATGCTCCAGGCGAGCGGGGCCTTCCTGGGCCAGGGACCGAATGGGTGTCCCCTGCATTGCAAGGCGGACTCAACCATTGGACCACTGCGGTCGTCCGTGGCTACTCTGATTAAAGCACGTTTCCTTTCTACTGACTCTTGCCTCTCTAACTCTTGGCTTTTAATAAATTGACCTAATCAATATTTATTGACCTAATATTCATTATAAATAAATATATAATAAATATTTGTTGACCTAATAAGTCAAGTCACTATCACCAGGGTTTTCAGTTCAGTTCAGTTCATTTCAGTTGCTCAGTCATGTCCAACTCTTTGTGACCCCATGGACTGCAGCATGCCAGGCCTCCCTGCCCATCAGTATACCCATGTCCGTTGAGTCAGTGATGCCATCCAACCATCTCATTCTTTGTTGTCCCCTTCTCCTCCTGCTTTCAGTCTTTCCCAGCATCAGGGTCTTTTCTAACGAGTCAGTTCTTCACATCAGATCACCAGGCCTTTAGGGGCCAAGAATTCATCACGGCAGCGGGCTCCCCAAAGCCAAGACAGGAAACCACAAGGCGAGCAGAGCTAAAACTCTGAATGACCACACTGGCGCTCAGCTTGAGGGAGCAGTGCCGGGGTGCGGCAGGAGGGCTTCCAGCGGCAGCTCAGTCCAATGCACGCGGCTTAAGAGTCAGGGCAGAGGATGTTCCCCAGGGGCTTCACTACGATTCGGGAATGCACAGTGTCAAAGGGGCCACTGTCAGAGCTGCAGCCTCAAGACAAATGAACTCCCCAGTTATTTTGTGTGTTTGTATTTCACACTGAAGGCTTTTTTTATGTTCTTACAGAATCTATCCTTTAAACTTATTATATGGTATTTCTGGAGGGGAGGGAAGAAATTGCTCCCATATCTGTTTATATAATGAAAACATAGTCTGTAAAGTTTCTCAGTGATAGTCCACAGAGAATGAAACAACTCTCAAAACTCATGAACTCTAGGTTTTTCTACTTACAATATTTTCTAGTTAATTACTTATTTCTACTTGTTTTCTACTTATAGGGAAGTGTTTGTTGGTGCAAAAATAAATACAGTTTTACAAAACACATCTATTTTTTAAAATAATCTCTTCATATACTCAGGAAAGGTCTTGTCCTCAAATTATTCTTTTATTATACTGAGATAGGTTTATTGCTATTTTTCTAGCAATATGAACAAAACCATGTCTTTACTGGGGCTAGAGTAAGAAGGTGCTACAAAATTCAGGTTACTCAGGACTGAACACTGCCACAAACTGTAAAAAAAAATATTGTTTTTTGAGGCATCCGTCACCTGGGTAGTGCGGATGCAGTATCTGGCAGTCCACAGCGTGTTACTAGGCTTTGAGTGGTTTTGATGATTTCCATCACCCACGCTAATGCTTTGTGCTTATTTAGCCTTTGAATGTCCATCAGTATCACACTATTCTGAACATAAATTTAAATGGAAGCAGGCATGCATTTTTGCTATTGGGAGATTCAAACAGAACTGACCTTTAACTTGGCTCTGGATTGGTTTTGGTTAAGCATTCTGTATATTTCAATTGTTATCAGACTTTTCATGGTTTTGGCAAGTTCAGATTTTCAATCTGTCATGAAAATACATCTCTTGATGATAAAAATTCATTCGTATTATCTTAATAAAGATGTGCAAGATAGGGGTTGATCTGGTCAAACGTCACCCTCCATCAGAGTTCAAAATCCCTCCTCCTACTTTTTTTCATATGGCACTTTTAATGAGCAATTATTATCTAATAAGTATTATCTTTGCTTATCAACAGACTTCACCACTTGGGAAGAACTGGCCTGCTGTCTTGTAATACACAAGATTTGAAATGCATTAAAAAACGTGAGAGCAAAGTTTTTCATAAATGACTGGAGAAATAGCATATTTATTAATTTTTCAAGTAGAAAATTTATATATCATGTTCATATTAGGATCTGAACTCAGTGAGTAAAGATCATTCACAGGGTCAGAATTATACCCAAAGGAACATGACACGCCCTTAAAGTATGTTCCCTCTAATATTTAAAATATTACCTTGCTCTTTTTCTGTCTCTTTCCCTCAACCTAAAAGCCCTGTAAAGCAACTCGAGGATATAATGTAGATTACATTGTTTCACCTAAATTCATATTCCCCCTTTTCCACAGTAGTAGTAATAGAACCTGTTCTATTAATTAATAGAATAATTAACAGCAGGATTACATTCCCAGCCTCCTTTGCAACTACTGTGGTCACAGAGCTAACCTTTTGCAAACAGGAGTGTTGTGTGTCGGTTTTAAGCTTTGTCCATAAAACTGTGCATGCTAACTTGTTCACGCTCTTGCATTTCTGCTCTTCTGGCTGGAATAAGGAATGAAGTGATCCTAGAAGCCACTGAGAGGGTAGCAGGCAGGAAGGCTGGGGGTCTCCAGAGGAGGAAATAGCCTGCAAGTGTCAGACGTTTTTATCTTTCTTAAGCGGCAGGAGGAAACACACTAGCAATATTTTTCCTTCTCTATACAAATTTTAAAATTCTGTGTTGCCATAATGACACCTGGTTTCACCTGAAGTTAACCAATGCCTTTTTCTTATGGAAATGTTTATCTTAAGCTATGCTAATGTACTATGCATTTACCCCAAACTCTGTCTTCAAGTTGGTTCTGTCTCTTGGCTCAGAACCTACTTGACAAACCAGTATGTTATACTCAGATATTGTTCCCCTAATCTATGTAAATGAAACTATTTATATGGTGATCTGCCCTTCTTCAAGATTCAAGTTAATCATCTTATGGCCCAGGATGAACCATTTGGTGCCAAGATTATCCCAAAATGCATCTTATGGGTTAGGGGCCTGGTGCCATTCTGAGTTTTAAGACATTCCTTTCTTTCATTAACAAGGCGATGTCACCCCACTCCAGTACTTTGCCTGGGAAATCCCATGGATGGAGGAGCCTGGTAGGCTGCAGTCCATGGGGTCACGAAGAGTCGGACATGACTGAGCGACTTCACTTTCACTTTTCACTTTCATGCATTGGAGAAGGAAATGGCAACCCACTCCAGTGTTCCTGCCTGGAGAATCCCAGGGACGGGGGAGCCTGGTGGGCTGCCGTCTATGGGGTCGCACAGAGTCGGACACGACTGAAGCGACTTAGCAGCAACAGTGACTATATAACATTCAGCTGAAGACTAGCAGGGGGGTACTCTTTCTGCCCCCTTCTGATGCCTTTTTCAGAAGCTTTCTCTATCTCCTTTATACTTTAATAAAACTTTATTACACAAAAGCTCTGATCAAGCCTCATCTCTGGCCCCAGATTGAATTCTCTTCTGGGGGCCAAGAATCCTGGCATTTTTGCGTGATTCAACAACAAGCTTTCACCATCTACTAAAGATGGTAGAGACACTGTTAGTCTTTGCCCATAAATGACTACGTGAGAGAACCACTAGTCCCAACCCCTGTCTTCAATATACTCAGCAGAACATTAGGTGAGAGAGAATAAATTTCTGCAGCTCACAAGCCACTGCAGTAATGTTGCAGCTCTCACCATAATATCCTGTTAAATCTAACTAATGCACAAAGCAAAGCCCACAGTTCTCTCCTTCCATTAACTTAGCAATTTAAGATTTCCCAGACTCAAGAAGCAGCAGCCGGGTGGCTGTTCTTAACAATCAAATCAAAATGTGACTTTATAATTATAGGTAAAGACTCACCCAGCTCTCCAGCCTCTCCTAAGGATGGCAGAACTCCTAAGCAGCAGCATTTCTTTCTCAATGGCTAATCAAAAACCAGTCAGCATCATTTCCACACAAACCCTTCCTGCAGCCATGCCTGAGCATTCAACCTCCTGGGGGGCTTGCCAAGCCCAGGGCATTAATATGGTTCATTGAGGTCACCCTTGTGGCCACTTAACAAGTTCAGCAAATTAAATGTGGGACAGCCAGTTAACTTTGAACTTCAGATAAAAAAATAAATACTTCTTTAGCATAAATGTGCCCCATAAACATGAAAATTTATTTTACTACTACAACCATGCTCAGACGATCAAGCTCTCAGGAGACACCCAGAGAGTCTAGAAAGAGTCAGAAAAAGACCAACCAGCACCATTTGACAAACAAGAGACGAGAAGCGACTGGAAAACTTCTGAGGGCTTTTTACAAACGTAAGAATGCTTCTCTTAAACCTACTGTTCCAAATGTTTCCTTCTCGGCTCCCTTTATGTTTCTTTTCCTTTAAAGTGACTTAACCGTGTTAAGCTTCCATTTCCTTATCTATAAACTGGAATAAATATTATCATCAAATTTCATTCTTTATTATACTATGGCATATGCAATCTTCCCAGGCAGTGCTAGCGGTAAAGAACCCGCCCACCAATGCAGGAGACTCGGGTTCGATCCCTGGGTCAGGAAGATCCCCTGGAGGAGGACGCAGGGATTGCTCCAGTGTTCTTGCTGGAGAACCCCAGGGAAAGAGGAACTTGATGGGCAATGGTCCACAGAGTCATAAAGAGTTGGAAACGACTGAAGCGACTTAGCATGCAAGCATGCACTCACATAGAGTCAACCTTAAAATACTGTGAGACAAGACAAACAGCGGTAGCCTTTTGCAACTTCCATCTACTTAAAGGGTGTATCTAAGTTTTAAATGAGCTAATGCCAATAGATATGCTTTAAATAGTCAAATATTTTGTATAGTAACGAAGTACCAATCATTTTAAAAACCAGATTTAACATCTTTCATTGTCTTTGTGAGACCATCTGTTTTATCCAGGCCAATATCTAATTCAACACAAGCAGATCATAATCTTTCCTCACTTTATTTCTTTCCTACTGTAGTCAATTTGAAGTCATACTCACTTTCCAATATTCAACATAAGTTTATAGAACAAACCAGATACCAGGAATCAAGTGTCTTTATGCTGAATTCTGCTTCTACAAGTATGATCTTCACCCTATTCATGTTAGTTTGACTTCAGTCACTGCACTCCATCAATAAATTTCATTTTGCTTGGAAATGTAGACTTAGAATTATGAATCAGTGACAGCAGGAAGGCTAAAATTTTTCTTTAACCTCCTTGGTTCTTTTAACTGGCTGAGTAGTTAAAATGAGACAAGAGATTGGTGGGAGAAAATAAAATTTAATTACATACATATATACAGGGAATCTGTGTAAACATGGGAAAGTCTAAAGGCAGGCAGAATAAGATATATGTTTCATTGTGGACTAAAGAAAAGAGGTCAGGGGTCTGGGACTTCAAAGAGAAGGGATGCAGTTCACAGGAAGATGAAAAAAGAGCAAATGTTGGTAAACAAGTTTCCTGGGCCAGGTAGAAATGGAAGGTGGGGCACCGAGAAAGCGTAACAAGCAGGTTTTGCCGGCTTTCTCCCGACCTTACTTGCCTAGTTCGCACGGTACTGTCTGTCTCTCTGGTGATATTTCTTTTTCCTGGAATAGGCCCCCTATCTAAATCCTTTTAGGCAGCTAAGGGAGAGGTGACAAAAATAACTTTCTGAGTCTTCTGTCCCTCCCACGTGCGAACGCACACATTCAGGGTGGCCGGCTTTGCTTGCCTCCGGTGAGTGGCCGCAGCAGAGCTTATGCAGCGTTGCCCTCTTGCCAAGTTCCTCATCATTCCAGGCGTTTGGTCTTCATGGTCTCTCCCACTTTCCTATAGACCTGTCTTCTCCGATCACAGCCTTGTGACCCATAGCTAATACGAACTGTTTCTCCGATTTCAGAACACGCCACAGATGTCTCTCCTGCAGTCCTGGAGCCACACCACGTGGCTCCCATCTCTCTTCTACTGTCTGGTCGGTTCTCACACTTCAACAAGGTCCCCTATTTCCGTATGAGCTTCCCAAACACAGGGAGAAGGGCTCCAGCTCCTTCAGTGCCCTTCCCATCAGCCAAATCACGGCAGCAGGTTTCACCAGGCCTGCTTCTAGACAGTTCTTATTAGCTGAGCAACAGGAATGACCTTACATTTCCTGGTGGGCAGAGTGTCCAGCTGAGTCAGGGTTAGCGCATCTCCTTGCGTCTCTGCTTGTCCGTAGATTTCCCTCCTAGGATGCCATTCATAGAGAGACGGCATCCTAACACCTTGCTGTCCTTGATGTTTGGTTCCTCAGTCATGTCCGACTCTTTGCGGCCCCACGGAGCACACCAGGCTCCCCTGTCCTCCACTCTCTCTTGGAGTTTGCTCAACTTCATGACCATTGAGTCAGTGATGCCATCCAACCATCTCACCCTCTGCTGCCCTCTTCTCCTTTTGTCTTCGATCTTTCCCAGCATCAGGGTCTTTTCCAATGAGTTGGCTCTTCCTATCAGGTGGCCAAAGTATTGAAGCTTCAGCCTCAGAAACTTTAATACTGAAGCTAAAATCCCAACACCTAACTTTTAGAATTACTGGCCTCATCTCATGCTTAGTCAAGTGCAACATTTGAAAGGTCTTGACAAGCTCTTGGTGTATTTTCAAGGAGTTGGACACAGCACCAAAGCTTAAGAGTTCTTTGTTAATGGTGCCAACTTGCTAAGGATCAGTAACTCCAAAGCAGTCCATACTGTGTAAAAATAAAAACAGTCCCCTGTGCAGCCATTCAAAGAAAGCCATACATGCCTGCCTTTGGAAATAAGGCTGCTCGACTCAGTCAGCTACATTTCACACTTTGTTTTCTGAACTATGGAAGTACGTAAACTAGTTTCACTGTGTACTAAGGGTCAGGTAACAGTTGGAGGAACTAGAGAAATAAAGATACTGGCTAGTCCATGTCCTCCCGGAGTTCATAGTCTATTTCCGACATGGATATGGGGGAGAGAGACAGACAAGTATGATACGGGGTTGAAGAACGGACAATAGAGCGGGAGGGAAAGCCAACCCTGACTCACGATCACAGGCATAAGAAGAGTTGAAGGATTCATAGAAGAGGCCATAGGTGATACTTCAAGAAGAAGGACGATTCTCTTGGGTAAAGAGGAGCCAAGTGGATATTCTGCCTTTTTTCCCTCCAAGAGTAGAAAGTACGGAGGATGTGAGAATACAGAGGATGTGGAGAATGAGACAGCTGAGGGACTGCGAGTGGTCCGGTGCCGGGAGCCAGCACGGGAGATCCCACCCATGACAAAGGTCATGAGGAACAGCCTGACAGGCAAAGGCGGGATCAGGACTCAGAGGGATCCCCTAGATCTGCCCGGGCATCTGCCCCGAAACCCAAATCCGTCTGTTTACTGTTTGTGATACTATACTCTTCTGACATTAATGGGGGGCTGTCCCCGACCACCTTTCTCTAAAGAAAATTAACTTAGAGCTCTAGTTAATACGTCTCCTGGGTGTAATTGGAGTGTTTCAATTCAAACCCCTCTGACAGCTTTCTAACTTGCCTGACAGGTTTATCCGGACTTTTACAACTACGCCTATGATTGTTTACAGCCTCCCAACCACTAGAGGCACAGGAAGCTTAAAATATTCTAGGAATGTAGAGCCTTTTGAGGAGTTAAAAATCATTAGAATAGAACTGGTTAAGGTTTTCGTTGTTGAGCCAATACTTGCTGCCAAGTTTTCATATCTTTTATTTGTTGTGTCCCCAGGAGTGCATTAATTAATATAGTTGGTATAGAGAAAAAACAAGTAGCAACATTAGATCTTCGAGTTAAGCACTTTCTTTGTTGTAACCCACTGAACCTTTGTTCTGTAAGGATGTAACTTTATTTAGTACTTTGAGGGTGATGCAGATTAAAGAAAAACACTTCAAGGGAAAATGAGTTTTCTGGTCGATTAACATTTATCAAGGAAAAAAGCCATAAAATTTTAACAGGCCTCCTGGCCAGAAGATAATGTAACTCACCTGAGACCTTTTGTATACAGAAAGGTATGCAGAAAGAAAGCCTGGTATCGACAAAGGTCAGGACTGCTGCCCCTGCGTGACTCTGTGTCTTCCATTATGTAAAACTTAGGGTATATAAGCACCTTTTGAAAATAAAGTTATGGAGTTTTTTCACAAGCTTGGCCTCCCTCATGTCAATTCTCTTTCTCTCTCTTTCTCCCTCTCCCTCCCTCTCTTTTTCAGGCTGATCCCTTGGAACACAGAGGCTCTTTTCATTCACTTTTCTGCCCGGGCTTCTAAGACCCACGTGAGAGGGAGCCCAAGGTGGGGCACACTCCGCTATTCAAGCGGGTGCCTGTGGCCTACGTGAACACAGCAAGTTCTTATCTTGAGACTTTATTAGCTTTTTGTGTAAACCAAGGAATATCAGCCTCTTTCTCTCCTCTATTTTCTTAACAGTTTTCTTATCTCTCTATATATTTCTAAGTCTATAAATCTATATCTATATTCCTTTCTTGCCTCGCCATCCACGCTTTGGATACCCTAGATCCAACCGGGGCTGGACCCTGGTGGTCCGGTGTGGCTGGGGTCACAGAAAGGAGGAGCATGTGGTGATAGGCCAAAGGTTAGAGATATGAAGTCCAAACCATGAAGGGCTTTCAATTCTCTGCTGAGGAACTGCCAAGTGTGATCACGCGGGTGGCATCACCCACGTGAGTTAGATGAGTGACCGTAATGTTTTCAGCGATTTAAAATCTTTAAACAATTTCACAAAATATTCAATATGTATTTGGTTTTCTAAATTACTTATATATTTATGTTAAAATGATAGGGGTCCTCCTAAAGTAATGAAAATAAAAAAAATAAGCAAATGGGACCCAATTAAACTTAAAAGCTTTTGTACAACAAAGGAAACCATAAACAGGATGAAAAGACAGCCCTCAGAGTGGGAAAAAAAAATTGCAAACAAAGCAATTGACAAAGGGTTAATCTCCAAAAGATGCAAGCAGCAAGTGTGGCTCATATCAGAGAAACAGGCAACTCAGTCAAAAGACAGGCAGAGGCCTCAGGAGACATTTCTCCAAAGACGTACAGATGGTCAGTGAAAAGCTGCTTAACACCGCTTATTATTTGAGAAATGCAGATCAAAACTACAGTTAGGAACCACCTCACACCAGTCAGAATGGCCGTCATCAAAAATCTGCAAACAGTAAAAGCTGGAAGGATGTTGAGAAAACGGAACCCTCCTCTACTGTTGGTGCAGCTGTGAACTGGTGCAGTCGTCATGGAGAACAGTACGGAGGCTCATCAACAAGAGAGAAATAAAAGTGCTCTCTGACCCAGCAGTCGCATTTCTGGGCATATTCCGTGAGAAAACCACAACTCAGAAAGACGCACATACCCCAGTTTCACTGCAGTGCTATTTACAATAGCCAAGACGCGGAAGCAACTTAAATGTCCATCAACAGATGAATGGATAAAGAGGCTGCGGTGCATAAACACAATGGAATATTATGCAGCCATGAAAAGGAACCGATTTGAGTCAGCTGAACTGAGATGGATGATCCTCGAGGCTGTTATACAGAGTAAACTAAGTTACAAAGAGAAAAACAAATGTCATATATTCACACATGTGGAATCTAGAAAAATGGTGCTGGTGAACCTATTTGCAAGGCAGGAATAGAGATGCAGTTGTAGAAAACAGACTGTGGACACAGCTGGGGAAGGAGAGGATGGGGTGCATTAAGACAGTAGTGTCAAACATGTCCATCACCACACGTGAGATAGATAGCTGGTGGGAAGCTGCTGCATAACACAGGGGGCTGTGTGATGACAGGGGGTGGGGTGTGGGGCGTGGGAGAGAGGTTCAAGAGAGGGGATGTATGCATATTTATGGATGATTCATGCTGTTGTATGGCAGAAACCAACACAACATTGTAAAGCAATTATCCTCCAATTAAAAATAAATTTAAAAAAGCCAGTGGGGGTAATGGGAGTAAAGATCACGCCCACGGCATATGCTGAGTGCACGAGCTGAAATGCAGACTATAAGCCACATGAACAATGCCATTTTTACTTAGAGAACACAATATTTTTTTATATTGCGAGAAAATATACTTGAAAAGTGGGCTGAGAATGACACAGTAGAGTTCTCATTTGGGTAAGAGACAAATGGAAAAAAAAACAAACCTCATTATTTTGCAATAAGTTTCTAAATCAAGAACGCACCATTTTCTTCTGGGTTTCTAACTTTAGTAATGTTCCATTCTTGATTTTCTGGCCTCGCTCAAAACAAGCACCGTTGTTTCATATTTCATGAGCGCGTGTTCCTTCTCATGTCTATTTACAGTAATCTGGGAGGCTCAGGCAGCATCCTTCTCGGATGTGTGCCAAGATAAGCTTCCTAAAAGTGTGCCATCTCACAAATGTTTCAGATTTTAAAATAATTCAGGTGCATTGTAAAATAAGTTTTGTGTGTGTCTGGCAAATACAACTCTATTTTTCCTATATATCTAACATCTTTAAAGAAAGGAATAAGGAACAATAATACAATATTAATAACATTATTATGTCTGAATTACTCTATTAAATGACTGCATAGTATTTAAAAAATTCAGAAAGCCATATGCACCTGGAGCCTTCTCACAATGGTTATTATTCTAAAAAATATGAGCATGAAAAATCACATTGCAAGTGGAGTTTTACTACCAATATTTGCTATAAGGATAATGTAATTTAAAAATGAAACTTTAAAAATGTTAAATTAATGTTAATATATTAATACTTTTCGGCCCAACAATTCTGTTCCTCAAAATACTTCTGACCACAGGAGCAGGGTCTTTGGCACCAGACACTCCTTTCCTTGGAAGGGTCACCAGCACATACATTTGTTCCTTGCTTCTCTTCTGTCTTCCCCTGAAGTCATTTCTCGGGCCGCTTTCCTGGCCACCTCACTTAGGACTGCAGCTATCCCTGCCCCACTCTGGGACCTGCCTGCCTTCATCAGTTCACCGCGTCTGATATGCTATTGCTGTGCTTGTTTTCTCTCTGGCCTACTGTTAGAACATGCAGGATCTCCGTTTGTTTCGCTGCTCCATCAGCTTCTAAAACAGCACATGGCAAACAATAAGCGTTCAGTACAGATTCATGTTCAGTTCAGCTCAGTTCAGCCGCTCAGTCGTGTCCGACTCTCTGCGACCCCATGAATTGCAGCACGCCAGGCCTCCCTGTCCATCACCATCTCCCGGAGTTCACTCAGACTCATAGTTAGTGACTAAGCATATTTTTCACAGAGATGTTCAATGCAGTATTTTATTTGAGGGGCAAGAAAATAAAAATTTTCCTAAATGGGTAACAAATCAGACGTGATTATGAACACAGACTAGCTCGTTCACATGGCGGAATATCATGCAACTATTCAATGTTTAGAAATACTCATAAAAACACAGAGAAACATGTATATTAAAATGTGACTTTAAAAGGAGGCACCAAAATTTGTGTAGACTATGATTATAACCACGTGAAAAGGAGAGAAAGCAGCAACCAGAAATATTTACTGTTGGAATGGCCGTATTGGAATGGGTGTGTCTGAAGGCCACTTGTCTTTCTCCACTATTCCTATTTAAAGTTTATGTAATTAGCACAATATATCTGAAGAGGAGAAAGTAAACTAATCAAAAGAAAAGGTCTTGAAAGTGCAGCGTTTTGGTTTGTTAGAACACTGTCATTGGGGGTGATTTTGTTCATAGCAAAGAATGGTGAAAATATTTCCCAAAACACCTAGCTAATAGGAAATGATGGTGAATAAAGTACGTTTAATAATCAAACATAAGCCTATTATTCTAGCCTAAGGAAAATAAGAATTGCTATTTTTGAATGAATCAAATGAGGAAACATTTTGTCTTGTAGTTTCACGTGATTAAGAAAAACACGGTGGTCACCTATCAGCAGCTGATTTATCTCAGCACTTCCTCTTCCCATGGGACACGGAATGTCTAAAGCAGCAATAATGAAAATATATTATTTGCAAAACACATGCAAGGTTGGTTTTTCAGTGCTTAATTATGTACCTTTAAGCCAACTTATTTTGGAACTCCTAGTAACAATGATGAAATTGAAACAGTAGCACCTTACTTTTCAGGACACTGTCTTCCCCCTCCTGCCCAAGGCATTCTGACATATAAAATCTCTCCACTTTTAAGATAAGATGCAGGATATGGTACATTTCTCTGGGAATATGAAGGGGCAGGGTAGTTTTCTTTTTTTGGTTTAATTATTGCCATGTTCTCAGGCTTAGACTTATTCAGCAGGAAATGGCTGGTAAGTAGCCAAATGGGCACTGATTCATTTCCAGATAATTTTCAGCACAATACATTTCATTTATCTAATATTCCAAATATGTTACCTGTGCATGTAGGCACTGAGAATACTCTGGTCATTGGGTTAAAATGTCTTCGCGAGACAAGGGTGAAATCTGAGCCCTGCTATGAATGTCATCTTGAGTTGCTCTTAGTGAGAGACCCTGTGACTCCATTCAAGATCAGTGTGAATGGCCAAATGGAGTAATTCAGCCTGCTTCTGGCTTTGGGTTGTGGGGCTGTAGCTGTGCAGACGTGGGGATGTAGGGCTGTGTGGACTTCCGTGGCCACCCTATATTTAAAAGGCAGAAAGAAATTAACAGGAAGAATTGGTCCAACAGAGGGAGGGAGATAGGAGGGAAGGACTCAGACACTAAGAGATAGAAAGATGCTAACTAACCAACGCTTCTAAAAGTGCAGTCTGGGAATACCAGGATGCCCAAATCATTCAGCAGCAGAATTTACTGCAATTCCATCATCACCATGAAATTTCAACTTTATTTACTCTTCAAAGTCTTTCCCTCCACTATCAAAGTCTATATTTTCAATTTTCAGTCATTTAACGAAGGGGGGAAATAACATCTTTGCACTTTTCAGGAAAACTAATATAAGTTGGGGTGAGTTGAACAATGAAATGGCAATAAAATGTCTATACACTTTCAAACTGCACTGAGATTTATTTATTTTGCCTTAACAGAAGAGACTCCAATACTTTGGTCACCTGATGCGAAGAACTGACTCATTGGAAAAGACCCTGATGCTGGGAAAGATTGAAGGCGGGAGAAGAGGGGACGACAGAGGATGAGATGGTTGGATGGCATTATTGACTTGAAGGACATGAGTCTGAGCAAGCACCAGGACTTGGTGATGGACAGGGAGGCCTGGCGTGCTGCGGTCCATGGGGTCACAAAGAGTCGGACACGACTGAGCAACTGAACTGAACAGAAAAAGGCACTCAAGAATCCTGAAACAATTAAATCTGTTGAGGCTTGAGTTTCTACTGGAGAGGAGCCAACTGGAGTTGAATGGGATAAGAACAGTATTCCTTGGTCCACATTAAACGGAAAAAGGCTTCCTGGTGGCTCAGACGGTAAAGCGTCTGCCTGCAATGCGGGAGACCCAGGTTCGATTCCTGGGTCAGGAAGATCCCCTGGAGAAGGAAATGGCAATCCACTCCAGCAGTCTTGCCTGGAAAATCCCATGGACGGAGGAGCCTGATAGGCTTTGGTCCATAGGGTCGCAAAGAGTCGGACACGACTGAGCGACTTCACTTCATACAGATCGTGCACATGAAGAGGTGGTTGGGGAGAAATTTCACAAAGCAAACACGTATTTAGAAATACTATTAGAAGTTGAACACAGATCCAACAAAATCCTGAAGTTGTTGAATAGACAAGTTTGTTCCTCTAAAGCTGGTGATTAAGGCTTTAGCTAAGGTCTTCCTTCCTGACTGTAGTACTGGAAGCCCAGCTTCCGTTCTCAAGCCTCATAAGACCTGGGCAAAAGAAAGGAAGAGGAGCTGAAATGCAGATCATCTCAATTCCTTGTTCCTAGAAGGGCTGATGAAAGATTGAGAAAAGACAGGGGAAATCATCACCTCTAATGTTGTTGGGGAATCATTCAATTCATGCCAGGCCACAACACTGCAGATTAAAGATACTTGATTTAGGTAGCCGTAGGGAGAAGGCAATGGCACCCCACTCTAGTACTCTTGCCTGGAAAATGCTGTGGACAGAGGAGCCTGGTGGGCTGCAGTCCATGGGGTTGCACAGAGTCAGACACAACTGAGGGACCTCACTTTCACGTTTCACTTTCATGCATTGGAGAAGGAAATGGCAACCCACTCCAGCGTTCTTGCCTGGAGAATCCCAGGGATGGGGGAGCCTGGTGGGCTGCTGTCCGTGGGGCTGCACAGAGTTGGACACGACTGAAGCGGCTTAGCAGCAGCAGCAGCAGCAGCAGCAGGGTGACAGTATTTGAGATCTGATCTTAGCTCTTCTAAAGAGTGCTGAGCCAAGTCTCTAGGAGAAGCTGACACCCTTCAGTGGTAAATGATCCCCAGGCACCTGTGTTCCTGAAAGCTAAGGATGTGGAATATTCTGGTCTATTTTATTCCTATGATCAACTGGATTTTCAGTATGTATTAAAGAGTGCTAATTTTCTGAAAATAATGGGTAGTAAAATAAACCAAGGCAGTCTCATCACTACTGACACAAGTGTGAGTGATTTTGTTTCTTGATATAATTAACTCAATCCTCATAAGGACGCTACTGTTTTTTCCCAACTTACCAGTGAGTTTCAGTCCTAGCTTGGCCAGTGATTAGCTAGATCTTGGAACATTTCTTACTCTTTCTCCCCTTTCCTTCTTATCTATAAACAGACCTAAATTATGTCACAAGGTAATAATTAAAATTAAATGGCATGAAGAAATAGAGTCTGAGACAGCAAAATTTGATGACATGTAGGTGAACAGAACTTGTGGCTAACAAGTACTGCAGACAAAAGGAGAAAGAAATGAACTAATCAGAAATTATGAAAATACAGATGTACACTCATAGGAAATACTGCATTTACAGGAATTCTGTTCTTTTGGTCGGGGTTTGGGGTAAACTCATTTGAAGATATATAAACTGTGATCTAAAAGCACCAAATACCAAATGATGGTAGCGATGACTAATGTATTAACGTCAAACCCATGTATTTCTAAAATAGTATCCATGTATGACACTGTCCCCTCTGAGAACCAGTGAACTAGAGCTACCTAAATCAGCACAGAGTGTAATCTTAAAGATATAACATTGAGGAAAAACTGCCATTCTAATATGCACGGGGTGTTTGGCATTGTAATGACTGGGGAGGCTTGCTGGTGGGCAGGGGGTAAAAATGCTGGATGTTCAGACCTCGAGGAGACTACACAGTGTAGGACTGCTTGTTAGCTCTCAGGACTCTCAGCTTCCTTTCATGACAAAGTTAAGTGCAGGGTAAACAGAAAGTACAGTTGCACACCCTGTTTCCTTTGACCTGTAGCTTTCTGAGGACTTCTTAGAGAGATCAACTTGGTCAGAGTTATAGATCTATGGTGTAGCCTATGCTTCTAAGCCTTTGTGGTTATAACTGCAGGTAAGAAGTACATGCTAGTCACTTCCTAGATAGGCTCACAGTAAAATGACAGGTCAGAAGAAAGAGCATTCTGTTTTCTGAAATAGATATTGCCCAGTACTTGGAGTCGTGGTGAATAGCAGAGTAATTTATTTTTTTATTTTTAGAGTGATAGCTCTATCAGTAATGGACTGTCTAATTAACAGTGGTTCCAATAATAGGAGCATTACTGTAAATTCCCTACATTCAAACCTACAAGTTGCTCACTTTCAAAGATGCAAGCGTCGTCCACATGTCAAATCACCCGAGTTAGGGCACACGTCTGGCATACACTGCCGCGTGCAGGCACCCTCTACAACTGCTTCTGTGTGATCCGCTGTGTGGTACTGCGTAGTGTGCAGTCGTTCAGTGTCTTCACTTCAGGCCCAGACGTCTGGAAGTGGTGTGAAAGCAGCAGGGACGAGCCGGGGTCTCCTGCTGCTGAGGGTCCTTCAGCTCTGCCGTCTCCCAGCCCCTCTTCCTCCTCCTGCCCGTTCACTCGATGCCAGCCCCTGTGTGCCACCTGCTGTACTTTCTACCATACTGTAAGATTAAAAATATTTTCTATTTTTTGCATTTTAAAAATGTATTATTTGTGTGAAAAGTATTATAAACCTATTACAATGCAATACTGTGTACCCAATTGTGTTAGTTGAGTATCTAGGCTAACTTTGTTGAACTTATGAAAAAATTAGACTTAGCGAAAGTGCTCTCAGAAGGAAAATCATTTATATGTACAGGACTTAACTGTATTAGATGACCTAGCAAAAGCCTAGAGGTGCAAAACTTCAGCTTCCTGTTCTGCTAACAACACCTTCTTTCCTATGTCTCTCCTGATAATTAAGGTCAACTGCGGTGGTCCCACACAAATCCTTCCATCCACACATCCCCAGGGGAAAGGAAGAAATAGGCACTGGAATGTTTTCCCCTCACACATCTCTCTTCTTTTCTTCAGGGGAAACGGGATTTCTAAGAAGCCCACAGAAACGACCTCTTTCCATCCTACAGGACAGAACTGACCACATAATCACCCCTGCTCTTGAAATGGCTATGGGAAAGGGAATTGCCGCTGCTCAGAATGCTTGTCATTAATCCCTGGGCCTGGGCGTATTGCTGCCTGCACAAAACTGGGTTCTCTGGATTGTTAGGAAACTGGGAAGTGATTGTGGGGCCTCTGGGTGTACTGCAGTTTCTAAAACCAAGATCTCACAGATTCAAACTATTAATTTCGGCATTCATGGAAAAAAGAGAAAGAAGCTGGCATTCTTTTTCTCATTTTCTACCTCATTGCTATTAATAAAGGAAAACAAGTTGGGTGGAATTTTCGGAAAATGGAGCCAAGATTTTAAACTCTTAGGAAACTTGACCTAAACAACCAGGAGACCCGAGTCTGCCACCAGTAGTGATGGGACCCTGGGTACTCATCTATAAAGTAAGAAAGAAGGAATTGGATTCATCAACAGTAGGTCACTTCTCATTTTAAGTTTCTGTAAGGCTTTATATCAGCAACTAAGTTATACATGAGAGTTTTCAAGCTAAAGGTAATTTTGTGACCACTTTGTGACTTGATCCCCAAACCTTGTGCCCTATTGATTCTAAAGAATCAGTGTGTCTTCAGCTCAGCTCAGTTCAGTTGCTCAGTTGTGTCCGACTCTTTGCGACCCCATGAGTTGCAGCACGCCAGGCCTCCATGTCCATCACCAACTCCCAGAGTTCACTCAAACTCATGTCCATCGAGTCAGTGATGCCATCCAGCCATCTCATCCTCTGTTGTCCCCTTCTCCTCCTGCCCCCAACCCCTCCCAGCATCAGAGTCTTTTCCAATGAGTCAACTCTTCGCATGAGGTGGCCAAAATACTGGAGTTTCAGCTTTAGCATCATTCCTTCCAAAGAACACCCAGGGCTGATCTCCTTTAGAATGGACTGGTTGGATCTCCTTGCAGTCCAAGGGACTCTCAAGAGTCTTCTCCAACACCACAGTTCAAAAGCATCAATTCTTCAGCGCTCAGCCTTCTTCACAGTCCAGCTCTCACATCCATACATGACCACTGGAAAAACCATTGTCTTGACTAGATGGACTTTCTTTGGCAAAGTAATGTCTCTGCTTTTTAATATGCTGTCTAGGTGAGTCATAACTTTCCTTCCAAAGAGCAAGTGTCTTTTAATTTCATGGCTGCAGTCACCATCTGCAGTGATTTTGGAGCCCCCCAAAATAAAATAGCCATTGTTTCCACTGTTTCCCCATCTATTTGCCATGAAGTGATGGGACTGGATGCCATGATCTTAGTTTTCTGAATGTTGAGCCAACTTTTCACTCTCCTCTTTCACTTTCATCAAGAGGCTCTTTAGTTCTTCTTCACTTTCTGCCATAAAGGTGTCTTACAAACAATTTATTTGAAGAGGAAGAGAATAGATAGGAGAGATTCAAGCTCATAATTCACATTAATATTCTGACAAGCAGAATCACACTCAGATACTTTGTTTATGGTGACTCTATCAGGGAACAATCGTTTTGAGTCAGATTTCCCAAAACAGGGTTACTGAGTGGTCAGAGAAGAATTAGCTGAGAAATAAAAATAATTTTAGGAGATGATGGATTAATAACAGTTAAACAGATTTCTTTACACTGAATTTCTCAGAGAATTGATAATGCTAAAGTATACTGTGAATCTCCAAAAGGGATATATTACCTTCCAACTTTCATTTTGATTATACATTGATATTTATTTTTCATGGAACATTCAATTTTTCCCCATTTAGCAAATAATCTCATGTATATATAGTGGTATAAATAAAAAAATACTTTGAAAAACATTTTTTTTTTGCTATATGAAAATCTTTCCTTTCCAAATCTCTTGCTGAACTAGTTTTTAACAGTTCTGACCCACTGATGATAAGATGCCAATTTAATACACTGATCTATAAATAGATTGCAGAGAAGGCAATGGCACCCCACTCCAGTACTCTTGCCTGGAAAATCCCATGGACGGAGGAGCCTGGGAGGCTATAGTCCATGGGGTTGGGAAGAGGCTGACACAACTGAGAGACTTCACTTTCACTTTTCACTTTCATGCATTGGAGAAGGAAATGGCAACCCACTCCAGTGTTCTTGCCTGGAGAATCCCAGGGACGGGAGAGCCTGGTGGGCTGCCGTTTATGGGGTCGCACAGATGTGGACACGACTGAAGCGACTCAGCAGCAGCAGCAGCAGCATAAATAGAATGTAAGCAATATGTGAGACACACTCGTGAGACTTACTGCACACACCACTTTGTGTGCACGCATGCTCAGTCACTCAGTCGTGTCTGACTCTTTGTGACCCCATGGACTGTAGCCCACCAGGCACCTCTGTCCATGAAATTTTCCAGGCCAGAATACTGGAGTGGGTTGCCATGCCCCCCTCCAGGGGATCTTCCCGACCCAGGGATGGAACCCAGGTCTCCTGCGTTGCAGGCAGATTACTGCTGAGCCACCAGGGAAGCTCACATACCACTTTATTTAGTATTAAACAATATAAACCCTGCCTTCATATTATAAAAATATATTATTAGAGGCAAAACACTTTTTATTCCTTGTATTTGACTGAGTTCTCAATGTTCATTTTTAGGCCACCTTTGAGAAATATTTAGAATAAAGGTTCTGGAGGAATGTACTTTAAGAAAGGTTAAACTATTTTTCCAGATATTTTATTATAAACTATAGATGAGTTTAAGCTCATTTAAAAGAAGAAAGAGCAGGAGTATCACAGTAAGGAAAGAGCAGAGATGTTTTTAGTGCTTATAAAAATAAGTCAGTCAACTAGGGATTCCAGGCAGAAGTCACACTAAAGCTGTTGGCGAGTCCCAAATTATAAAGTCTGTGCTTGCTTCAGCAGGACATATACCAAACTATAACGTCATCTTTGTGGAAGCCAAACCGCATAAAAACAGGAGTGGGTGTCCACTCTTTTCTCACGCAACTAGAAAGAGACAGGTATTGTTTACCTAGCATAAACTCTCGCTGTCTGCAACACAGTAGAACTGGTGGTAAGAAAGAGCAGCAGAAGGTTTAAGGACATCTATCAGAGGGGTAAGCTGCACTAAATGAGTTTAGTAGAGGAAAGCAGGCTTGGAAAAAAAGAAAAAAATAACATATCTTTCTCACAAGTGTCAGTTTCCCTGAGCATAAACAAGACACCGTCTATCAGTGAGCTTGGGGGAGCAGAAATGGCTTCCAAGCCTAGAGATGCCCAATATCTAAGAACCAGGAAGAGAGGGAACAAAAGTTCAAGGTACAGCCTTGTCTCTATAACAGAGTTGAAAAATAGCTGCAATAAATATTCATTAAGCAAATACTCAGGCTTAGATATGTTGAATGATTGCCCAAGTCCATGAGCACTTTGACGTGATTGTGAAGGAGACTTTTTAGAGCCCTGATTTACATTTTTCTTGGGTGGGTGGCAGAAAGCATCAAAGTTTAGCAAAGAAAAAGGACATAAAACTAATGGGCTGGCACATGGACACACCCCGTTTGTCTTCAATCTTCATTTTTTCCTTTGTTTTTTAATTGCGGTAAAATTGACATATAACATTGTATTAGTTTCAGGACTACAGTATAATGATTGGATATTTGTATATACTGTGAAATGATCACAATAGGTCTAGCTACCATTAGTCCTTGGTACAAAGTCCCATAATTTTTTTTCCTTGTAATGAGACATTTTAAGATTTACTCTCTCAGCACCTTTCAAACAGACAATAGAGTATTATTGACTGTAGTCACCATGCTATGCATTATATTCCTGAGACTTTTAAATTTTATAACTGAAAGTGTGCACCTTTTGGCCCTGTTCACATATTTTGCCCACCTCCCAACACCCCCGTTCTCAAGCAGGGGTCCGCAGCCCCAAGCCCGGGGACTGCTCCCTGCCCGCAGCATGTTAGGAGCCAGGCCACACGGCAGGAGGTGAGCACCGGCTGACTGGGCAAAGCTCACATTACCCCCCGCACCATCCGCCTGCCTATCCATGGGAAGTTTTCTCCCAGGAAACTAGTCCCAGGTACCAAAAAGGCTGGGACCACTGGTCTATGGCAACCACCAAATTGTTCTCTATTGGTTTGGTTTTCCATAGTGCAATACCCTCAAGGTCCATCCATGTTTTTGCAAATGGCAATATTTCATCGTTTTTTAATGGGTGAGTAGTATTCTACTGTGTAAATGGTTTCCCCTTGGTATCCCTGGAGAAGGGATAGGTTACCCACTTCAGTATTCTTGGGCTTCCCTGGTGGCTCAGCTGGTAATGAACCTGCTTGCAATGCAAGAGACCTGGGTTCGATTCCTGGGTTGGGGGCATCCCCTGGAGAAGGAAAGGCTACCCACTCCAGTATTCTGGCCTAGAGAATTCCATGGACTATACAGTCCATGGGGTCACAAAGGGTCGGACACGACTGAGTAACTTTGACTTCACTCGGTATCTGTAAGGAATTGATTGGTTTCAGGACCTCCAGGATACTAAAATCTGTGGATTCTCATATTTCATAAAAATGGCGCAGTATTTGTGTATAACCTACACATATGCTCCCATAAACTTTAAATCATCTCTAGATTAAGTACTATACCTAATATAATGCAAATGTCATGTAAGGACTAATCACTGTAAATACAGTGTAAATGTGATGTAAATGGTTGCTGGTGTATGACAAATTCAAATTCTGCTTTATGGAAATTTCCAAGAAAATTTTTTTTCTCGAATGTTTTTGATCCACAGTTGGTTGAGATTGCAGATGTGGAACCAGTAGATATAGGGGCAGCACCTTTTTACACCCAGTGATCCATCCATGGAGACTTGGGTTACTTCTGCATCTCGGATATTGTAGATAACGCTGCAGTGAACACAGAGGCACAGATGCTTTCTGAATTAGTCTCCTCTGTTTCTTCAGATTCGTATCAGGATGCTTTCCCAGTGGCTCAGTGGTAAAGAATCTGCCTGCCAACGTAGGAGACTCAGGAGACGTGATTTCAATCCCTGGGTTGGGAAGATCCCATGGAGGAGGGCGTGGCAACCCACTCCAGTATCCTTGCTTGGACAATTCCAAAGACAGAGGAGCCTGACAAGCCATAGTCCATGGGGTCACAGAGTCGGACACGACTGAGCGACTTTCACTTCACAGTAGTTCTATTTCAAGTTAATTTTTTGAAGCCTATGCATGCTCTTCTCCACAGTGGCTGCACTAATTTACATTCCCACCAACAGCGTGTGAGGTTCCCTTTTATCCACATCCTCACCAACACTTGCTATTCTTGTCTTTTTGACAATAGTCATTTTAACAAGTGTGGTTTTGATTTGCATTTCCCCAAGGAGATCAACCCTGGGATTTCTTTGGAGGGAATGATGCTAAAGTTGAAACTCCAGGACTTTGGCCACCTCATGCGAAGAGTTGACTCATTGGAAAAGACTCTGGTGATGGGAGGGATTGGGGGCAGGAGGAGAAGGGGACGACAGAGGATGAGATGGCTGGATGGCATCACGGACTCAGTGGACGTGAGTTTGAGTGAACTCCGGGAGATGGTGATGGACAGGGAGGCCTGGCGTGCTGCGATACATGGGGTCTCAAAGAGTCGGACACGACTGAGCGACTGAACTGAACTGAACTGAATGATTAGTGATGTTAGTCATCTGTATGTCTTTGAAAAAAATGTCTCTTCATATCCTGTACTCTATTTTTAATTAGATTGTTTTTCTATTATTGAGTCATAATGAATTCTCTGTATATTTTGGAATATTAGCCTCCTATCAAAAATATGGTTTGCAAACATCTTCTTCCATTCATTAGATTGCCTTTTCATTTTTATTTTTTGATGGTTCCCTTCACTGTGCAGAAATTTTCTGGTTTGATGGAGTCCTACTCATCGACTCTTGCTCTTGTTGCCCTTTCCTTTGGTGCCTGACCCCAAAAATCCTCACCAAGACTGAAGTCAAGGAGCTTATTGTCCATGGGTTTCCCTCGGAGCTGTATGGTTTCAAGCCTCACATTCAGGTCTCTAACCAACTCAAGTTGACTTCTGTGCGTGGTATTAGAGAGCAGCCTATTTTTTTTCTTTTGCATGTAGCTGTCCCATTTTCCTAATACCATTTATTGAAGATACTGTCATTTCTCCATTGAATATTCTAGCTTTCTTTATTGAAAATTAATTGATCATATATGTGTGAGTTTACTTCTGAGCTCTCAGTTTTGTTCCATTAATCTATGTGTCTGTTTTTATGCCCATATGATTAATATATGTTCATTTACCACCCTTATGGCAGAAAGTGAAGAGGAACTAAAAAGCCTCTTGATGAAAGTGAAAGAGGAGAGTTAAAAAGTTGGCTTTAAGCTCAACATTCAGAAAACTAAGATCATGGCATCCGGTCCCATCACTTCATGGGAAATAGATGGGGAAACAGTGGAAACACTGTCAGACTTTATTTTTTGGGCTCCAAAATCACTGCATATGGTGATTGCAGCCATGAAATTAAAAGACGCTTACCCCTCGAAAGGAAAGTAATGACCAACTTAGATACCATATTAAAAAGCAGAGACATTACTTTGCCGACTAAGGTCCGTCTAGTCAAGGCTATGGTTTTTCCTGTGGTCATGTATGGATGTGAGAGTTGGACTGTGAAGAAGCTGAGTGCCAAAGAATTGATGCTTTTGAACTGTGGTGTTGGAGAAGACTCTTGAGAGTCCCTTGGACTGCAAGGAGATCCAATCAGTCCATCCTAAAGGAGATCAGTCCTAGGTGTTCACTGGAAGGACTGATGGTAAAGCTGAAACTCCAGTACTTTGCCTACCTCATGCGAAGAGCTGACTCATTGGAAAAGACTCTGATGTGGGGATTGGGGGCAGGAGAAGGGGACGACCGTGGATGAGATGGCTGGATGGCATCACTGACTCGATGGGCATGAGTTTGAGTGAACTCCGGGAGTTGGTGATGGGCAGGGAGGCCTGGCGTGCTGCGATTCACGGGGTCGCAAAGAGTTGGACACAACTGAGCGACTGAAATGAACTGAACTGAACTGACCCATTTCTGTGAAAAGAGCCCTTGAGATTTTGGTAGAGGTTGCACTGAATCTGTAGACAGATTAGATAATATAAACATGTAAACAGTATTGAAGCTTCTGATTCTTGAGTATAGAATGTTTTGACCATTGTGTCTTCTTCAGTGTTTTCATCAATGTCCCAAGATTTCATTCACCAGGTCTTTTATTTCATCATTAAGTTTATTCCTTGATACTTTATTCTGTATTTTTTTTTTTTGCAATTGTAAGGGGAATTGTTTTATTTCTGTTTTTGAAAGTTCATTGTTAGTATATAAAAATACATCAGAGTTTTGTAAATTGATTTTGTACCCCCACAAATTTCCCAACATATCTACTAGTTCTGATACTTTTTTGGTGGGATCTTTAAGATTTTTCTAGACATAAAATTGTATCAAGTGCAAGTAACCTTAGTTCTTCATTTCCAATCTGGATGACTTTTACTACCATGTCTTGCCTAACTGCTGTGGCTAGGACTTCTAACATTATGTCAAAAAAATAGTGGTTAAAATGGGTTTTTTTTGGTCTTGTTCCTGATCTCAGAGGAAAAGCTTTCAGTGAATACACTACGATGTTAGCGGCGGGATTATCATATGGCCTTTATTAGGCTGAGGAACATTTCCTCTATACCCACTTTATTAAGAGGTATTTCTTTATCATAACGAATGTTAGCTTCTTTCAGATGCTTTTTCTGCATCTATTATGATGATTATGTGATTTACATTTCTCTTTGTTAGTGTGGTGTATCACAGTGGTTGTTTTTTAGATGCTGAATCCTTCTTACATTCCTGAAATAAATTCCACTCGGTCATGTGTATTCTTATAATGTTTTGTTGAGTTTGTCTTGCTGATACTTTGTTGAGGATTTTTACATATACGTTTATGAGGAATATTAGTCTATAATTTTCTTGTGTATGTGTGTGGTACCCTTGTTTGTTTTGGTATCAGGGTAATGATAGTCTCATAAAATTAGTTTGATTTTTTAGAAGAGTTTGAGAAAAATACATATTTAATCTGCTTTGAGTGCCTGGTAGAATTCACCAATGAAGTCACTTGGTCCTGGACTTCTGTTCATTGGACAGTTTTTGTTTTCTGATTCAATCTCCTTACTACTAATTTGTCTATTCAGGCTTTCTATTTTTTCACAATTCAGTCTTGGAAGATTATATGTTTCTAGAAACGTATCCACTTTTCTAGGTTGGCCAGTTTGTTGGCATATAATTGTTCACAGCAGTTTCTTCTGATCGTTTGTGTTTCTTTGGCATCAGTTGTGTCTTCTGTTTCATTTCTGATTCCCTTTGAGCTTCACTTTCCTTTTTTATTTCCTTAGTGAATCTAGCTAATGGTTTGACAATTTTATCTTTTCAAAAACTGGATCTTAGTTTCACTGATCTTTTCCACTTTCTTTTTAGTCTCTATTTCATTTATTTCTTCTCTAATGCTTTTCTGCCTTTTTCTAAAATGAGGTTTTGTTTATCCTTTTTCTAGTATTTTGAGGTTGAAAAGTTAGGTTGTTTATTTGAGATGTTTCTGTTTCTAGAGGGAGTCTTGTATCACTAGGACTTTCCTTCCTTTTCAGAACTATTTTTGTTGCATTCAACAGATTTTGGTGTGTTGTATTTGCATTTGTTTCAAGGCATTTTTTGATTTCTCCTTTGATTGTTTCATTGACTCACTCACTGTTCAGTAGCATGTTGTTTAATCTCCACACATTTAAGGTTTTTCCAGTTTTCTTCTTATTCTTATTGTATCTGATTTCTAGTTTCATACCATGGGTTCAGGAAAAAATGCTTCCTTTGACTTCAGTCTCCTTATTGAGACTTGCTATGTGGCCTAACATATGATCTATCCTGGAGAATACTCCACGTGCCCTTGAGAAGAACGTTGCACGTGCCCTTGAGAAGAACGTGTGTTCTGCTACTTTTGAAAAGAATGCTCTATACATGTGCTCATTGCATCCGGTCTAATGTGTTAAGGCCAATGCTTCCTTCTCGATTTTCTTTCTGAATGGTCTATCCATTGACGTAAGAGAAATAACAAAGTCCCTTAGTATTATTGCTCCCTGTAGGTCTGTTAACATTTGTTTTATGTATGTAGGCGCTGCTGTGTTGAGAGCATAAATATTTATTAATACAAGTGTTATATTCTCTTGGTGGATTTATCCCTTCCTCATTATGTAACGCCTGTCTTTGTCTCTTATCATTATCTTTGTTTTAAAGTCTGTTTTGTCTGACATGAGCACGGTTATCCCAGCTTTCTTTCTGCTTCCATTCGTGTGAAGCATCATTTCCATTCCTTGGCTCTCAGTCTGTGTGTGTTGTTACATCTAATGTGAGTTTCTCTTGTAGGCAGTATGAAGATCAGGCCTTATTTACTTATCTGTTCAGCCATCCTATGTCTTTTGGTTGGAAGATTTAGTCCATGTACAAAGTGATTATCAACAGTTATGCACTTGATGCTATTGTGTTAATTGTTTTGTGACTGTTTGTAGTTGCTTTTTCTTCCCCGTTCTCTCTCCTTGCATTTTAGTGGTTTCTGTATGATTAAACTCCTTTCTCATTCATTACCATTTGTGTATCTACTCTAGGCTTTTGCTTCATGGTTAGCATGAGGCTCACACAGGACGGCCTAAATAAAACAGTCTATTTAAGTTGATAACAAGTCCAGTTTGAGCACATTCTAAAACTCTATTTTTACTACCCCCCTGTATTCTGTTTTTGATGTCACAATTTATATCTTTTTATTTTGTGTATCCCTTAATTATTATAGTTATAGCTTTTTTTAACCACTTTTATCTTTTAACCTTCATATAAGCTTTATAAATCACTAAGAAAAACCTTTACTGATAGAATTTTTACTTTCACATAATTTTATTACTAATTAATACTCTTAAGAAGTCCCTTTACACTTCTTGTAAGACCATTTTAGTGGTATGAACTTGAGCTTTTGCATGTCTGGAAACTATCTTTCTTTTGATTCTGAACGACAGTCTTGATGGATCGATTATTCTTGTTTGGAAGGTTTTCTCTTTCAGCACTTTGAATGTATCATGCCACTCTCTTCTGATCTGAAAAGTCTGATCGTCTCATGGGGCTGTCCCTGTGCACAATAAGTTGTTTTACGCTTGCTGTTTTTAAGATTCTCTCTAAGTTATGACATTCTAATTATAACGTGTCTTGGTGTGGCTCTTTTGGGGTTCTCTTTTTGGAATTCTCTGGATCTGAATCTGGATGTCTATTTCCTTCCCCAGCTTAGTAAAGCTTTGAGCCATTGTTTCTTCAAATAAGTTTTCTACCCCTTTTTCTCTTCCTTTTCCTTCTGGACTCTGTAATGCAAATGTTATTTTGCTTGAAGTCGTCCCATAGGAAGCTATCTTCACTTTTTGGCATTCTTTTTTCTTTTTGCTGCTCTCTTTGAGTGAGTTCCGCTGCCCTGTCTCCAGATCACTGATTCTTTCTCCTGCTTCAATTAGTCCACAGTTGAATTCCTCTAGTATATTTTCCAGTTCAGTTATCGTATTCTTCAGCTACGTGATGCCTTCTATTTTCCTCTCTTTGCTGAAATTCTCACTATGTTCATTCATTCCTTTCTGAGTTTGGTGAGCATCTTTATGACATTCCTTTGAACTCTTCACCTAATCAATTATCATTTTTACTTCATTAAAGGTTTTCTCCCCACCCCCCCACCCACCCCGGGTGTTTTTCTTATTCTTTTATTTGGAACATATTCCTCTGCTTCTTAATTCTGCCTGATTCTATCTGTTTCTCTGCATTAGTCAGGACAGCTACCTCTTCCAGTCCTGACGGAGAGGCCTTGTGTAGGGGCTGAATACCTTGAGCAGGGTACTGCTCAACCTTGCCCTGCATCTTGATTTTCTCTTGATGGGTCTCATTTGTTAAGTGTGCCAAGTGTCAATGTTCCTAAGGGAGGATCTCAACACCTAGTTTCAGGCTGATTGGGAGTCAGATCCTCAGGCAGAAGCTTTAAAAGTATGAAAATATACATCATCCTCTGAGACTTTAGCTGTAAACTCTGCTGACCTCTAGAACAGGCAATTTGGTGATATTGCTCTGGTGACGGTTGCAAAACTCAGGGCTTTCGATGGTCTTTAAGCTTCTCACTGGGACGCACTACTGAGCTCTAGCACAGCCAAGGAAGAGCACAAGGAAGGGTCCCTCTTAATCCTTAGATGTAGTGGACCTGAGGCCTGCCCTTCAGGTCAAAGCGCTAGACAAGCAGGTGGGTGTTTTTCACAGGAAGATCTGGAGTGAGTTTCAGTCTGTGCTGTGCCGTGCCTTAGGGGTCGCTGCCTGCCAAGAACTGCCTCTCAGCTTGTTTTAGTCCCATGGGGCCCAGAGACACCAGTTCCCCTGGCCACCTGACAATCGTGGGGCGCACACTACTGACTTTAACAGGCCGTGGCCAACTGCAGGAGTGGGGTACACCCATCAGCACCAGCTAGCAGGAGCACAAAAGTGGGGCCCTCCGGCCACTCAGACCCTGGAGGCCCCCGGCCTCTGTGCCTTCATCAGACATGTTAGGTTGGCTAACAAATCTTCTGCACACGTGTTCTAGGCACTTTTCAAACTACTGCTTGACACTCAGTCCCAGGCTGTCTAGGTCTGCAGCTGAGCCCTTAAGAGTGGCATTTCTGCTCCCTACAGCCATTTGAGTCTTCCAGATGCAAGCCCCTTTCACTTTCAGTGTCTGATGTTTGAGGGGCTTGTCTCTCAGGTGAGGTCTCAAGAACTGGGGTCCTGGTGCTGAACATGAGCCCTTCACTCTTCAGGAATAAGCTCCATGTTCTTATTGTGGGTGAACACGAGCCCTTCACTCTTCAGGAAGAAGCCCCACGTGCTTGTTGAGGGGTGAGCACAAGCCCTTCACTCTTCAGGAAGAAGCCCCACGTGCTTGTTGGGGGGTGAGCACGAGCCCTTCACTCTTCAGGGAGAAGCTCCGTGTGCTTGTTGGGGGTAAACACGAGCCCTTCACTCTTCAGGAAGAAGCTCCACATGCTTGAGGGTGAACACGAGCCCTTCACTCTTCAGGAAGAGGCTCCGTGTGCTCGCTGGGCTTCCAGCTGCAGGCGGCCACACCAGCAGTGTGGTTTGGGAGAGACCATATCTCTGCCTCATCTACCTTCTTGACGTGGGCCTTTTATCCTTTTTTTTTTAATGAAGGAGCTGTTCAGCTAGTTTTCTGCTCTGTTTTCGAGGAAATTGCGCCCTGTGCCGCGGTGGACTTGCTGTTTCCGCGGGAGCAGGTGAATTCAGACTTATCCCACACGGCCGTCTTGAAACACATCTCACACAATTCTACTTCAAACTAGAATGTTATTTGTCATTTAACAGTGGTTTAATATTCCTCTACGGTTTTACTTCTCCAATAAACAATAGTTTAGGTTAAAAGAAGATAAATTTATTTAAACTATTAACCTTACCAAGATACCTAACTAGACAACATTGCCACCTAGTGGTCCAAACGTACTGTGGTCATCACCTTTGGGGTGGGAGGGGGGTCTGAGGGGTATGCCTGGGAAGTGCATGTTAATTGTGATGCCAAAATCACACCAAGGGCATAAAACTCTTGCAGAGCAAACTCATGCTGACATTCCATTGGAGAACCCCAAACTGCACCAGTTCCACAGAGAAAAATGTACCGTAACCATTGAAACAAGCTTGACTTGCTTCACTTATTCATTTCCTTTTCTTTGAACTTTTAGGGTTCATTTTTTTCAGTCCCTTGTTCACCTACTGCTTGAAAACATTTTCAGTTCTCTCGTCGTTACAGAAGTGATGCTAGCCTACATCACCGTGACCAGGTAGAAATGCAGGAGTCGGGTTGCTAACGGTGCTCAGAAGCTCCACAGGGGATCAGCCTGAGCCTTCCCAGTGATCTAGAATAATCAAGCAAGAGCTTGGCTGTGGTCTACACAAGATGGAACTTGAAGGGACAGAAATCAGGGAGAAGGCCGCGAAGCATGGAGCAGACGCAGCTTCGGCTGAGGTCCCCAGTGTTCTAGAGATAAACATTCTTAGCAAACATCCCTCAGGGCCTCTCCTTTAGGTAAAGTCAGATACTCGGTGCTTCTGATGATTGACTAGGAAGGTTATGTAATCCGTTGCTTCTGCAACTAGGCCACCTGTGGCAACCACCATCAGCTTCCCAGAAGGCACAGACGGGCTTGAAGGAACATGCCCAGGATGGACCATTACCAGGACGCCCCTAATGTGTGCTTGCCAAGCCTCATCTCTGACCCTGTGCAGGTAAGACCATCACAGATGCTGAGAGCACAGAACAGAACAGCCATTACGTCTTGTTCAGCTTGCTTTTGATGAAATAAGGATAGAAACAGAAAACATCAGTGTAGATCTCTGCAAAAAGGAACCAAGAGAAAGCTGGAAAAGGTAATTTTCAGAAATCCAAATATGTGCTTCTCCAAAATTTGCATCAGAGGCTGAGTTATGCCCATGCAAATGGATCTTAGCTCAAATTCATGTTACAAAAATCTGGAACACATCTGCCTTCCCCCTATGCAAATCTAGGAAAACAGCCATTGCTTCTTACCTATAATAAAAAGAATCTCCACTGCAATGTCACTGACTGTTGTGCTCCGAGTCGTCGACAGGTCATCGTTGCCAATGAAGCAGACGTTGTAAGGTACCGTCACGGCAACATAAAACGTCGCCAATAGAATAAGCCAGTCCCAGCCGGCTTTGAAAGTGCTAAAATGCAAAAGTATGAATTTGGACTTCTTTGCGTCAGAAACTTTGTACTCCGGAAATGCTGGTTTGTCCACAAAGACATTCTGTGGATAAAGACAGAGAGGAGAGGAGGGGAAGCACAGCATTAGAGATAAGGAGCAGGGAGAGCTGCTGAGAAACACATACCGTGATACTAGGCCTTACAAGAGACACTTAGAAGCTGGTGATGCAAAAAAATAGAGAGGTAGAAATTAAAACTGGGCAAGGATCTTTGTTATAAGTAGCAGAAAAATGCAGAGTGTAGTCATCCATGCTAATATGTGAGTAATCTGGACTTTTGTTCATGAAGAGTAAAAAGATCATTACCCAAAATGTCACCTAGAAACATCCAAAGTTGCAAGTAGAATCCTACATACATTATAAACACCAGATACAGCTAGTGGTGGGGACATTCCATATACTTATAGTTTTGAGAAGACAGTCATTATGTAAAGAATATATGTAAAGAATACCTGAAATTCTTCTAATAACAGCAAAGGTGCCATTTTTTTCTAGAAAGGATAAAGCTATATGATCAAATTTGGTTGTAAATAGCTGTTAACACAGCTGTCTTTCAAAATACAAGTAGATTGTACTGACTACTCGCGTTATGGTTGTTGGTGAAGCTTCCAGTTGGGAACCCAAATCTCACAACCTCGATGGACATGGGTTTATTCTGACGCTGGCTCGCCCTTGTTAAGATGGCAAAGTGAAAAACAGTTACTTAACAGTTATTATTCAAGTCATGGGAGGAGAAAAGCAATGTTCACTGTGCAGCTGATTAAACGCAGAAGAATAGCTGGAGTTTTTATAACTGCAAAAGCACTCCACTTTGAAAGCAGTCCAAATTGATGAACACTTCCCTTTATTGCGACGAGACAAAAGGAGGCCGAACAATAGGGCGTGGGGAAATTTGACAGTCCGTGACCAGATACTTGCGCACCTTGCTTTGACCTCAGTTAATGAGAATTACAAGCCAGGTAATGGAAACTTAAAATTGAAAGTTACATTGAATGAACAGTTAGAAGCTCTGACGTGTGTGTCACTTGCAGGTTGCAGTGTGTTTTTCTCTCAGGCATTGAGGGAAGAGCAAATTAAGATGACATGTTCAGGGATCCCTAAAGTACCTGGGGATTCAAGAAAGATTCAGAGCAGTCAGGAGCATGGGCTCTTTCGCGGTGACTCTCTGGAGGCCAAACACTCCTGCTCCCTTAATATGAACGCTGCTTCTGTCTTGCGTCTCTCCTTGGCAGGCGCTTACAACACAAGCGTCTACTTCCGGGTAATGGTCCCACTCCACCCACCTGGGCACTTCAGAGACCCAGGATCTGAGGGGGGGGTTGCATCCCTCCTTCCTGACGGTTCTTTCCTGTCCCTCTGCTGCTGTGTCTCTGCTCCACTCAGCCCCTGACTGGGCCTGCCTCCGTCGCTTCAGTCTTCGGCTTTGGGAACTAGTTCCAAAGGCAGATTAAGCCATAGAATTCAGAGAGGAAGAAGCAAGTAGCACCTGCTGGGCTTCTCATCAGAGCTGATGTGGGTGAGGGAAAGAAAGACTTAGGGGCTGTTACAGACTTGGAGTCTCAAAGCTGATAAGCACTGTATTTACCATAGAATGGGACAGAGTCCAATATGATTTTTTCCCCAAATATTTTCTATAATAACACATCACCAAAAGCCATGGAAGAATATCTCAGTTTGTATCCAAATAAGTCTTCTATCGTGTTATAGAAATGAAATTCTGACTTTGTTTCAGAGAGAAGCCAGCTCCGGGAGTGAAGGCTGTGAAAACTCAAGAAGGAAAATATTTTTTCATTTGAGGTGTGTGCACTATGTGAAGCATTAGTGGTGCTGTTGCAAAGGTCAGCAATGTAATGGTTATCTCCAAAAATCAGAAAATAAATCACACCACTTCATTTTTATAGGCTACTCAAAATACATTAAAGTATTTTAAAAGATACTGAGAATCTAATGCATCTCAGCTTAGACTTAAAGTTTAAAAGGTTTCTCATTCAAATTCTGCATACATCTTGACACACTCAAGATTGAAAAAAGGGGTGCAAAAAAGAGACATCCTTCTCCTCTCACTACTCTATTTATAAAGCTTTATCAAAAACCTTTGGAATGGAAGAAATTTCTTACAATTGGAAAGTGTGCGTTTAGCAAGTACGGAGAAAAAGGCGTATTTATAACCCTGAAATATAGGAAGTTTGCCTACAGAATAATGCAACCAACTGTGCCCAATTGCAGTTATCACTCATGAATTAGGATCATATTCTTTAGCAGAAATGGTGTTTGAGCTGTGTAACCTCTGCTATGCTTAGTTGCTTAGTCATGTCTGACTCTCTGTGACCCCGTGGACTACAGCCCACCACGCTCCTCTGTCCATAAGATTCTCCAGGCAAGAATTCTGGAGTGAGTTGCAATGTCCTCCTCCAGGGGATCTTCCCGACCCAGGGATCCTGCATTGCAGGCAGATTCTTTACCAGCTGAGCCACCAGGGAAGCTCAAGAACACCGGAGTGGGCAGCCTACCCCTTCTCCAGTGGGTCTTCCTGACCCAGAGATTGAACCAGGGTCTCCTGCACTGCAGGCCAAGTCTTTACCAGGGGCCAGGATGCTCTACCTTCCACTAACAAAAATCGGTTGTAGGGCACCACCATCTTTCTTACGACTGACGACATGTTGACTAAGAGAAGGCGCTGCCTGCTGTGTTGCTGCGGAAGTGGCATAACTGGGGTCGCTGCAGAAAGGACGGGAGCAGGTCTGTCTCAATCGTCTATGCTGCCCACAAGCAAAAACTGGGCCAGCAGGACTTCTCTGCAGACCCAGCGGTTAAGACTCCACGCTTCCACTAGAGCGGGCCCAGGGTTTGATCCCTGCTCGGGGAACTAAGATCCCACACGCCGCAGGGAGTGCCGGCATGCTCAGTCACCCCCGACTCTTCGAGGATGTATTATTAAATCACAGCGCTTCAGGCCGAAACCTCATCAAGGCTAACTATTCCATAAACTATTCCTGCAACATGTCTTTGAAATCAACTTCTGAATAAACAAAGGGATGGGAAAATGTCTCTACAGTGATCATGCTGGGTGATTGCAGGGTAGCATATGCCTTCCATGACGACCAGCCCAGAGCCCTGTCGGTCATATTTGGGCATCGACAGCACTGTCCTTTCAAGCTCTCAAGCCTGCCATGGGATCTTTTGAGTTGAAGGCACTTGCATCATCCCAATGTCACTGAATAGAATAACCAGTCAAGGAAACCAGAAATTAAAAGCTGTTTCCAAAGTTAGAGCCAGTAAGGGCATTAGTAATAATGTGATTCTCAGAGCTTGCTAATGGCCGGATGAGCTAATTTGTTCCAAGCTGAATCACATATTCTTATTGCCCAGAACTGTATCAGAGAAGACGTGGGGAAGGGTTAGGGTCAGGGGACTCCTGGTTGCGTCCCACCTCTGCTGGTTCCGCTTCTGATATTTCAACTAAGTTGTTCTTTTCCATCATTAAGATGGAACTAATAAAAATCATATCTAGTACCGGCTTGCTGTAAGAATCAAATAATATGATAATAGCAAAGGGGATTTGTAAATAGCAAAGACCTACAAAAATATTAAGAAATCTTTCTTTTGGTCACTTGAATGTTATTATATTCAGAATTTCCAGAAGACTGACGTTTAGCCAATAAACTGGGCCATTGTTTCCCCGTCTCTAGTCTCTCTGCCGTCTTTCAGCCTTCAGCTCTGTTCTCCTTGAAATAAGATGGTGAACAGGGCTCGTCCTGCCTCACGTTTCCTTTTCAGAAATTCTGTACCACTTGCACTGGCAGAGTCTCCATGTTGATTGGACCCCCTTCATTACCATGCAGTATTTTAATGCTCCGTCCTGATGTGTGTAATTCTTAAATAAATGCAATTTAGCAAATTAGCCAATTAGTGGGAGTTATGATTTTTTAAATAAGATTTTCAAGTGCTGTTCTGTACTTTGCTGAATCAGAAGGGGAAGAACAGCACGTTCTGTGAATGCATTTTTACGCTCACTAAGACTTGGTACATTTAAGTGACTCTGGGCTAAAGGCTAGTAGAGTGTCTTCTTTCAGCATCTCAGAGTCTCAGGCTAATATTTGTTCAGGTGCTTTGCTGGCTGGTTTGCATAGAATAAAGGCCAGGTGTGGTTACATTTGTTTCTTCCTAGAACTTATGCTGTCACTAAGGCTGACTTGGTGAATGGAAGCAGGTGTAACAAGGAACCAGGAGAAGGATTCATGATCTAGTGGTGAGCCACGTCTCAGGTGTATCCCTGGATTCTCAGGAAATCAATGTGACATACAGGGTTCCCTAGAGAATCTTTACACTCAGCCAAGACAAACTAAACGGAGCGTGACTCTGAACAGCGGTACCTCCAGATCAACACCAGCGTGAGTGATGGCCCTGGAGCACAAATGGGTGGAAACGGTTTGGCTTCCAGAGAGAACCGCTCTGAGGCAGAGCCGGCTCTGCAGCCCTTCATGTTGGATGGCACGCCACCCCGGAATCTCTGTTCATAAAACTCAGACAAGAGGATACTTTGTGCCTCTGATGCAAGACTGTTTTAGCAAACTGTGTGCACATCAGATTAGATAGTTTTGAGTTCTCCATGTAAAATGAGATGCCAAAGAAGCTCCTGTGTCCCTCACTCCCAGAACGTAAGCACCTGAGGTCAATTCCAAACTAGCTCTGGTTGTTCACATGATTTTTCTAAAGTCACTGGCAAGTCAGACGCTGAGTCTTGATGTCTGACCCCCATAGTCAGGCATATCCCCAAAGTTGTATGTTCTGGAGATTTTACCATGTAGGTTAATGATATTACCATGATTTGAAAAATCACCTTTGAGTATCTACAATCAAGCAGGTATAGTTCTGGATTTCTAGTGAATTCTCTTTGTCCTAGGAACCTCTGATGAAATTAACTGGCAAATCCTGCGGGACATGGGCCACTTAAAACTCTGTGGAGTAACCTTTTATAAGCACAGTTATTTGCTGTGGCTTTGGCCAGATGACCACCAGGTTTCAGAAAGTTGCCCTACTATGATTTACTAAAAGTTAACTTAAAAAAAAAAAAAAAACTATAAGGTATATGGCATGTCATTTCAAATCCAGTGTTCTTAGGTGTGAAATTCCCAATTCTGTGTTGCATAAAATGCAAATTTCTAAACGGAGTAATGACTGATCTGTTCATGGCTCCCTGGGATGAAAGCATTCAGTGAAATTAGATAAACTGCAAAACAGATGGAGTGAAAATTAAATTTGAGAAATTTTAACCAACAAACGATGAATGTGTAATATAACTTCTTCATAAAACGCAACCAGCCTCATTTGCAGTCTCTCTAGCACCATATTGTACTGACTGGAATAATATTCTAGGCTGTGATAACACTATGATTAATCATGTTTATTATGGAAATGCCTTGTGACTGCTGACCTTACCCAGTTTGTTCTTTATAGGAAAGTGCAAGTCAAAGTGGAAAAAATCTAGGAAAGTCAATAAACGAGTAATTGGAACCTTTCTTTAGTGAATCAAACATTGCCACCAAGGGAAGATCTCGCATTCATAGTGTACACACATACTACCTACATTGTTTATTTTCAGTTTGTTCTTTTCTCTTCTTTGCAGGTGGCCAGAGATGTGATAAAGGACTGCTCTGCTTCGTCTCCTGGCTGAATCAAAGTGGGTTCCAGCTTTTGATCGTCCTTTGGCTTTGTCTGGGGGAAATAAAACTCATTAAGCACCAATGAATGTATCATTTGACCCCAAGAATGTCATTTTGGCAGTTCCTTCTCAAGAGCACACAGTACATGTTTTTCAACACCCCAAATTATCTGCCGACTTCTAATGACGTTTAATTTTGGTTCTTTACAATTTATATATTTTTATCTTCATGCTAACATCATTGTTTCAATGAAAGCAAAACATATGAGAGCACAGAGAAACTGTCAAATAGTTCAGGAAAGCACTAAATAAAAAGCCCTACCCCTTCCTGCCTGCTGTTTCACGTTGGTATCCCTAATTTGACTTTCAACTTTTTTTTCTCATTTTTTTTCCCAGAAAAATATCCAATTGTGTGCTATATCACCACATTCATATTTATTCTTGCATAAATGGAAATTTACAATAAAACTATTTGCATATTACTTTTCCCCATCAAAATAATGTAAATCACTTCTAATGTGCACGTTAGAGTTTGTCATTCTTTTCTAGAGCTAAAAGTGTGCCATGATAAAGATATAATTAGCCCTATTTTCTTTACTATTTCCCTATCATGAACATGCAGATTTATCCAGCATTAAAAAAAAAATCTGTGTAGATAATGTGCAAAGAAAATTCTTATATGCATAGCACTGTGCATTGATGTGCCAAGGTATTCAGTAAATAAATTGCTAACAGTGGCTCTGCAGATTTTAAATTTTGGTATGCATATTCCAAATTTAATTCCAGCAACTTATACTCCCAGCAATGCTGAGTGGATGTGTCTGCTTCACCACACACATCAAAATTATGAAATATAAAAATAAGTGTTGCCTGATATTTTGTGGAGACGGCGATGGCACCCCACTCCAGTGCTCTTGCCTGGAAAACCCCATGGACAGAGGAGCCTGGTAGGCTGCAGTCCATGGGGTTGCGAAGAGTCGGACATGACTGAGAGACTTCCCTTTCACTTTTCGCTTTCATGCATTGGAGAAGGAAATGTCAACCCACTCCAGCATTCTTGCCTGGAGAATCCCAGGGACGGGGGAGCCTGGTGGGCTGCCGTCTATGGGGTCACACAGAGTCGGACATGACTGAAGTGACTTATCAGCAGTGGCAGCAGCAGCCTGATATTTTGATAGCTGAAAATGCCATAAAATTGTTTGGACTTGCATTTTTAAAATGATGAACGTGAATAAGTTTCAGGTATATATTTATTGTCCATTTGCATTTATTTTTATGAAGTCTCTTCACATTATTTTTGCCAGTTTTGAAATTAACCTGGCTCTTTTCTATCTATTTTTAAGAGCTTTTGTATCTTAGTCACCATTTTCTTGTCACACATGCTGCTGACAACGCCCCCATTTTGTTACTTGACCTTGAATTGTATTTATGCAGTATAAAAATTTCACAATTTTATGTTGCCAGGCTTATCAATATATGAATTTGTGGTGTCTAGGCTTTATGTCCTGCATAGTCAAACTGTCTTCACTCAAAAATTAAAAAAGGAAACAAAAATTATTAAAAAAAATTATGCCTGCTTTCTTCCAACATGTTTGTGTCTTTTTAAAATTTTAACATTTAAATCTTGAATTCAATTGGATTCTATTTTAGTAAAATTAGGTAAGTATCCAGCTATTTTATTTTCTTTCCAAAGGTCTACTGCTCAAGAGAAATAAAATTTGATTGTATGACTTAAAGAAACATTTAGTCTTTATTTGGTCAGTTGGTGAAGATACAATTTCATGCTATATAAATTGTATATATATGACAATAATTGTCATAGCTATGGTTTTTCCAGTTGTCATGTATGGATGTGAGAGTTGAACCATAAAAAAATCTGAACGCTGAAGAATTGATGCTTTTGAACTGTGTTGTTGGAGAAGACTCTTGAGAGTCCCTTGGACTGCAAGGAGATCCAATCAGTCCATAAAAGGAAATCAGTCCTGAATATTCATTGGAAGGACTGATGTTGAAGCTGAAGCTCCAATACTTTGGCCACCTGATGCGAAGAACTGACTCATTGGAAAAGACCCAGATGCCGGGAAAGATTGAGGGCAGGAGAAGGGGATGCCAGAGGATGAGATGGTTGGACGGCATCACCGACTCGATGGACATGAGTTTGAGTAAGCTACAGGAGTTGGTGATGGACAGGGAGGCCTGGCATGCTGCAGTCCATGGGGTTGCAAAGAGTCGGACACGATTGAGCGACTGAACTGAATTGAGAATAATTACAAAATGTAAAAACTGAAAACGTATTTTTCTAAGCTTCATCATCAAATCTCTGTAGTGCTTGGAAGGCTGTCTGATTTCTTTTCATAAAACTTATTTGGGAAAAAAAATGACTTGGTTTCATTGCTACACTGAGGAAGTCATCTAACTATTATTGATGGCCCACATGCCAGGGCTTATTCTAGAGCCTCGGTATAAATAAATTTCAATTAATTCTCATCCTCAGTGAGATAAGCATTATTACCCTCCATTCACAGAGGAGAGTACTGGAAGGCTGATGGTGACTACATGGCTACTTAGGGAAGGGCCAGTCTGTGAAGCCAGATTGGTCTAAAGTCTCTACTTCCACATGCAGCCCGGGTCCGTCAGTGAATTAAGTCCATATTCAAGTGCTGGTCGGTGTGAAGTGGCCCACAGTGAACGTGTGTCATAGTCACAGCCCCTCTGACTCTGATCTCTAGGCGTTTCAAGGCCTTTAATGACCTCCCATTCTCAGGCCACACTGGGATGCTTTCAATGACTGGAAAATAAGATGTTTTATTCATTGCAAAAGTCTAATCTGATGTTACATGTTTTTTCATTGCTCATTTTTTGCTTCAAACTTTGAGGGTATATTAAAATGAAATGATGTATCACTGTAGACATGAATCAATAAAAACAGATTAACAAAACACGACGCAGAAGATCAAAAGGGGTTCCCTTCTTTTCAAAGTGCCAGTGAACAAAGCCCATTTCATTGTACTACTAAAAGTTAAGATTGAGTCTTCACGTGTTCATTTTTTTTTGATCTGCATAGAACTCTCATAAACTGCACCTGAAAATGTGATTATTAATTCATCAGGGTGTAACTTTAAGTATACTTAAATTGGATGCTGGCCCGAGTTTCACGGTAACATCTATAGGAACGCACTTGGAAACGCAGTGGGCTCCTTGTGCACCCTCAGTCGGCATCGTGCCGTGCGCCGCCAGTGAGGTTACAGCGCTGACTACAAAGTGGGCCAGATTAGAGGTCTGTGACAGCCAGCAAGCCAAGTCCCAGCTCCGTGGAGACGTTTAATTATTGGTGAGACTTTCCAAATCAAACAAAAGCAATTTTATAGTCCTAAAAGAGAACCCCTCAAAGGGAAATGTCAGAGAAATATGTCTTGGTGTTGGCTCTAAGCAGAAGAAAGAAAAAAGGTTTCCTTGAAAAGTTTTGTTCACAATTTAAGTGTCTTCAGGAGTGGGATTGAAAGATCATTCCACATAGGTGATCTAAAATCTCCCAAGCAAAGGATTGAATTTCCAGATTGGTAGCTCCTGAATGAGAAAACATCATAAACAGAGTAGGAAACAACTCATTAAAAAATATGTGTGTGTGTGTGTGTGTGTGTGTGAAATCGCTTCCGTTGTGTCCAACTCTTTGTGGCCGTATGGACTGTAGCCTGTCCATGGGATTCTCCAGGCAAGAACATTGGAGTGGGCTGCCGTGACCTTCTCCAGGGGGTCTTCCCGACCCAGGGACTGAGCCTGCGTCTCTTACGTCTCCTGCACTGGCAGGCCTGTTCTTCACTGCTAGCACCATCTGGGAAGCCCTGCATCCATATATAGTAGGAATAGCTACCCACTCCGGTGTTCTTACCTGGAGAATTCCATGGACAGAGGAACCCAGCGGGCTACCGTCCATAGGATCGCAAAGAGTGGGACGTGACTGAATGACTAACACTTTCAGTTTCACTTCACACACACAAAACAGTCCTGTCAGCCATGTCCGTAACTTTCATGTACATACAAACACGTGAAATATACATATGAAATACACATGTGTGTTTGTGTACATAACTAGAAATAAGCCAAATGTCCATAAACAGAAAAATGCATAAATGCTGATACAGTCACGACATAGGATGTTAAGATTCCATTAAACTAGACTTTGGATAAATGGAACATGAAGGAAATAGTGCCTGCCTGTTAGCACAGGAGTATCTCACAATCGTAATGTCAGGTACAAAAGCAGCAAGCAGACGAGGACTGAGAGCATGGCAATGTTTTTATAGTATTCACAAACGTGCACGATCGCTTCCCTGGTGGAGCTAGTGGTATAGAGTCTGCCTGCCAATTAGGAGACGCACGAGACCCAGGTTCAGGCGCAGGGTCGGGGAGGCCCCTGGAGCAGGAGGTGGCGCAGCACTGGAGTATTCTCGGAAACAGTCAAGAAATGTGTGAAGCTGTTTGGAGCGGCATTTTTAAAATGATGAAGGTGAATAGGCTGCAGATATATGTTTATTGTCCATTTGCATTTATTTTTATGAAATCTCTTCAAGTTATCTGTGCCAGTTTTGAAGTTAGCTTGGCTCTTTTCTATTTTTAAGAGCTTTTGTGTTTTAGTCACCATTTTCTTGTCACATATGCTGCTGACATCACTTCCATTTTGTTCCTTCACCTCGGATTTTATATTTATGTAGCATAAAAATTTACAATTTTATGTTGTCAGGCTTATCAATATATTAATTTTGGGGTTTAACCCAGACTTTATGTCCTGCATAGTCAAACTTTCTCTGGAAAATTCTGGAAATCCTGGGAAATTCCACAGGCAGAGGAGCCTGAAGGGATACAGTCCATGGGGCCCCAAAGCCAGACATGACTGAGTAACTGAGCAGACACATATGAAAGGAAGGAGCATATCATCCAGGGGGAAGTGTGTCCACCGCAAAGCCACCCATGGTCCCATGCACAGGGCAGACTGCCAAGAGGCTGGAAAGCAGGGTCTTCAGCTGGGTCCCCGTGTGGCTCACTAAACGGAAGTAGTGAAATTCCATTTTGTAACTGGATTTGGAGTGTGTGGGTTTTTAAAAAATAATATTTTAAAGTTATATAATGTATATATTTTGAATGCAAAAATATCTCACAACAAAAGACTAAAGTAGTAATGGACGCTTTAACAGTGAGATCTGAACAGATTCTTCCATTAGGGGTGGGAGTGGGGGTGACCCATCAGTTGCTGAATGCCTCAGGGTTAAAATCCGAAGGTGGAAGAGTTGGTGATAAGATGGGGGAGCAGAGGGCAGAACATCTCTGAGAGCAAGTAAAGCAGATGAGTCTTGGCCAGAAAGGAGCTTGCTGACTGGGAAAAACGCAAACAAGTCCTGGAGGGCTGAGACACAGAGAACGGGAAGAAAAGGAGAAGCAGAACCTGGAAGGTAGTGCTTTTCCTCACACCACGTCAGCCGCACTGAGCTGTAGACAAGACTGGGGACATAGTCTCCAGCCAGGCAGCCACGTGCCCTGCAGTTCACAGCTGGACATGCAAGAGCCTCCCAGACACAGAGTAAGCCTGTACGGTCACTTCCACAGCTATGACTGCAAGGGAAAACCAAGTCAAGGTAAGCTAGAAGGACACACAGAGGAAAGAGCTACAGAAGCAGAAAGCAAAGGCAGGGAAATCCCCGAGAGTCCAGTGGTGAGGACTCGGCGTTTCCACTGTTGTGGGCCCAGGTTCAATCTCCAGGTGGGGAATTAAGATCACACACACACACACACACACACACACACACACATGTTCAGAAAATGTATGATCAATAAAAGCAAAAGAAGATAAAAGAATTAAACCCTTTTGGCAGTTGTGTTCCAGGGCAAGATAGAGACAACACCAACAGTGTTAGAGTTTTAAAAGGACCATAAATTTAGAAGACTTTTAAAGTGATGAGATTCCTTTGTGCAAAAATCTATCAAATAGTTTTCTAGATTAAATGAAAACTTTGGGGTGGGTAGTTAATTACCAAAATATGTCCCCAAGGTGGTAAAAGCCTTGACTAGATCAACAGCTGTGGGACAAGTAGATAAAGTGGCCTTCTCCTCCATACTGCTTATCACCCCTGCTAACCAGGTGGTTGTAAAGGTCAATGTCATCAAGCCCAAAAGGAATAAAAAATTCTTTTAAAGCTTCAGAGAACAAAGAAGTCTGAAAATTTCTGAATTCAATCTACAAGCCCAGAAAACTGTGATACCAAAACCAGGTGAGTATAATACGAAAAGATAACCATATACCACATTGAATATGCACACAAACTCCTAAACAGCACATTAGTAAACTGAATATAGAAGTGTATTAAGAGAAAACACACCATGCTTATTTGGGATTCATGCCAAAGATGGCTTCACTTTAGGAAATCATTATATAATTTAGTAGATTTATAAAGAAGAAAATCCGTGTTAATATCTCAGTAAATGTGTTTTTAAATATAACTCAATATATATATAAAAAATCTGCCAACAATAAATGCTGGAGAGCGTGTGGAGCAAAGAAACCCTCTTGCCCTGTTGGTTGGAATGTAAGTTGAAACAGCTACTATGGAGAGCAATGTAGAAGTTTCTTTAAAAACTAAAACCAGGAGGTGATATGTGTGAAATTATGGCTAATTTGCACTGTCGTACAGCAGAAATTGGGCTTCCCAGGAGGCGCCAGTGGTAAAGAATCTTCCTGCCAATGAAGGAGACCTAAGAGGCCTGGGTTCAGTCCCTGGGTCGGGAGGATCCCCGGCAGGAGGACATGGCAACTCACTCCAGTGCTCTTGCCTGGAGAGCCCCATGGACAGAGGCGCCTGGCGGGCTGCATGGGGCTGCAGAGAGTCTGACACCACTGGAGCGACTTAGCTCACATGCACAGCAGAGACCAACATGACACTGTAAAGTAATTTTCCTCCAATTAAAACAAATTAAAATAACCCAATTTATGTAAAAAAAAAAATTAATGGCACAACTACCAAATGACCCAGCCACCCCACTCCTGGGCATATACCCTGAGAAAGCCTTAATTCAACAGGATACATTCAGCCAGGTGTTCACTGTGGCGCTGTCCACAATAGCCAGGGCATGGGGCCCACACAGCTGTCCGTCAGCAGATGAACGGAAAGAAGACACGGTGCATGTTTGTACCGGAGCATCACTAGGTCATGAAAAGGAGCGAAACTGGGTCGTTTGTAGAGACGTGAATATGCTTCCTTTTTAAAAATAAATTCTAATAAGCAAGCAATAGAAAAAAGAAATCTTTAGCTTGATAGAAAATATCAATCAGCAATCAAGGGAAAACTCATTTAATGAGATGACATTAGACACTTCACAGTTTTTGCAATTTATTTTTACTTTGGAGAAGGGGGAAGACAGAATTTCCCCTCCAAAATGGAAAATGAAGTCAATGTAAACTCATTATGGAAAGTTTTGAAAATACAGAAAAATTTAAAAAATAAAAAGGATGCCTGGTTGTTTTCAGTATCAGTGATTTCATACATTTTCTTCCAAATTTTTTCTGCATTTTTTTACTAACTCAACTGTAATCACATAACATATACACAATTATTCCTTGAATATTAAAAAATGGTACATGCGTATTCTACAAAATTTAGAAATGTAACAATATAAAGCAGGCAATGACTCTCTTTCATAACACCACCTCCCAGCAATAACTTAACATTTTTGGTGAATTTCTTTTTTGATTTTGTTCTAGGTTTTCCTTTTGTTTATTCACATCACTGACCTCATTTCATGTCAGTCAGTTCAATTCAGTCACTCAGTCTTGTCTGACTCTTTGCGACCCCATGAATCGCAGCACGCCAGGCCTCCCTGTCCATCACCAACTCACGGAGTTCACTCAGACTCATGTCCATAGAGTCAGTGATGCCATCCAGCCATCTAATCCTCGGTCGTCCCCTTCTCCTCCTGCCCCCAATCCCTTCCAGCATCAGAGTCTTTTCCAATGAGTCAACTCTTCGCATGAGGTGGCCAAAGTACTGGAGCTTCAGCTTTAGCATCATTCCTTCCAAAGAAATCCCAGGGCTGATCTCCTTTAGAATGGACTGGTTGGACTTCCTTGCAGTCCAAGGGACTCTCAAGAGTCTTCTCCAACACCACAGTTCAAAAGCATCAATTCTTTGGCGCTCAGCCTTCTTCACAGTCCAACTCTCACATCCATACGTGACCACTGGAAAAACCATAGCCTTGACTAGACGGACCTTAGTCGGCAAAGTAATGTCTCTGCTTTTGAATATGCTATCTAGGTTGCTCATAACTTTTCTTCCAAGGAGTAAGTGTCTTTTAATTTCATGGCTGCAGTCACCATCAGCAGTGATTTTGGAGCCCAAAAACATAAAGTTTGACACTGTTTCCACTGTTTCCTCATCTATTTCCCATGAAGTGATGGGACTGGATGCCATGATCTTAGTTTTCTGAATGTTTAGCTTTAAGCCAACTTTTCACTCTCCTCTTTCACTTTCATCAAGAGGCTTTTTAGTTCCTCTTCACTTTCTGCCATAAGGGTGGTGTCATCTGCATATCTGAGGTTATTCATATTTCTCCCGGCAATCTTGATTCCAGCTTGTGTTTCTTCCAGCCCAGCCTTTCTCATGATGTACTCTGCATAGAAGTTAAATAAGCAGGATGACAATATACAGCCTTGACGTACTCCTTTTCCTATTTGGAACCAGTCTGTTGTTCCATGTCCAGTTCTAACTGTTGCTTCCTGACCTGCATACAGATTTCTCAAGAGGCAGGTCAGGTGGTCTGGTATTCCCATCTCTCTCAGAATTTTCCACAGTTTCTTGTGATCCACACAGTCAAAGGCTTTGGCATAGTCAATAAAGCAGAAATAGATGTTTTTCATTTCATGTAACTAATCTTAAATATAACTAACACAGAATAATCACTAATTTATAGGTATGAAGAGGGTCAAAGGGCAAAATATCTGCCAAAAGACACAAATTTATAACTTCTAGATTCTTAGACTTACAATTTTGAATCTACTGGCTGGAAGACATGTTTAGGTAGTCTGTTAGCAGACTTCGGGGATATGTATTTTATGGTTTTGCGTATACTGAGCTCTGCAATGGTCTATTGTGACTTTGATCCTCTAAGAGTGTCACACACGCTGCCAGTCTCTGGATCCATCAGAGGGTTGGTGTGCCAGGACAGGGCAGTGCGAGCATCCAAACCAGACGAAGGCGACAGGGAGAAGTGCTGTCTATAGAAAATGTTTAAAAACATGCAATGCAACTGCATTTGCTCAGCTGTTTATTACTGCTTTGTGCTGGTAATTTAAAATAATTCCACTGGCAAAACAGTCCTCCTCAACCTCAAATCTTTTAATAATTTTGATTCAAAACAGTTGCTGTGGCTATTGCTCAATTTTAATAATACATGTAAGTTTCAAAATTAGCACATTTATATCACAATTACAGACTGAGAGAAAACATTCCCAAATCACTTATCTAACAAGAAACTCATCTCCAGAATACAAAAGGAGCTTCCCAAACTCAACAATAAGAAAACTTAGCAATCCAGTTAAAAAATGAACAAAACACATGAAAACGTATTTCACTTAAGCTGACAGAATGGCAAATACTCACACGGAGAGATCTTCAGCATCACTACTGATTGAGGAAGTGTAAACTGTGAGTGTAACTAGATATCACTGCACACCAGTCAGGAGAGCTGAAGTGGGAAACAGTGGCAATATCAAATTTTGGTGAGAAATGGAGCAAGCACCAGAGTGTTTCACATAGTGCTCCTGTGGAAATGTAAAGTGATACACTCACCCTGGAAAATAGTTTGACAGTTTCTTGAAAAACAACAACAACAACAACTAACTATAGACTTATTCATAAAACCAGCTGTTATATTCCCGGGCTATTGTCCCAGAGAAATGAAAACTTATAAACATGCAGCCAAAGATGGAGAAGCTCTATACAGTCGACAAAACCAAGACCAGGAGCTGACTGCGGCTCAGATCATGAACTCCTTATTGCCAAATTCAGACTTAAATTGAAGAAAGCAGGGAAAACCACTAGACCATTCAGGTATGACCTAAATCAAATCCCTTATGATTATACAGTGGAAGTGAGAAATAGATTTAAGGGTCTAGATCTGATAGATAGAGTGCCTGATGAACTATGGAATGAGGTGCATGACATTGTACAGGAGACAGGGATCAAGGCCATCCCCATGGAAAAGAAATGCAAAAAAGCTAAATGGCTCCCTGGGGAGGCCTTACAAATAGCTGTGAAAAGAAGAGAAGCGAAAAGGCAAGGAGAAAAGGAAAGATATAAGCACCTGAATGCAGAGTTCCAAAGAATAGCAAGAAGAGATAAGAAAGCCTTCTTCAGCGATCAGTGCAAAGAAATAGAGGAAAACAACAGAATGGGAAAGAACAGAGATCTCTTCAAGAAAATTAGAGATACCAAGGGAACATTTCATGCAAAGATGGGCTCGATAAAGGACAGAAATGATATGGACCTAACAGAAGCAGAAGATATTAAGAAGAGATGGCAAGAATACACAGAAGAACTGTACAAAAAAGATCTTCATGACCCGGATAATCATGATGATGTGATCACTAATGTAGAGCCAGACCTCCTGGAATGTGAAGTCAAGTGGGCCTTAGAAAGCATCACTATGAACAAAGCTAGTGGAGGTGATGGAATTCCAGTGGAGCTGTTTCAAATCCTGAAAGATGATGCTGTGAAAGTGCTGCACTCAATATGCGAGCAAATTTGGAAAACTCAGCAGTGGCCATAGGACTGGAAAAGGTCAGTTTTCATTCCAATCCCAAAGAAAGGCAATGTCAAACAATGCTCAAACTACCGCACAATTGCACTCGTCTCACATGCTAGTAGAGTAATGCTCAAAATTCTCCAAGCCAGGCTTCAGCAATACGTGAACCATGAATTCCAGATGCTCAAGCTGGATTTAGAAAAGGCAGAGGAACCAGAGATCAAATTGCCAACATCCGCTGGATCATGCAAAAAGCAAGAGAGTTCCAGAAAAACATCTATTTCTGCTTTATTGACTATGCCAAAGCCTTTGACTGTGTGGATCACAATAAAGTGTGGAAAATTCTGAAAGAGATGGGAATACCAGACCACCTGACCTGCCTCTTGAGAAATCTGTATGCAGGTCAGGAAGCAACAGTGAGAACTGGACATGGAACAACAGACTGGTTCCAAATAGGAAAAGGAGTATGTCAAAGCTGTATATTGTCACCCTGCTTATTTAACTTATATGCAGAGTACATCATGAGAAACGCCGGACTGGAAGAAGCACAAGCTGGAATCAAGATTGCCAGGAGAAATATCAATAACCTCAGATATGCAGGTGACACCACCCTTATGGCAGAAAGTGAAGAGGAGCTAAAAAGCCTCTTGATGAAAGTGAAAGAGGAGAGTGAAAATGTTGGCTTAAAGCTCAACATTCAGAAAACTAAGATCATGGCATCTGGTCCCATCACTTCATGGGAAATAGATGGGGAAACAGTAGAAACAGTGTTAGACTTTATTTTTGGGGGCTCCAAAATCACTGCAGATGGTGACTGCAGCCATGAAATTAAAAGACATTTACATCTGCCTGGAATGCAGGAGACCCGGATTCGATCCCTGGGTCGGGAAGATCCCTTGGAGAAGGAAATGGCAACCCACTCCAGTACTCTTACCTGGAGAATCCCATGGAGGGAGGAGCCTGATAGACTACTAGTCCATGGGATCACAAAGAGTCAGACATGACTGAGTGTGTTCACTTTACTCCTTGGAAGAAAAGTTATGACCAGCCTAGACAGTATATTCAAAAGCAGAGACATTACTTTGCCAACTAAAGTCTGTCTAGTCAAGGCTATGGCTTTTCCTGTGCTCATGTATGGATGTGAGAGTTGGACTGTGAAGAAGGCTGAGTGCTGAAGAATTGATGCTTTTGAGCTGTGGTGTTGGAGAAGACTCTTGAGAGTCCCTTGGACTTCAAGGAGGTCCAACCAGTCCATTCTGAAGGAGATCAGCCCTGGGATTTCTTTGGAAGTAACGATGCTAAAGCTGAAGCTCCAGTACTTTAGCCACGTCATGAGAAGAGTTGACTCATTGGAAAAGACTCTGATGCTGGAAGGGATTGGGGGCAGGAGGAGAAGGGGACGACCCAGGATGAGATGGCTGGATGGCATCACCGACTTGATGGATGTGAGTCTGAGTGAACTCCGGGAGATGGTGATGGACAGGGTGGCCTGGCGTGCTGCGATTCATGAGGTTGCAGAGTCGGACACGACTGAATGACTGAATTGAACTGAAACTTGAGTCAAAATAAAAAAGTAGTATACGAAAGGGGACAGCAGGAGGCAAGAGGCGAGAGCTAAATTAGGAGTTTGGGGTCAGCATATACACACTACTATACATAAAATAAACAGCAAGGACCTGCCGTACAGCACGGGGAACCACATTCAGTATCTGCCTGTAATGGAAAAGGATCTGGGAAAGAATACATATATATACACATACACAGAAACTGCCTTCCTTTGCTACATATGGGAAACTAATGCAACATAGCAAATCAGTTGTACTTTAACTTAAAAGAAAATGTTAACTTTTAAAAAAGTAGAATTGATTCTACTTTTTTCAAACTAGGAAAAAATTGTACGAGTAGAGAAGTATACTGGATAATCTTTTGTTCTAAAAGACAGACTATTAAGTGTTTAAAAACCCTGTTACTCAAATCTAGTCCCGAGAAAGGGGTAGGTCAGTTCCTAACTGTAGCTGGATTTCTTTACCCACGTAGCCCATATATTCACTTCAGTTATTCTGTGTAAGGAATTTAAGTAACTGAGGAACGTCTGGGAGGAGTCTTTACCCAAGCACTGGTAAAGAGACAAAAGGAGAATTGTTTCAGAATTCAATGGCAGGACCTCAATTTTCTTTGAATAGACTCCTTGTTGAGTCAGAGGACACTAGAATAATGCCGGAGGATTGTGACAAGATCAGGTAGTTCTCGCCTGGGCCTGAGAAGCAGAAACATCTAAAATAAAAGTCTGAGAAGTCCGAGCAGTGAAGCAGCAGGAAACAAAGTGAGAGATTGAGAGAAACTGAGAACTTTTAAAGTGTTAATAATTACAATGGAGTCTAGGTGTGAAGACCAAGGTCATCCTAAATTGTCATGAAAAACAATAAAATTTCTTTCAAAACTTGGAAGATAAATCAAATTACAAAGTGACCTGAGTTATTCACTTTGACATTTGTTACAGAAATTTATATTTATCTATTTTAAATGTTGAAAATTGCTGCAGCTGGATTACAAATGCATGGGATTTTATTGTAATATGTTTCCTTCTTTTTTCTGCATTACAATTTTTCATAACAAAACATTTTTAAAGCATATCAAAAAGACATAAATGTTTGTGATTATAATCTAAGTCAGTACCAAGCCACTAGCCATTTTGAATCTTAAAAGTGACCACTGCCTATATTTGAAAATTAAAATATGTAAATTTTAAAATTAGAAAGAAATATTCACCAAGAAGATAATAGAGGGGGAGAAGAGGCAAATGAAGAGAAATATTTGTATTTCTTTTTAGTCTATGTTTCTTAACAATACTGGTAGAAACATTTTCAGAAAGTATTATAGAAACAAAATGCTTTGATGAGTGATTCTTTGAATTCATGAAATTGTCTTTCAGAAATTATTTCAAATAACTGGACCAAGGCTGGGGTAATTATCTTTTAATGAGAGAGCTGTGTGTATGCAAATCAGAAATAACACACCAATTTGCAAGAGGATCACGCCCTGCTCCCGTTCTTTCAGTTGAGTATCATCAGTTAAAAGAAAACAGACTCGAGGAGAACTTTAGTCTCAGTTTACTGGCATCATGCTGAAAACCTTAGTTTTAACTCTTGAAAAGTATTGGAGTGATGTAGAAGCAGAATATATGAACTGACTCTTGCTTTTGGAGTTAGAGGATTCTAAAAGCAGAAAAGCCGGACAGGTGGTGTGCAGCCACAACAACTCTAATGGTAAGAGTTTCTGGATTGGTAAGAACTGACCTCTAATTATTTACTCTTTCAGGACATAGTTCTGACAATATTTATCCAGGACATGAATAAATCTATCAACCACACTAAGGAAAATGTCCCTAACTATTCTAAATATATCAAGTATTATGATAGAAACAGAATTCTCTCATTCACACTTATTTATTTTTAATGCTTAGTCACACAGTGGTTAGGATTTTCTTTGCCGAAAATTCTAATTGTACAAAATAATGCATGAATCACGCAAGCTAATGTGCTGTCTTCAACTCTGTCCTCTCAAAAACTGCAGTCAGTCAACTGCCCATAATCAGCGCTGTTAGTTTCTGCCTGTTCTTCCCCTGCACCGCACCACCCACCGCCCCTGCGGAGGATGTATCAAGCCATTGAATAATGCAATACCTGGAATCTCTCACGGAGGATGTGGCCCTTAAAACACGTTTTTAAAGTTTAGCGTGTTCTGTAGAAGACCTGAAGTCAACATGTTTGTTTTGAAGAGTGCCAATGGTTTAGTTGCAATTATAGTGCGTGTAATTTGGAGTGAGTAGTTGGGAGCAAGGTGGCTTAAAAGACCCCCAAAATCATTATGGAGAGTAAAATCAATGGGAAAAGAGTTGATAAACCTAGACTGAAACACCAGGCTGTAAATATTAGGCAGCAGAAACACAACCTTTTGGAAGACAAAGGATTTCATGTAGGTCTGGAATCAGGCAATGAGGATGGATTACAAGGCAAGAGGAAAACATGAGTTGGGGCTTACAGACAGCAGTGGCGTGATAAATTCAGGAAAGAAAAGGTCATCAGCATAAGAAAACAGTGATCTTCAAAATGCTTTACAAAGCTTGGAGCATTTTGGGGGTAAATTGTCAGAGGGCTTAGGACAGATGCCTTAGATTATTATAAGCAGTGTCTAGAAAGTTTCAAAAAATTTTTCTCTTCCATATAAAAGTAACAAATAGAAAAACTGGGAGAGAGTGGTATAAACAGGGAAAAAATACAGGAACTCACATCTATTGGATTTCAGCTATTCACTGTGGATAAACTACATTAATATAAACCTTGCGTTAACCCGATCGGATCAGCTTTGTCCCCTTTACTCCTGGACGAGGTGGGGTCGCTGACGTACCTGGCTCTGCATCACACCACCAGCAGCACCTGCTGCAGCATCGCGTGCAGTTCTGCATGGCTCTAAAGCCCGCATGTTTGCCACTGAACACGCGGCGTTAAAGAGAATGATGGCAACGACTTACAATTTATAAACTGAAAATCCCCCGATTGTACTGATCCTGACAGGGAAATATGACAAGGGAGTCGGGAGGAGAGGTGGGAGATGGGGTGAGACGGAACAGTTCCCCAGAGAGCGCTGGGTCACATTCTCACCCACACATGCCCCTCTTCCTATCAAAACACAAGGTCAGTTTCCTCTCCTTTTAATTTGTCCTGTGACTTATGAAGCTTTTCTACTTTCCCTCTTTGGATGCAGCCTCTGTGCAAATAAGCAAGGGCTCAACTTCTGAATAACAGAGAGAGATAGATAAAGAGGGAGCTCGAGGGAGACAGGGAGGGAGAGAGAGGGAAAGCTGGACAGCTTCCAGTCATCCGTCCTCCTTCATTAGGGCACCAAAGGTGTGAAGCCCTTTAGAATTTTCCAGCCCCATCTGACGTGCAAGTTAATAGCTACCTGAGTGACTCCAGCCAATACGATTTGGAACAGAAGAACCGCAAGAAAGAAAGAAAGTGAAGTCGCTCAGTCGTGTCTGACTCCTTGCAACCCCATGGACTGTAGCCTACCAGGCTCCTCCCTCCATGGGATTTTCCAGGCAAGAACACTGAAGTGGGGTGCCATTTCCTTCTCCAGGGGATCTTCCAGACCCAGGGATTGAACCCAGGCCTCCCACATTGCAGGCACAGGCTTTACCATCTGAGCCACCAGGGAAGGAAGCCTGCCCAAAGAATCAGGAGAAGTGATACTGCTGCTGGTTTCGAGTTTAGGAGACATTTGTTATACAGAGAAGGCTAACTGATGGGCCTAGATTTGGGGTCCTGGAGTGGAGAAAGCAAGTCATCAGGAAAAGATGAAAGAGAAGCCAAAGGGCAGTGTTACCTTAGTCTCCGTCTTTACAAGGCCCCTAGGTACAAACAAGTTCTATTCTGAGATCATGTTACCAATTTGTAAGTCACACTAAGCCTGGGTACCCAACTAACACAATCGACTGGATGGTACTTCACTGTAATAGATTTATAATGCTTCTCGCCCGTCCACTGGAGGCCAGCCCCTCTGTGCCACCGTCTTACTGTATTACTGTACTTTTCAAGGCCCTGATTTTTGCTGTTGAGTCACTAAGTCATCTCCAGATCTTTTGTGACCCCATGGACCGTAGCGCACCAGGCTCCTCTGTCCATAGGATTTCCCAGGCAAGAATACTGGAGTGAGTTGCCATTTCCTTTTCTAGGGAAGCCTTCAGAGTACTGTACCATAAGATTTAAAAATGTTTTCTTTATTTTTTGTGTTTGTTTGTTATATATTCTTTGTTTTAACAAAACTTTTAAAAATTAAACTTTATGTAATTGATCCTAGGTTGAGGGGGTTTTAAGGAGGAAAAAGCTCAACATTCAGAAAACTAAGATCATGGCATCTGGTCCCATCACTTCATGGCAAATAGATGGGGAAACAGTGGAAACAGTGTCAGACTTTATTTTTTGGGGCTCCAAAATCTGCAGATGGTGACTGCAGCCATGAAATTAAAAGACGCTTACTCCTTGGAAGGAAAGTTATGACCAACCTAGACAGCATATTAAAAAGTAGAGACATTACTTTGCCAACAAAGGCCCATCTAGTCAAGGCTATGGTTTTTCCAGTGGTCATGTATGGATGTGAGAGTTGGACTGTGAAGAAAGCTGAGCACTGCAGAATTGATGTTTTTGAACTGTGTTGTTAGAGAAGACTCTTGAGAGTCCTTTGGACTGCAAGGAGATCCAATCAGTCCATCCTAAAGGAGACCAGTCCTGGGTGTTCATTGGAAGGACTGATGCTGAAGCTGAAACTCCAATACTTTGGCCACCTCATGCAAAGAGCTGACTCATTGGAAAAGACTCTGATGCTGGGAAAGATTGAGGGCAGCAGGAGAAGGGGACGATGGTAGATAAGATGGCTGGATGGCATCACCGACTCCATGGACATGAGTTTAAGTCAACTCCGGGAGTTGGTGATGGACAGGGAGGCCTGGCGTGCTGCGATTCATGGGGTCGCAAAGAGTTGGACATGACTAAGTGACTGAACTGAACTGAACTGAACTGAAGGGGGAAAAAAGCATACCATCAAGTACAACTAAAGTTCAAATATTTCCCAATTCTATTCATTTCACCATTATATAATGTCCAACACTCTATAATAGTGTTTATGAGAATCAAACCATTTAAGAATTGACATTGAAATGCAAATTCCCACTAAACTTAGCATGGATATATATATATTTTTCTATTTTTGTCTTTCTCCTCTGTAAATAGGACCATAAGTCAACTAGGGACCCTAGCAAGCTTCAGAGGACCATCACCATTAAGCGCTTCATTACTTAGGCACAGAGCTATTTAGATTTTTCCAACTGAATCTGTGGAAGCATCAGAAAGTGTACAGCTCAACTTCAAGGACTTAGGCCAGAACAGTAGCTTTTTTTTTTTCTTTTTCCTTTTGCTGGTGAAACTGCTGGTGGAAACGCACTGAGTATTCCCTTCTCTGATGAGTTCAGACTGGGGATGCAGAAAATAGGACCCTCAGGTTGGAGTCTGTAAAGATGCTCTGTGATCCAGCACACTACAAGCCTTCCTGTGTAGAATTACATATCCTTGTAATAAAAGAAGCTGTAAAGAACTGCCTAGAATAATTATGCTATACTGTAGCTAAAGAAACAGCAGTTAGGTGGGGAAAAGTGCCTGGCCTATGGTGACACTGCTCATTAGAGGCACAGATGGGGCTCTAACCTGTAACTCCTGGGGCCTTTTGACTGTCTCACAGAGTTAGCAGGTTGGCCTGGCACAGATAAAATTGTGAAATAAAGAAACGCTAGCCTCACACAACCACACGTAGTCCCAAACTCCCTTCTGACTGCACGCCTTGAGAGGGCGTACCCACCACTGAATGAAACATAAAAGCCAAACTCCTCAGCATGACCTACAGCCGAAGGTGTGAAGCGCTTCTGCATTTCCTGCAGAAGGCAGACACTCACATTCCCAGACCAGAGATGCTTCGGAACAGCTCACAGGCCAGGACGTCCTCAGGAGGCCCAAGCATCCAGTAACAGCTCTGAAGAAAAATGGTCTTCAGGAAAACTTGGGGCTGAGAACTCACCCAGGCCCCAAGGAGCAAGCATCTAGGATCAGAGGAGGTGCCATCTTGACCAAGTGCCCAGGGCTTGTTCCAGGTGAGGGCCTGGTGTCTTTTCCCAGGAAGCTGGGGCTGAAAGGGCTTGTGGAACATCTTAGCCAGTTTCTGCGTGATTTCAGATCTATGCACAGTGAAGGATAAACCCCTTAGAGTTAATTCTAATAGTGCATGAAACCAAGGAGAAATCATGGTTATCCATCATATTAATAATATTTACAAAAGCCACATTTCTATCATAGTCTCCTAACCTATACCTTATCAAGAATAGTATTTACTAAACTCACATAACTGGAAGCTCTGATTAGCTGTTGATGAAATCAGAAGGATTTCTATGAAGTGACTAATGGGGCAGAAACACGTCAGATCATCACACCTCCCATCGTTTTTAATAAGGTGAATTTGAAGTGATAAAAATCTTGTATATTCAGAGTACGGGTGAGGAAATGCAAGCCCAAGCTTGAGAGAGCATTAAAATTCTACCTGAGCTTCTGGAACTTGCCAAGCTTTCCATTTTCAAGTCAGTGCTCCTTCCACTAAAACATGTTATTTCATAGTATGGAATCTGCTGTAGCAAAACAGTCACATAGCCCTCATGTTCTGAAAAGAGGAAAGAAGTATTAAGGAAATGTGCAGGGAATAGAGACAGAAGTACTTTACCTCTTTTTATGCCCTAGGTTTATCTACAGGCACTTGGATTTTTGGAATGTACGATTTCAAATAAAGAAATAAGAAGTTTAATTCACAGTAAAATTAACCTAAGCTTGTATATACTTTGCAGTACATTTAGCAAGAATTTTTGTTTAGCATAGATTCAGGTGATTTCCAAACTGGGTTCATTAACATTATATAGTTCAGTTCAGTTCAGTCACTCAGTTGTATGGTATCTAAGTGCAAAACGCTGCAGAAGAGCTTGAAAAGCTGTCTTTACTTCAAAAAATTCACCATTTAATTTAGAACTATGTCAACCCTACACAATTAGGATTTTTTGCAGAAGTTGACAGAAAATTCCACCCAAACTGGCCAAAGAGGAGAGAAATGAATTTTGGTCCAGTCTCTGAGTTAATTCAATTCTCAAAAAGATTCTAAGAATTTGTATCATCTCAGTTTCAAATCTAGCCAGAAAGTACATATGCTTGCATCTCCGGATGTCTCCTCAGCTCTGGTGAGGTCATGCCTCTGACTTGGGACCTATTCTGCATCAGAGGAGTATACAGCTCTGATTGGCCATGAGCTTACTCAAGCTCGTGTCCATTGAGTCAGTGATGCCATCCAACTATCTCATCCTCTGTTGCCCCCTTCTCTTCATGCCCTCAATCTTTCCCAGCATCAGGGTTTTTTCCAATGAGTCAGCTCTTCCCATCATGTGGCCAAAGTATTGGAGCTTCAGCTTCAGCATCAGTTTTTCCAATGAACACTCACAGCTGATCTCCTTTAGGATGGACTGGTTGGATTTCCTGCAGTCCAAGGGACTCTCAAGAGTCTTCTCCAACACCACAGTTCAAAAGCATCAATTCTTCGGCGCTCAGCTTTCTTCACAGTCCAACTCTCACATCCATACATGACCACAGGAAAAACCATAGCCTTGACTAGACGGACCTATGTTGGCAAAGTAATGTCTCTGCTTTTTAATATGCTGTCTAGGTTGGTCATAACTTTCCTTCCAAGGAGTAAACGTCTTTTAATTTCATGGCTGCAATCACCATCTGCAGTGATTTTGGAGCTCCCCAAAATAAAGCCTGTCATTCTTTCCACTGTTTCCCCATCTATTTGCCATGAAGTGATGGGACTGTATGCTATGATATTTGTTTTCTGAATGTTGAGCTTTAAGTCAACTTTTTCACTCTCCTCCTTCACTTTCATCAAGAGGCTCTTCAGTTCTTCTTCACTTTCTGCCATAAGGGTGGTGTCATCTGCATATCTGAGGTTATTGATATTTCTCCCAGCAATCTTGATTCCAGCTTGTGTTTCTTCCAGCCCAGCGTTTCTCATGATGTACTCTGCATATAAGTTAAATAAGCAGGGTGACAATATACAGCCTTGATGTACTCCTTTTCCTATTTGGAACCAGTCTGTTGTTCCATGTCCAGTCCTAACTGTTGCTTCCTGACCTTCATACAGATTTCTCAAGAGGCAGGTCAGGTGGTCTGATATTCCCATCTCTCTCAGAATTTCCCACAGTTTCTTGGGATCCACACAGTCAAAGGCTTTAGCATAGTCAATAAAGCAGAAATAGATGTTTTTATGGAACTCTCTTGCTTTTTCCATGATCCAGCGGATGTTGGCAATTTGATCTCTGGTTCCTCTGCCTTTTCTAAAACCAGCTTGAACATCTGGAAGTTCACGGTTCACGTATTGCTGAAGCCTGGCTTGGAGAATTTTGAGCATCACTTTACTAGCAGGTGAGATGAGCGCAATTGTGCGGTAGTTTGAGCATTCTTTTGCATTGCCTTTCTCACTGTTAATAGATGAGAATTTCATTCACCATTATATCACATCCCCAAGGCACCCACATCCATAGTTATATTGTTCCTTTGGTTAAATCAGGGTTCACAATATGGTGAAAGCTGGGCCACCTGGTGTGCAATAAATAGCTTTAAATATAGTAGACAAGTTTTTGTTTTCTTTGGAGTTAATAATTACCTGAGGTTTTTTCCTAGTTTCACACAACAATTATTTAAAGTTTTCCTCAGCAGTTTTCATTGCCTCAACTGGAATCCTGGCTCGTCTTGAAAACCTTTCCCAGAGCCCTCTGCCTCCTCTCATCTGGGCAGGACGGCTTCCTGAACTTGACTGTCATCCTGAAAATACCATATACTCTCTTGAATTACATCTTAATTTTCCTAAACTCATGTCTTCTCTTTTCTCTGCTTCCTGCCTTAATTTTTCACACCAGAATCTCAAGTAGATTCTTGAGAAAAGGTACACTGGAGAGAAGTAAACCTTTAGAGACCTTCCATGTCTGAAAAAAATGTATATATATATATATATATATGTATTTACCCTTCACTTTATTGGCAATTGGCTGGGTATAATTTGAAGTCATACTCATCCAGATTTAAAAAAAAAGACTTTTTAGTGCGGTAAGAGCACTAAACATGAGATTTTCTTTCTTCACAGAATTTAGAATATGCAATCCAGTATTGTTACTCCCAGGCGAAATGCTACATAGCAGATCTCTTACTCATCCTGCATAAGTGAAAGTTTATGTGTGCTGATTAGCAACCCCTCACTTCCCCCTCCCCTTACCCTGGACGACTGCAGTTCTATCTGTCGCTTCCAGGAGCTTGACTATGTTAGAGGCCTCACATCAGTGGAGTCAGGCAGAGTTTGTCCTCCTGTCTGACTTCACTTAGCACGACAATGCAAGCTTCACCGTGTTGGCACACACTGCAGGATTCCCATCTTTTTAAGGCTTAATAATATCTCGTCGGGCTGCCCTGGTGACTCAGGCAGTAAAGGGTCTGCCTGCAATGCCGGAGGCCCTCTGTATAGTCCTCACTTTTTAATCCATTAGTTGAGATTTAATCTGTTTCTACCTCTTGGCCATTATGAGCAGCACGGTAGTGAGTGCAGTTGTGCTAGCATCTCCCGGAGGTGCTTCTTTCTTTGGGATAAATGTCCAGACGTGGGGAGAGCTGGATCAGACGGCAGTTGCAGCTTCGCTCCTGGAGGAGCCTCTGGGCTGCTTCCATGGGCTCCCACTGTCTCGCATCCCCGCAACAGTGAAGGGCTCCCGAGTACAAGCCACTGCTCTGCCGCTTTCTAGCTCCCAGCCTTCCTCTGGACTAAAAGTCATTCTGATTCCTGATCCCTTATATATTACTGTTAATATACAGTATATTTGGAAACAAACAAATGAAAAAAAGATTTCACAGTCTGGAAATTCATGTTTTAGGAATATGTGTTAGTTTATTGATTTATTCTTCCCCTTCTAATTAGTTTCATTTTTTTTCCTCTCTCTATTTTTTTTTTTTTTTTTTGCTGTGGTACTCTTTTGATTCTAGTGGTTTAATCTCCTGAATCTGTGCTGTTCAATAAGACAGCAATTAGAGATGTGATTTCTCACACCTGCATTTAAATTAATTGAAATTAAATAGATTTTAAAAATTCAATTCCTCAGTCCCACTAGCCACATTTCAAGTATTCAGTAGCCACCTACAGTTAGTGGATACCATACTAGACAGTGAAAATATACAATATTTCCATAATCGCAGAAAGTTCCAGGACAGTCAATCCTAGATGCTCCTTTAACGCACTGATCATACTGTTTTCTATTTTACTAGATCTTTGTTAAAAATGCTTTATGTTTATTTGGCTGTGTTGAGTCTAGTTTCAGCATGCAGTGTCTTTCTCTGGAGTGCGTGAACTTCTCTCTAGCAGTGGTGTGCAAGGTCAGAGTGTGGGGGCTCATAGTCGGTGTGCAGACTGTGCTGTGCCCTCCAAACTCCCCTTCTCAAAAAAAAAAAAAAACGCGATTCCCCCGCTGCTGGGTATGCCCTTGGTTGAGAAGGGTCACCTCGCAATGAGCATGCGCTATTTGTGGAGCTCAGCTTGCTACAGTGATTGGTCAGTGTCCATGCCCTTTACCCGACTCAGGGCGATTCCGAAAGGCCGTCCCAGCCGGAAGGTCTTTTTGTGATGATCAAGGACCTAACGTCTTCTGCTCCATCTTGCTTGCTTCCTTTCCCACGCATATGTTGATCCCACTGAGACTTGCTTCCAGGAGAGCAGTCAACTGGTTGCGAATAAGAAGGGGGGAATCTGGGTCCAGCGGCTTTTATAAAATGCTTTCACATTATCTAACGATCTTTCTGTGAGCCCGCACAGCTCAGTGTTCATCATTGCCACTTTCAGGGGTGTCTGTTCTTAAGCTTTCTATTCTTAAGGACCACTGGAAGGTCCTCCAGTGGCATTTCCATTGCTTCTTAGCTTTTCCCACTGTTGGTTAGGATTTAGGCTTCTCAGATCCATTAAATCAGTTCACATATCAATTTTCTTGTTATCTTTCCTATTATCTTTGACCTGTGGGCTTATATCTTAAAAAAAAAACTCTTCCCAGTTGTTTTAGTCAAGTTTTGGAAATGTGTGCCTTTAATCTGCTGGTTTCCTGATGTAGATGTCACTCGGCATCTAGAACTTCTGACATTTTTATTTGCAAGCCATGTTGTAAAGTAAACAGAAATACTCATCGTTAAAGCTTTCGGGTTGCACTAAGCCAGGAAAGGAGAGTGAGTAAAAACGGGATTGTGTGTCTTGAAATTTGATATATTCTTGGGGAAGTAAATGATGGGAAGCTATAAGACAGAGGTTCAGTCTGGAAGGAGTTATTACAGGTTTTGCAATTACAAGATGATATAAATGACTGAATATAGATTGAAACACGGACTTTATATCAAGGATCATGGTGGTTTTATGACTTGAATGACAGTCATAATTATTTTTAACAGCCATACTGATGGGGTAGGATACATAAAAGGCAGGCACTTAAAAGCTATCTTTTCATTAAACTCCGTATAATGAGATATAATACACAGTAGTATGTACTGTCCTAGATGGGAAAAAGTAGGATGAACTTCAAGAGGGTTTAGAGGAAAATGGCAAATATGATTAAAGGGCTGGGAGTAGGGAGAATCTAAGTGGGAAGCCGAAGAACACACAGTTTATTCAGAAGAGAAGAGTGAGATGGTTTCTAATGGCCCTGAAGCACAGAAAGCAATACTAATTCATTTCACATTTTAAGAGCTCTTCCTGGGAAAATTTAATGGGGTGATTGGTGAGCACAGTGCTTTATTCATAGCAGGCCTATCAGAGTTAGCTTCCTTCCATTTTCACAGATCCAAGCGTGATAAAACGGCCTTTAACTTCAACAGAAGGGGTTAAGCTAACATAAGAATTCTCTACAGGTGAGGATTACTACAGGATAAATTTACTTATTTAAAAACTGATATTTACAGAGAGCAAGAGATGATGGAACTAGGTCAACAACTGTGTGAAGGTAGTTTTCCTTCAGCAACGAACCTAGGAAAGATACATCCTTGTTTCTCCAGTTTTCTTTTATATTTCCCTACTTTTTGATGCAATTTTTCATCAATGACCAGGTGATATTTTCTCCAGTGGCTTACAAATGGACACCATTTGCATTTTTAGTTAAACTGATATTGTGGATATGTTCCTTTTTACTGTAACACAGAGAAAATATAAAGATTATGAGGCAAACTCAAGGGAAACAAAGCTTGGGTTTCTGGCCTGGCCTTGCCACGAAGTCATTTTGTGAACTTGCACATGTCATTTAACTTTTGAAAACACTGATGATAATATTGCTTTTACCATAAGGTGGTTGAAAGGATTAAATAAATGAAAATAAGGAAAGCATTTAGAAAAATATCTGATTTATGGTAAGCAATAAGAGTTAGATATCATTTTTATTCCAAAAAACATTTAAGGTGATTACAAAAATAGGTGTATGGGAGGTTTTTAAAAATAAGAAAAAGAATTTAAGCAAAGTATTCACAATAATGAAATAAAACTCAAAAGCTAAAAGCTTAATATTGTTTATTAATAGTATTTAATGTTATTATAAGATTTCTAGCTCAATTAAAAAGAGGAAAATGTGATTGGATGTCAAAACTATGGTATCTATAAATAAATTTTCAAAACCCATATCTTGACTTAAAAATGTCTTTCCGCAGGATTCTCATAGTCACTAGGATAGATAACTTTTTTTAAAATTAGAAAACATAAAATGTTATGCAATCTCCACTCAAATTCTGTTAAAATTTTAACATAAATAACTAACCAAGGGGCCAGGCTTCCTCATGGCAAGCAAGCATTTTGTTCGTTTATTTGTCTTCTCCTAAACTATGAAAAGCAGCCGTGATGGCATGACAAGAATGTCCCAAAAGCCAGGAGCTTAGATCCCCTACTGAGCATTACACTCAGTCTAATGGAGTCAAATATAAATCCCAGTTTGGGTATCACATTGAAGAAAACCTTTACCAAAATCAGTAAGATATTTACCTTTTTTTTTTTTTTTTTAAGCATTGAGTTCTCTTTGAATTGATTTGTGACTACAGATGTGAGGTGGCGGTCCAAATACATTTTTATTTAAATACAGAAGCTCAGTATTTTCAGGGTCAACTGACTAACAGTCCACAATTACTGCGTTAGTGTACAATCAAAGCTCTATCATATATCAGTTCAGTTCAGTTCAGTTCAGTCACTCAGTCGTGTCCGACTCTTTGCGACCCCATGAACTGCAGCACACCAGGCCTCCCTGTGCATCACCAATTCCCAGAGTTCACTCAGACTCACATACATCGAGTCGGTGATGCCATCCACCATCTCATCCTCTGTCGTCCCCTTCTCCTCCTGCCCCCAATCCCTCCCAGCATCAGAGTCTTTTCCAATGAGTCAACTCTTCGCATGAGGTGGCCAAAGTATTGGAGTTTCAGCTTTAGCATCAGTCCTTCCAATGAACACCGAGGACTGATCTCCTTTAGGATGGACTGGGTGGACCTCTTTGCAGCCCGAGGGACTCACAACAGTCTTCTCCAACACCACAGTTCAAAAGCATCAGTTCTTCGGTGCTCAGCCTTCTTCACAGTCCAACTCTCACATCCATACATGACCACCATTAACCCCTGATCACTTCATGACGCTCCACTTATTTAGATGTTCCTTAGGGCTATGGTTTTTCCAGTGGTCATGTATGGATATGAGAGTTGGACTGGGAAGAAGGCTGAGCGCCGAAGAATTGATGCTTTTGAACTGTGGTGTTGGAGAAGACTCTTGAGAGTCCCTTGGACTGCAAGGACATCCAACCAATCCATCCTAAAGGAGATCATCCCTGGGATTTCTTTGGAAGGAATGATGCTAAAACTGAAACTCCAGTACTTTGGCCACCTCATTCGAAGAGCTGACTCATTGGAAAAGACTCTGATGCTGGGAGGGATTGGAGGCAGGAGGAGAAGGGGACGACAGAGGATGAGATGGCTGGATGGCATCACCGACTCGATGGACGTGAGTCTGAGTGAACTCTGGGAGTTGGTGATGCACAGGGAGGCTTGGCGTGCTGCAGTTCATGGGGTTGCAAAGAGTCGGACACGACTGAGCGACTGAACTGAATTGAACTCAACTAGTGCCTTACAATAGGGCACAATTTTCTTTCTCAAGTCTATGCACCTTTTTGTTAGGTGCTGCCTTTTGTTTGCTATTACATATAGAATTTTTAAATGAATTAACTTGTTTTTTCATTGAAGGCTAACTGCTTTACAGAATTTTGTTGTTTCCTGTCAAACCTCAACATGAATCAGCCACACGTATGGGTATGTCCCCTCCCTCTTGAACCCCCCTCCCATCTCCCTCCCCACCCCACCCCCCTAGGTTGATACAGAGCTCCTGATTGAGTTTCCTGAGCCAGACAGCAAATCCCATTGGCTGTCTCTTTACCTATGGTTATGCCAGTTGCCATGTTGCTCTCACACAGCCCACCCTCTCCCCTCTCCCCGTGTCCATAAGTTTGTTCTCCGTGTCTGTTTCTCCATTGCTGCCTTGCAACTAAATTCATCCGTGCCCTCTTTCTGGATTCCATACATATGCATCATTATATGATATTTATCTCTCCCTTTCTGACTTGCTTCACTCTGTATAATAGGCTCTAGTTTCATCCACCTCATTAGAACTGACTCAAATATGTTCCTTTTTATGGCTGAGTAATATTCCATTGTAGATGATTTTTTTAGAGTGCTGCATTTATGATTTGTATAGAAATGCAGTTGGCTTAGATATTTGTCTTGTAATTCTCAGTTTGTTGACGTTAAATAGCAGTTATTTCTCTATGCATTTGTATGGGCTATCGATGGGGAATTGTATAATTTGAAAATAATGGCAATTTTGTTACTTTCATTAAAATCTTTATTTTTCCTTCTTCTCCTCTTCTTAGGTCACTGGCCAGGACTGCTGCTGTGTTATTAAACAGAATTGGCAACAATAACGGGTTTATTTTCCTAGATCTTAATTTTTAGAGGAAATACTCCAACTGTTTCAATTGGCTATTATATTGGTCTATTTTTTTTTTTTTAGGAGGGGGGAAATGGAACATACTGTTAATCAAAAAGTAGAAGATTGCCTTATTTGTGTTTTTACCACAAGCTCTATCAGAAGATGTGTACTGTATACCACTATGGCACTCGTAAATCTATTAAGATGGTCATATTTTCTCCTTTAACCAGTGAATATGGTATATTTTATTAGTAGCCTTTCTTTTTTAAAGACAATATTTATTTCTTTGTGCTGCCCTGGGCCTTTGCTGCAGCGAGTGTGGGCTCCTCATGCAGCGGCTCCTCTTTACCCGGGGCTTGGGCTCTGGGGGGCTTCAGTCTCTTTGTCTGGGGTGTGGGCTCTGGGGGGCTTCGGTCTCTTTGTCCGGGGTGTGGGCTCTGGGGGGCTTCGGTCTCTTTATCTGGGCGCGGGCTCTGGGGGGGCTTTGGTCTCTTTATCCGGGCGCAGGCTCTGGGGGACTTTGGTCTCTTTATCTGGGCGCGGGCTCTGGGGGGCTTCGGTCTCTTGGTCCCGGGTGCGGGCTCGGGGGGCTTCAGTCTCTTTGTCCAGGGCGTGGGCTCTGGGGGGCTTCAGTCTCTTTGTCTGGGGTGCGGACTCTGGCGGGCTTCAGCAGGGCTTGCAGCACCTTAACTTAGCAGTCATGGCGCCTGGCCTGGGTAGCTCTGGGGTGCGTGGAATCCTCCCAAACCAGGAATTGCAGTTGAACTGGTGTCCCCTGGGTTGGTAGGTGGATTTCTAACCCGGGGACCACTGCTGCTGCTGCTGCCAAGTCGCTTCAGTCGTGTCCGACTCTGTGCGACCCCATAGACGGCAGCCCACCAGGCTCCCCTATCCTTGGGATACTCCAGGCAAGAACACTGGGGTGGGGTGCCATTGCCTTCTCCAACCCGGGGACCACAAGGAAGTCCTATTAACAGCCTTGCGACTGTGGAACCTTTCTTTGATGTGAGACATTCCGTTTGCCCAGGATACACTGCTGTTTTTTCCATTCCTGGATTCAGTTTGTTAATACGTTTCGTTTAGAATTTTTTTCTATATTTATGGTGAGTTTGTCAGTTTTCCCCCCAGTCTTTTCAAGCTGTGTGGTTTTAACATCAAGATTATATTACTCTTCTACCCCTCTGAAAGAATTTGCTTAAGATTGGGTTTATTAAATATGTGGGAGTACTCATTGATAAAATCATTTGGGTGTAACATATTGGGGAAAGTTTTAAAAACTGATTCAGTACATTTAATGATTATAGATAATTCAAGTTTTATTTCTCATCCTGAGTCATTTTTTAAAAAATTAACAAGCTTTCCATTTTGTGTAGTTTGTCAGAATCGCTGGTGTAAGGCCTTTGTTATATCATCTCCTTTTTCTCTTTCTGTGGCTCTCATCAGTCCCTTTTTGTCCCTCTCTCTCTCTTTTGGAGCATGGTTGCCATGCCGTGTCAGTATCTTCTGGCAGCAAAGTGAATCGTCATATACATATACCCCCTTTTTTTAAGGTTTCTTTCCCATTTCAGCCATTTTTAACACTGAAGTTTCTAACAGTGAAGTTTTGGTTAGCGAATGATCTACAGTTTAGAATGGAGTTTCTGCACCTTGTCTCTATTATTTTCTCAAGAGCTCAAGCGGATGAAACACTCTAGTTGTCACTGACTCTCATAAACATTTTGAAAATTGCTTCTGACTGTCTTCTGGCTTTTACTGTTGCCTTTGAGAGCACAGCTGTCAGTCAAACCAGCTTTTATTTGCAGATAAAGTCATTTCCCTAAGCCTGCTTTTAAGATATTCTCTTTACATCCCCTGTTCTTTAGTTTCACAGCAGAACAGTTGTGAGTCTTGGTTTGCTAACCTTTATACCAACCTTTCAGGTGTGTTGGGCTTTCTAAGTATTGCCTTAGAATACTCACTCAGATGCATGTGAACTCTGAAAAACCACCAACACTTTATTCCCTACCATTCTATTCTCCCTTTCTAAAATGCCAGTCATTCTGGATTATTTGGGTCTAACCACTATTTCTCTTGAACTTCATTTTCATATGTGTTTATAATAACTGTATGGATTAACTTTTCTTTTCTAATTCACTAATTCTTTCTTATTCTTTGACCAGGTTGCTGTTTATCCTGCTCATTGAGTATTTTTCATTTTTCTCTTTCTCATTCATAAGAGTTCTCTTTGGATCTGCCAACAAAAATACTGGCGCTTGCCATCTGCCCCTACAAGGATGAAGTCGCAAGCCGCCACAGCCACTGGCCTCCAATACAGCCTGAAAGGAGCTTGAGTGAGTGGGTGAGTGAGTGAAGTCGCTCAGTCTTGTCTGACTCTTTGCAACCCCATGGACTGTAGCCTACCACGCTCCTCTATCCATGGGATTTTCCAGGCAAGAGTACTAGAGTGGATTGCCATTTCCTTCTCCAGGAAGGAGTTTAGGGCAGAGATAAAAAATGAGGCACTCTGTGCTCTGGGAAAAGCTGGCATATCAAACCTTCTGACAGTCAGGTATATGCAAGAGAAAATTTTATGAGCCCAGTTCTTCCATCTCCTCATATCTAGAAGAGCACTAAAATCAGTAATGGTGACATCTGCCCCTCCAGACTAGCAGCAAACCTCTGACAAAATGTGAGCTTGACGACACATAGCCCCTCTCCCAGCTAAGGTCGTATGGAACACTGACCACTCCCTCTGTGGGCACAGTTTCTCAGAGCTACGTGAGACCCTGTCCCCGGGTCATGATCCTCATTTTGCCCCAAGGAAAACTTGACTCACAACGTTCACACTGCGTTGTTTTCTTTGGTAGACCGGTTTTGTTTTCTTCCAAATATATCTGGTTAATTTTAACTGTCTTTGTCCCTCTACTACTTTTAAAAATCACAAAAATTTTCTTTAAGCAAATAAAATAGACATTTTCTTATCTAAGAATTCCAATAGTTTTAGTCCTTGAAGATTCAATTTTGTAATTTTTTTTGTGATGATTCTTGCTTGTGGTAGTTTATCTCACAGCATTCATGATTTTTATCATATACTGTGTTCCTTGGAACTTTACCTTGGGAGATTCTTTTAGAACTTCAATTAAAAATGCCCAATAAGAACTTTCCCATTTAATTTTCGTATGTGTCTGGGGGCCTCAGTGATCAGAATCACTTTAAATAAAATTTTTAGCTATGATTACTTGATATTTAACAGACGTTGTAAATTCAGACCCCAAACCTAAATAAAGGTAAGGTACTAATTAGGAGGGCTTCCCTGATAGCTCAGTTGGTAAAGAATCTGCCTGCAATGCAGGAGACCTTGGTTCAATTCCTGGGTTGGGAAGATCCCCTGGAGAAGGGATAAGCTACCCACTCCAGTAATCTGGCTTGGAGAATTCCATGGACTGTATTGTCCTTGGGGTTGCAAAGAGTCGAGTTGGACACCACTGAGTGACTTTCACTTTCACTTTCTAATTAGGAATTCTTATGAAGATCAGTCTTTTATCATGTTCTCCTGGGAACCAAGATTAAGTAAGTGAAAGTGAAGTGAAAGTCACTCAGTTGTGTCCAACTTGACTCTATGTGACCCCATGGACTATACAGTCCATGGAATTCTCCAGGCCAGAATACTGGAGTGGGTAGCCTTTCCCTTCTCCAGCAGATCTCCCTGACCCAAGGAATCGAACTGGGGTCTCCTGAATTGTAGGCAGATTCTTTACCAACCGAGGTATCAGGGAAGCCCAGGTTAAGTAAGCAAATCTTTATTGATGTCTTCAAACTGTGGTGCTGGAGAACACTCTTGCAACTCCCTTGGACTGCAAGGAGATCCAGCCAGTCCATCCTAAAGGAAATCAACCCTGAGTATCCACTGGAAAGACTGATGCTGAAGGTGAAGCTCCACTCCTTTGTCCACCTGATGCAAAGTGCCGACTCACTGGACACTGAGACATTTATGACTCCTTGGAAAAGACCCTGAGGCTGGGAAAGGCTGAAGGGAATTGGAGAAGCGTTGACAGAGGGCAGGATGGCTGGATGGCATCACCGCCCCATGGGCCTGAGTTTGAGCAAGCTCTGGGAGGCAGTGAAGGACAGGGCAGTCTGGCGTGCTGCAGTCCATGGGGTCTCAAAGAGTCGGACGACTGAGCGACTGAGCAACAGCTTCTTCTTTGGGACCTCTCAGCCCCTGTTGCAAGTGACACTGTCAATGTCCTTCACTGTCCCATGTGTGCTTACATAAGATGCATGCTTACAACTTCAGTCTGATCTCTGCTCTGTTAAGGACCTAGGCCTCGTCTTTCCATCCTCATCAACTCCAACACACTCTTCTTAAAAGCTCACACTTTCTTTTTGCTATGCAAATCTATTTATTTCCCTTTACCACCAGCACAGCCGTATTTTAAACGTTTTTTCTTTTTTAATATTGTGCATCAGTCTTAGATCTCTAAACGAGGATCTCTCCTCTGCATGTCTAGCTCATTATATGCTTGCTGATCATATAACTGATTTATTTCTAATAATAGATTCTTGAGAACTCAACAGCAACCACAATGGAGGAATCAATTTCATTTCAAAAATATATGAAAGATAATTTTGTATCAGTGATCTAACCCTATAGGAGAAGTTTGAGGTCTCCAATTTTCTACTTGTTATAAAAATGATAACATCTTCCTCAACAGCATCTATAGCAAATATGTGGCTTGCTTCTGACTGTTCCCTTCTGTTCAAATCACTGTGACCTTGGAAAAGTTCAATAATTGATTATAGTTGTCTTTACCCTCTGAGACAAGATGCCGCCTCAGAAGGCTCTTCAGCATAAAATTCTAGCTATTATCAATCCCGTGACATTAGGCCACATAGTAACTCTTATCTGCCATCCTCCTCTAGGTCATCAGACTCATTAGATTTTTTCCATCATTATTTATTATCCTTACAGATTAACAGTGTGTCTTTTGACTCTAATGATGATGTGTGGTTGCACAAGGGTGATAGTCTCCATGGAAAGACTCCAGCAAAAGATATGCATCCCTTTAATGTAGGAAATGGACAAAGCGCCCACCTACCCACCTAGACCTGCTGCACAGACTGAGGCGGCCGGCCAGCCGCCCTCACGCAGTCAGGTAAGCGCTCTCGGCTCCCAAGTTCTCATACTGCCCCACTGCTGCCGGTGAGACTCTCTGCCCTGACTAAGGAGAGGGTGTCATCAGGCCTCTGAGAACCTGTTTTCCTGTTTTGAGTGAATTTTTAGATACCCTCTAGTCCCTTCCTATTTGCTGGGAACCACCATATTCCTGGAGAAGGAAATGGCAGCCCACTCCTGTGTTCTTGCCTGGAGAATCCCAGGGACGGGGGAGCCTGGTGGGCTGCCGTCTATGGGGTCGCACAGAGTTGGACACGACTGAAGCGACTTTGCATGCATACATGCATTGGAGAAGGAAATGGCAACCCACTCCCGTGTTCTTGCCTGGAGAATCCCAGGGATGGGGGAGCCTGGAGGGCAGCTGTCTATGGGGTCACTGAGGGTCTGACACGACTGAGCGACTTCACTTTCACTTTTCACTTTTGTGCATTGGAGAAGGAAATGGCAACTCACTCCAGTGTTCTTGCCTGGAGAATCCCAGGGATGGAGGAGCCTGGTGGGCTTCTGTCTATGGGGTCGCACAGAGTCGGACACGACTGAAGCAACTTAGCAGCAGCAGCAGCAGCAACCATATTCCTAAGGTCTTTGCAGTTAGACTAGAGAATTAACAGCCAGCTTTCCAGGGAAACCTACTCTCAGTAGGTCCAGGCTTCAAGTTAATCTGAAGTTCTATCCCTTCACAGGAGGTAATGGCAGAACTTTAAGAGGATTAACTTTCACTGTCACTTTAATTTAGCTAGACCTTTTGCCACAAAGCCAGACTATCTGCTCAGGAAGTCGTCACCTGATGGTATGACTTGATTTTCTGCACTTCTGTTGCAAAGTACATAAATATGTCATTTGTTCACTACTAATCTCATCAAAATATCCTCTAGGTTTCACTGAAATTCTATTGCAAGATGAAATACAAAAGGTGTTTCATTTTGGGTCCATCACTTATTTCTTTCAGCTCATACCTAAGGCACCCTAAAAAGATCAGAGACTATACATGTGAAAAATCAAGCAAAATTATGACTCTTAGCTATTCTAATGGCAACTTCTTAATGCTATGCTGCAATCTGGCTTAGAATTCTGCCCTATTCCCCTTATTTTCTGGGCATCAGCTTCTGTTTAATGGATCTGATTATATTCCTCATGGCCACATTATTCTTTTAGGTTTTTAAGACTTTTTTAATGTGAACCACTTGTAAAGTCTTTATTGAATTTGTTACAGTATTACTTCTCTTTTTACGTTTTGGATTTTGGCCATGAGGCATGAGAGATCTTAGCTCCCTGACCGGGGATCGAACCCACATCCCCAGCATGGGGAGGAGATGTCTTAAGCACTGGAAATCCCAGTGATTGCAGTGTTCCCAGCCACTTTCTTGAGAGATCAACTCACTCAGTGTCTATATCCTCCTTTGCTATAATGTGTTTGTTTTCGTATTTCCTCTAATAGGCATATTTACCCATCATTGCACTAAGGTGGTATTAATGAATATATTCTGCATCTATATACTTGGAATATCCTATGTCTAATTTTTCTAAGGGCTTCCCTAATAGCTCAGCTGGTAAAGAATCCACCTGCCATGCAGGAGACCCTGGCTTGGTTCCTGGGTCAGGAAGATCCCCTGGAAAAGGGATAGGGTAACCACTCCAGAATTGTTGTGCTTCCTTATGGCTCAGCTGGTAAAGAATCCGGCTTTAATGCTGGAGACCTGGGTTTGCTCCCTGGGTTGGGAAGACCCCCTGGAGAAGGGAAAGGCTACCCACTCCGGTATTTTGGCCTGGAGAATCCCATGGACTGTATAGTCCACGGGGTCGCAAAGATTGTTTACGGTGAGTAGCAGCCGCTATTTTCCTCTCCGATACTCTCGCCCTCTCTCCTCTTTTTGCCACCTTATTTCGCCCCGCTGCTTATGATCTCCCACAGTCACCACGCACACCCAGACCTCAGATTACCACGAGCTGCTCAGCTCAAGAACTGCCTTTCCGTGCTCTTTTCCTCAAGTTTCCAAAAAGCAAATTCTAGACCGATTCCAAGTAGCCACAAGACTCTGCAATCTCTTGGCCAGAGTCAGCTCAGCCGTTCGTGTGCCTGCCCTGGCTTACATTCTAGGGCTCAAAAGTGAACCAGACACGGCCTCTGCCTTCACAGAGCTCAGAGGCGAGAAGGGAGAAGGGCCATATGGGAAAAAGGCACAGTCCAGCACTCTCCTGAGACCATTCATAACTTCCAGAGTTCCCCGTCAGTATACTCAGTCATTTTTGCAGTTTTCTAGTTAATATATATTCATCTTTTCATGTGTAAACTCTCTTAATATGAATGTCTGCTTTGAAAAATGCTGGTACACACAGGCAAAAATTACATTCTTCACACTGAGGAGCAGTTGCCAAATTATGTGTGTATACATTTTTATCAGGAATGGAAAGGTGTATTTTTTAAGTAGATCAAATGAAATTGAATTACCATACAATTTTAAGACTTCCCAGGTGGCGCTAGTCGTAAAGAACCTGCTTGAGAGATGTTGGTTCCATCCCTGGGTCGGGAAGATCCCCTGGAGGAGGGCATGGCAACCCACTCCAGTGTTCTTGCCTGGAGAACCCCTTGGACAAAGGAGCCTTGCGGGCTACAGTCCACGGGGTCTCAAAGAGTCGGACATGATTGAGTGACTTAACACGCAAAATTTTAAGAGATTGAAACAACTATATGAACAGTTCAGGAGACATTTATCCAGTGAGACTTCTGTGTTTTCTAGGAATCAAATCATTCCCCATATAATGTGTCAAATAAATACATTAAAAGCCTTATGGAATTTTGGCGAGACCTATTGTAAAGATAATGAGCTTCCTATGTGGCACAGTGGCAAAAAATCCAACTGCTAATCCAGGAGACGCAGGTGATGTGGGTTTAATCACTGGTCAGGAAGGTCCCCTGGAGAAGGAAATTGCAACCCACTCCAGTACTCTTGCCTGGAGAATCCCATGGACAGAGGAGGCCTGGTGGGCTACAGTCCACGGGGTCACAAAGAGTCAGACACGACTGAGCGACTGAACACATATGTAGGTCGCAAAGATAAGCAGGATCGGGACTTCCTGGTGGCCCAGTGGCTGAGACTGTGCTCCCAGGACAGGGGGCCTGGGTTTGAGCCCCGGTCAGGGAACTAGATCCCAGATGGCACACATGGGTTTGCATGCCACAGCTGAGACCTGGCACAGCCCAATCAGTAAATAAATAAAAGTATTTTTTTTTTAAAGATAAGCAGGATTGCTTGATGGTGATTCCTGATTAGTCTTCCTGTATGAAGACAGGCTAGGTGGGATGGAAAGTTCACTCTCGCTAATATGAGGGGCAGAAACTCAAACTCCCTTGAAACTGGGGACCCAATCTCTCCCCTTTGGGGTACCCAGTGTTTCTCAGCACTTCTCTAGGTAGCTGACACCTAAGTTCTTGGAACCAAATAGTCTGTTTTTCTCACACTGGCAAAGCCATTGGCACACTAACTCACATTAAAGAAAAAAGGGAAAACATCCCCCCTGCAGCATCCACTAAAACAAGCCCTGTGTCCAGCCAGTCCCCAGCATGTCTCTACACAAGATGCTGAAGCTCGAGACTCAGGTGCCTGCAGATGTTTGAGTTCTCGGTTTCTAGCTGCTCCCAAGGGACGCTGCCGTCATTCATGGCAGTAGCAGGACAGCTATACTCCTGGAATTGGGAGCCAAGGTCTAGCAAATTCTGCCAGACACAGAGGCCTCACTGAGAATGTATGTCTAACCAGGAAGTCAAGTCACACGGCTTTTAAAACTGCCAGCCTGGAGTTACTTATCCTCTCAATATTAGGTTGGCCAAAAATTTTGTTTCAGTTTTTCCATACAATGTAGTGGAAAAAATCAAACCACCTTGTTGGCCAATCCAATACATATTTATCTGGTGCTTCAATTCATTTTTCAGTTGTCAAACGTTTTTAAAAGTCAAATTTGCCTAAAATAGAAAAAAAATGTCTCCCTCCCAAAAGTTATAAAGCTAGAAATATATAAATCTTTTTAAAAAAGAAATTACTTTGATAGTTTGTCCAAGGATCACAGACCAATAGAAAAACTCAGTCCACAGGCATATTTTGACTGGCTGCAGAATGCTTGACAGTCTCCTTTAAAGTAGGACGAGGTGGTGAGGCATGCTTGGTGTGTCAGGCTTGGTTTCCACTATGACCAACCACAGCATTCCATTCATCACATTATCCTGCATCTCCAAAGGCAATTTGGTTTATGAACTCCGGCTCACGCTATTTAGAAGATTCTAGGAGAGAATGGTATTGGTGAATATATAAGCAAAATCCACAGCCTTAAAAAAATGTAGATAAGATGATAATTTACGGATGTGATTGAAACTCTTCAGTCACTTTGAGGATCTCCTTGGGCTCTTCATTCCCAAGGTCATCACACGTTTAACAAAAAATCAGTGTAGCTCTCCTAAAGGCAGAAATCTACCTCCTCAGTGAAAGCGTCAATTTTCACAACAGTTCTTTCATCAGACCACTGTGCTTTATTTGGAATTTGGAGTGTGTTTCTTCCTTATGCAAACAAACAAACAAAAAAATCAGGCAGGATATTTCAGCAGGGGAAAGGAACATTATCACCATGTTCCCCACTGAAAATTAAAATATTCAAAATAAATCAAAAACTGAAATAAAATCATCTTTGACTTACTATCTGATCAGTGGCTTAATATCTGTTTTTATGGAGAATATTTTATATGTATTTTAAACAAGCAACTGCCACTACCTTAAAAAAATGTGACCAAATTGAGATTCTCAGAAATTGGAGGACAAACAAAAGAGTTATCAAGAACAATTAACAGCAGCAGAGATTCTGCTTGAAGTGCAAAGGCCACTCCATACCAGGAGTAAGAACCTGTTTTGGGAGTCTTGGAGCTGACTTTGACCCAAGCACATCACACTGCCTTTGACTTAAACTAAATGCATTCATCAGATGTTCACCTGAGACGTTTGATAATTATGATGATTATTTTGTAAAAGGAAGAATTCTATGCTGTCTTATTTCGCTAGTCACATTTCTTAAATTGAACATCCATTACACATTCATGCATTCATTCCACCCATCAATCATTTATTGAGTATTTACTAAGTGTTAGACACTCTGTGTTGGGGATACTATCTTGGTCAAGAGAAGCAAAATCTGTTTCCTGATTAGGCTTACATTTTAATGGAGTGGAGGACAATTGAAATACAAACTTTCTAAAAAAGACTAATTTTATTGAAGTGTAGTTTATCTATAATATCGTATTAGTTTCAGGTGCACAGCAAAGCAGTTCAGTTAAACATACATTCTGTTCTCGTATAGAGTATGATAGAATGCTGAGTAGACTTCCTTCTGTCATATACCAATAGGAGGTCTTTGTTGGCTATTTATCTTATATATAATAGTGTGTGCCAACTCACTTTTTAATAAGATGTTGCATACACTGTACAGGCTATGCTGATAGTGAACAGGTGAAGGGTGAATAGACACTGGGGGGTGGGCCCTTCATTCTGGACGGGCAGGGACACCTTTCTAAGGGGTGTGCCCAGTGGGTGGCTTCTCCATGTGCCTGAGAGTAGTGTGGGATCTCGTCAGAACGCAGATTCTGACTCAGAGGTCAGAGGATTCGGATTCAGAGGCCTGAGGTTCTGCATTTTTACGGGCTATCTTGTGTTAGTTGCTCAGTCGTGCCCGACTCTCTGCGACCCCATGGACTGCAATCCACCAGGTTCCTCTGTCCATGAGATTTTCCAGGCAAGGATACTGGAGTGGGTTGCCATTTCCTTCTCCAGGGGATCTTCCCAACCCAGGGGTCGAACCCAGGTCTCCTGCACTGCAGGCAGATGCTTTACTGACTGAGCTACAAGGGAAGCTCTTCATGGCTATAAGGTGATACTAATACATCAGGTCCTCAGAGCACACTTGGGATAGTAAGGACTTTGAATAAGAAATGAGAATGGTAAAACTCCCGAGCATATATCTAGAAAAGACAAAAAGTCTAATCAGGAAAGATGCACGCACCCCAATGTTCATAGCACCCCTATTCGCAATAGCCAAAGCATGGAAGCAGCCTCAGTGTGACTCAACAGCGGAACATAGGAAGAAAATGTGGTACATATACATCATGGAATGTCACTCAGCCATGCAAAAGGTTAAAGTGTGCCAGTTGCTGCAGCATGGGTGGACCTAGAGACAGTCATGCTAAAGGAAGCCAGACAGAGACAGATGCAGGGTGTCATTTATACGTGGAGTCTTAAAAAGTGATACGAATGGACTTATTTACAAAACAGACTCACAGACACAGAAAACAAACTATAGTTACCAAGGGTGGGGGAGGAAAGGGATCACTTAGGGGTTTGAAATTAATATTTATACACTGCTATATGCAAAATAAACTGGGGCCTATTCACTGTATAGCCCAGGGAGCTATACTCAATGTCTTGTAGTAACCTACAACGGGAAAGAATCTGAAAAAGAATATGTATACATATAAAACCGAATCACTGCTGTATGCCTAAAACTAACACAGCATTGCAAATCAACTATACTTCAATTTTAAAAAGTTTTTTAATAAGTTAAAAAAAAATGAGCATGGTAAAAAGAGCTGGGGCAGGAGCTCTCGGCTTCCATCGCAGGCACGTGTGTGAGTCTGGGGGAAGGAACAAGTCTAGTCTGTGCCCACCTCATTTCTGACTGTCTCTCTTCTGTCTCATGGGCCACCCCAGGGCATGGGGACCCGCCCGGCCCCATCTTGTCTCCAGCTCTTCACACACTGAGGCTTGGCCAGCTCACTGCTCTGAGCCTCACTGCTCCACCCTGCGGGGCCCTGGGGTAAGCGGGCTGGCCCAGAGCAGACGGACAGTGAGCCACAGGCATGCTCAGCAGGCACCCCTCCACCAGAGGTGCCAGCATGCGGGCGGCCGGCCGGCAGCTAGGACAGCAGCTCTCTATCTGATCCAGGCATCTGAGCTCCTGGGGGCTAAGGGCTTCAACACTCGAATTTGGAGGGGACACAATGAAGTCTACAGTTCAGTTCAGTCGCTCAGCCGTGTCCGACTCTTTGCGACCCCATGAACCACAGCACACCAGGCTTCCCTGTCCATCACCAACTCCCGGAGTCCACCCAAATTCATTTTCATCGAGTCAGTGATGCCATTCAACGATCTCATCCACTGTTGTCCCCTTCTCCTTCTGCCCCCAATCTTTCCCAGCATCAGGGTCTTTTCAAATGAGTCAGCTCTTCACATCAGGTGGCCAAAGTATTGGAGTTTCAGCCTCAGCATCACTCCTTCCAGTAAGCATCCAGGACTGATCTCCTTTAAGATGGACTGGTTGGATCTCCTTGCAGTCCAAGGGATTCTCAAGAGTCTTCTCCAACACCACAGTTCAAAAGCGTCAATTCATCAGCTCTCAGCTTTCTTTATAGTCCAACTCTCACATCCATACATGACCACTGGAAAAACCATAGCCTTGACTAGACAGACCTTTGTTGACAAAGTAATGAGTAATTAAGTTTATAACAGTCCCCAAAGCAGATTCCTGGAATTCATCAAGCCCTCCTATTCACTCATCTCCCACTGTAAAGGTCTACTGTTGAAACTGAACTCTATCGCCACACCATCTAGAAAAATAATAAACAAAAAAAACAATAAAATCTTTACATTTTAAGCCATGCCTGCCTAGAGCTGAACTTCCATCCCCTGACTTTTGCAATCCACTTCTGATCAAAGATCAGCTATCTGTTATTGCATCTCATAAAACCAACACTCCTTCCTCGCAGCTCATCAAACCCCACTCATCCTTGAGACGCGCTTCCGTGTGCATTTCCCTGTGAAGGTCTCCTTGTCTCTGCTCCGCTTCTTGCGGGCCCCACCCCACCCTTCTGGCTCATCTGGGAGGAACTGACCATTCCTGCCACTCCGCCGTCAGCGGACATACTCTGCTGCAGTGCTGGATCTGTGCTCTTTGGAGGGAAAACAAAACAAAACAAAACGAAAACATGCCCGCTTGAAAAATGTGCACCCTGGGGTTTGCATGAGTATAAATCCTGCTTCTTCCACTTTTTACTATGCATACCTTGTCAGGTTACTTCAATCACTGGCAAAAGAAATAAGAACAATTCTTGATTCATAGAGTCATAATGAGAAGCAAACGAGGCAACGTGGCAATATGAAGGAGAGGCTCAATGACAGCTAGCTATCTTTACGCAACCTGTGGAACACGGCAGCGACTGCAAGTCCTTTCTGCTGAATGTCTGCTGTGATTTGCCACGTGGTGCAAATATCATCTCTTATAAACCTAAAGTCACTGTAGCCACCTATATGGCTGCCCCTTTTATAGGTGTAGAAACTTAGTCTCTGAGAGGGTAAGCAGCTCATTTAAGGCCTAACAGCCAACACGCCTGGAAGCAGGATTTGTGCTGAGGTTTAGATGAGCATTCTGACGTCTGCAATCATTCAATCCCGAGGGCAGAATGGGCGCTCAATAAATATCTGTGGAATTGCTTGGTTCATTATTAATCCACTTCTAACTGACATTAAAATATTTCCTACTGATAGGGTAAGAGGCAAAGAAAGACAATGCCAAAGAATGCTCAAACTACCGCATAATTGCACTCATCTCACATGCTAGTAAACCAATGCTCAAAATTTTCCAAGCCAGGCTTCAGCATACGTGAACTGTGAACATCCAGATGTTCACGTTGGTTTTAGAAAAGGCAGAGGAATCAGAGATCAAATTGCCAACATCCGCTGGATCATGGAAAAAGCAAGAGAGTTCCAGAAAAACATCTACTTCTGCTTTATTGACTATGCCAAAGCCTTTGACTGTGTGGATCACAAGAAACTGTGGAAAATTCTGAAAGAGATGGGAATACCAGACCACCTGACTTGCTTCCTGAGAAACCTGTATGCAGGTCAGGAAGCAATAGTTAGAACTGGACATGGAGCAACAGACTGGTTCCAAATAGGAAAAGGAGTACGTCAAGGCTGTATATTGTCACCCTGCTTATTTAACTTCTATGCAGAGTACATGATGAGAAATGCTGGGCTGGAAGAAGCACAAGCTGGAATCAAGATTGCCGGGAGAAATATCAATAACCTCAGATATGCAGACAACACCACCCTTATGGCAGAAAGTGAAGAGGAACTAAAAAGCCTCTTGATGAAAGTGAAAGAGGAGAGTGAAAAAGTTGGCTTCAAGCTCAACATTCAGAAAACGAAGATCATGGCATCTGGTCCCATCACTTCATGGGAAATAGACAGGGAAACAGTGGAAACAGTGTCCGACTTTATTTTTTGGGGCTCCAAAATCACTGCAGATGGTGACTGCAGCCATGAAATTAAAAGACGCTTACTCCCTAGAAGGAAAGTTATGACCAACCCAGATAGCATGTTCAAAAGCAGAGACATTACTTTGTCAACAAAGGTCCATCTAATCAAAGCTATGTTTTTTCTAGTTGTCATGTGTGGATGTGAGAGTTGGACTGTGAAGAAAGCTGAGCACTGAAGAACTGATGCTTTTGAACTGTGGTGTTGGAGAAGACTCTTGAGAGTCCCTTGGACTGCAAGCAGATCCAACCAGTCCATCGTAAAGGAGATCAGTCCTGGGTGTTGTTTGGAAGGAGTTATGCTGAGGCTGAAACTCCAATATTTTGGCCACCTGATGTGAAGAGTTGACTCATTGGAAAGGACTCTGATGCTGGGAGGGATTGGGGGCAGCAGGAGAAGGGGATGACAGAAGATGAGATGGCTCAATGGCATCACTGACTCGATAGACATGAGTTTGGGTGGCCTCTGGGAGTTGGTGATGGACAGGGAGACCCGGCGTGCTGCAGTTCATGGGGTCCCAGAGTCAGACATGACTGAGTGACTGAACTGAACTGAAGAGGTAAATAGGATCTCATATTAAAGTAATTCAGAAATGCTAGGAACACATGTAGAAGCTATTGGTTGACATACTACTTTTAGAATCGAAATGAAGTTTGTGTCAAAAATTGAAGGTATTTTAAAAGATGGTTAAAATCACCAGATTTCTACTGAAGTCTCTCTCTCTCAGGAAAAGGAATGTTTGTACTGAGCTCTTTCAAACCCCAAATTAACAAGTATATTTTACCCCTTTTATCCATTGCCATCTTTCAAAAGGGGGATTTCTGCCTGATCACACAGACACCAGGAACACAGGGCAAAGAAGATGACCTCAACTATATAAAGCCAGTCGTGATGGTCTTCATGATCAAAGCAAGTCAGGTTGATTGAACTGCCCTCTTCGAAGCAAAAAATGAAAGTGAAAGTGAAAGTGAAATTCGCTCAGTTGTGTCCGATTCTTCACCACCCCATGGTCTATACGGTCCATGGAGCTCTCCAGGCCAGAACACTGGAGTGGGTAGCCTTTCCTTTCTCCAAGGGAGCTTCCCAGCCCAGGGATCGAACCCAAGTCTCCCACGTTGCAGGCAGATTCTTTACCAGCTGAGCCACCAGGGAAGCCCCCAAAGCCGTATATTTATTTCTAAAGGCAGTTTTGTGTGTCTACACATGTATGTGAGTACACATAATACATACACATATATTTAATGTTATTCAAGTAATCCTTATGGTGGCATAGTCAGAAACATACTTGGTGTTATCCCTGCTCTAGACATACAACCCTACAACCCTCGGAATCCCTGGAGGGCTGGGCCTTTTCCATACTAGTGGTTCCATACTAGTGGATATTTGGTCCCACAGGGGAGCTCATGACCAGCAAGACCGGAGATGAGAAGGCTGGGCCTCGAACCCGCCCCCTGACCTTCTGGGAGGGCAGAGGAGCTAAGCAACAAGGTGATCACCAATGGCCAGTGATGTAACCAACCTTGTGCGTGTGATGACGTTTCCATGAAAACTATTACATAGCAGCAGACCCAAGGGACACATCCAGGTGCGGGGGTGGGGAGAGGGGAGGGGTGGCAGCCCTGGGCCCGTCCGGATGCCTGCCCCAGCATCTCTCCCATTTGGCTGTCCCCAAGTTACAGCCTTCGCCATAACAGAAGTGTTTTCCTGAGTTCTGGGAGCAGTTTTAGCAAATTCTCAAATCTGACAAGAAAGGGGAGGGCTGTGAATTTCCCAATATTACAGTCAAGATGGACAGAAGCATGTGGGGCCTGGGGACCCTGTACCTGTGACCAGCATCTGTGTGCGGGTGGGGACCCTTATACTTGTGGATGCTTATGTTCATTCCAAGTACCAGACCACCTGACCTGCCTCCTGAGAAACTGGTGTGCAGGTCAGGAAGCAGCAGTTAGAACGAGACATGGAACAACAGACTGGATCAAAAGTGGGAAAGGAGTGCATCGAGGCTGTATCTTGTCACCTGCTTATTTAACTTATATGCAGACTACATCATGAGAAACGCTGGGCTGGAGGAAGCACAAGCTGGAATCAAGATTGCCGGGAGAAATAGCAATAACCTCGGATATGCAGATGACACTTTCTTAGGGAAGAAAGTGAAGAGGAACTAAGAAAGCGAAGAGCCTCTTGAAGAAGGCAACAGAAAAGAGTGAAAAAGCTGGCTTGAAACTCAACATTCAAAAAACTAACATCATGGTATCCAGTCCCATCACTTCATGGCAAATAGATGGGAAACAATGGAAACAGTGACAGACTTTATTTTGGGGGGGCTCCAAAATCACTGCAGATGGTGACTGGTTATGAAATTTAAAGGCACTAGCTCCTTGGGGAAAAAAGCTCTGACCAACCTAGACAGCATATTAAAAAGCAGAGACATTATTTTGCCAACAAAGGCCCGACAACAAAGGTCGTCAAGGCTGTTTTTGTGTATGGATGTGAGGGTTGGACTATAAAGAAAGCTGAGCACCGAAGAACTGGTGCTTTTGAACTGTGGTGTTGGAGAAGACTCTTGAGAGTCCCTTGGACTGCAAGGATTCCAACCAGTCCATCCTAAAGGAGATCAGTCCTGGGTCTTTATTGGAAGGACTGATGTTGAAGCTGAAACTCCAATACTTTGGCCACGTGATGCGAAGAACTGACTCATTTGAAAAGACCCTGATGCTGAGAGGGATTGGGGGCAGGAGGAGAAGGGGACGACAGAGGATGAGATGGCTGGATGGCATCACCCATTCAATGGAAGTGAGTCTAAGTGAACTCCGGGAGCTGGTGATGGACAGTGAGGCCTGGCGTGCGTCCATGGGGTCGCAAAGAGTCGGACACGACTGAGTGACTGAACAGCAAAAATAGTGTCAGAACTGAATTAAATTTTAGGGCGCCCCGTGGTGTCCAGAGAGCTGCAGAACTGGTGGTTCAGTTCAGCTCAGTTCAGTCGCTCAATCGTGTCTGACTCTGCAACCCCATGAACCGCAGCATGTCAGGCCTCCCTGTCCATCACCAATTCCTGGAGTTCACTCAGACTCATGTCCATTGAGTCAGTGATGCCATCCAACCATCTCATCCTCTGTCATCCCCTTCTCCTCCTGCCCTCAGTCTTTCCCAATATCAGGGTCTTTCCCAATGAGTCAGCTCTTTGCATCAGGTGGCCAAAGTTTTGGAGTTTCAGCTTCAACATCAGTGAGGGAAAAAAAAACCTACGGTTGGTGTTAGAGGTGTTCTAAGTAAATGCACTTCACAGTTACCTTCTTCTTCCTATAACAGCAAAGAAAAATTTGAAAACAGAAACAAAAATCGTGTGCACCTGTTGACACACTTTTCTCTCCTTAGGCAAGTATTACACTTGCTCTGATCTTCAAGTAGCTTTACTGACATGAATGCTTGCCTCTCCTGTGTGTAAAATATACCACAATATTCAGTTCTGCAAACACACAGGAACCAGTCATGCATTTGCAAACATTCCAAATGACAGATGCTGGGAGGTGGGGACACCAAATAGCTCTCAGTCTGTGTTGTCATTCAAAAGACAGAATATATATGAAACACACAGATACATTTTAAAGAAGACATAGCTGTTAAAATGTCAAATAGCTGATTCTTATAAAGAACTTTGTAGGAAATGCCTACAAAGACAATTGCTTTTTCTCTGGTCATCAAAATACCCAACTCTACTTCTGTTTAAACAAAACAATATGGGCCATTTTTCCAGTGTTAATTGTTGTCTGCTTACATAAATTCAGGGAATTTCCTCATAAACTATAAGCAGAAGCTATAGGGTAAGCAATATGAAGTCTTAGAATCCTTTAAAAATCATTGTAAATCTTGTCTATGTCCACACAAATTATTATTGCAAGATACAGATACATCGGCAATGTTCCACCTAACAATGCGCTAAATCGAGTTCTGGGTTTTGTACCTAAAGTGAAATCTTGCAGTTTTGAGTTCTGAGCTGCTGTACATCAGTTTAAACTGAGAGGTATATTTTTAATTGCCTCATTTAACTTCACTTATTGCTATCAGTTTGTATTTCTCGCTGATAAAACCAGGTGGTATGAATCTGTGTACTCTAATACAAATTTTTCCATCCTCATCCTCTTGGAATCAGAATACAAACTTCTGGTTCCTGTCAAGGGAATCTTTGTTACAAACAGGAGAAAGCAAATTCGCGTGAGTCTGTGATTTCGGGAAAAGCGCCAGATACTGACTGCTGAGTTATGAATATTTATCAGTTGCTGTTATTAAAAACACCCTTTTTCCTACTGGAGTTTCCGAGTAAACAATTTCAAAATGTTATTCCATCTGTCAATGTTTTCTGAAAACAGCACAAACCTTCTTTTTTATCTTCTGGAGTAATCTTCACTTTCGTGTCTGTTATATCTTTGAACGAGGCCAGAAAAAGGACCACATCTCCTTTCTCATTCTTTATGGGAACAATATCCAACAGGCACCAAAATGGAGACCCTGCAACCGTAAAAGAGAAACACATCAGCCACCGCCTCCTGCTTCTGTACGAAAATCACATCATTCATGATATAGTTCATAAAGCCCTTACTGTTTGCTGCTAGCCCACGACTCTCCCTGCAAATCTAAAAAATGTCAGTGCTCAGATTCCATACATGTCTAGCCAATATAGAGATCTCTTCATTTCCATATGAAGGGTTTTCTCTGAAAATAAAGCGGTATTTTCAAGAAAACTATTGGTCTGTGCTGAGACCTTTCTGCTTACGATATTCAAGCTGCATTTCTTCTTTGAATGTATTGATGTTGAAGCATTCAAACTGATAAAACTTTGCCCCTTCCCACCTCCAGCACACACTGGTTCCTAAATGAAGATCTTTGTTTGGTGTGAGCTTCCTAGAGGTTTATTTAGTCAGTTTAAAAATCAATGCTTGTGCACCAGAAGAGCTGAAAGAAAAAACGATGGAAATACCAGTTTTGGGAAGGATATTTTGTCACTGAACTCTCCTACATTGCTGAGGGGTTGCAAATTAGTACATATATTTTAAAAAACATTTGGCAGCATCAAGATACATTTTCACAACACAACATTATTCAGCAATGTGAATGAGTGATAATACAGTAATTGGCAGCAGACGAACATACTGTTGAGTAAAAACTGCCCGACACGGAGGAGTGGAATCCATTTAAACTAAGTACAAAAACTAGCAAAACTAATCTATGCTGTTACAGGTCAAGTTGGTGGTTACCTTTGGGAGGCTGGGAGGGAACAGAGGTCAGGAAGTTCTGGGATGCTGGTTCACCTTTCGTGACCTTTATGATGATTACATAGGAGTACTCAGGTTTTGAAACTCATCAGACTCTACACGCATGTACTTTTCAGTATGTATGTTTTATTTCAAGAAAATATTCTTAAAAGTGATACTTAATACCCCCAAAAAGAACAAAGTAATGCCATTTGCAGCAGCGTGGATGGACCTAGAGATGATCAGATCACACTGAGTGAGGTAAGCCAGACAGAGACAAGTATCTTTGATATCGCTTCTATGTGGGATCTGAAAATAAAAGGTACCAGTGAACTTATTTATGGTTCCCAACGAGGGTAGGAAGCAGGAGGGATAAGTTGGGAGGCTGGGACTGACATATACACACTGCTGCTGCTGCCATAGATGGCAGCCCAGCAGGCTCCTCCGTCCCTGGGGTTCTCCAGGCAAGAACACTGGAGTGGACTGCCATGCCCTCCTCCGGGGGATCTTCCCCACCCAGGGATCAAACCCAGGTCCCTTACAACTCCTGCAAGGGCAGGCGGGTTCTTTAGCACGAGAGCCAGCTGGAAGCCCCTTCATTAACACAGGTCGCTCTAAATACAAAGGGTGTAATGAGGTGACGTCAGCTAGGCGACTGTCTGCATTCCCACTGTGTATACGGCAAGTGAATCAGGAACAGTGTAAATGACACACACGCCTATTTTCTCCATCTTTCCTTCCTTCCCTCCACGCTCCCTTCCCCCTTTCTGCCTTCAGCTGCCGTCCTATTTAACCACACCAACTTGCTTACAAATATGGCTTTGGGTATCTTCATGTTAGAAAGCAGAGCATAAGTCATTTGCTCGTTCTTCCAGAAAAAGAGAACCAGTGCCAAAACCTACCGATCAGGTTCAAAGCAACACCCTTGTCGCTTAGTTTGCTCACTGATCTTTCCCTTTCCTGCTGTCCTCAGTGTCTCCACCCTGACTCTGACAAAATCGTCAACCCTGCATGCCTGTGATAACTCAGAGCAGCCCCCAGGCTCTGCTTCTTCCTTTCTTACCCACAGGTGCAATGATGGTCACGCAATGTCTTTCACTCATCAGCCACCCGGACTTGGTACCAGAAATCTCTCTTAGGGTTAAGAAGTGAGGAAGAAAACCCCTCGGCCTCCAATCCAAAGATGGGAAGGGTTCTGAAAAGCAGGCTTAGAGGGCAGACATCGTGTCAGTGTTAACTCCCTCTGTATATAGCAATAGTAATTAGCCTGTGGGTTGGTGAGCACTAAAGCAGATGAGGCTCTGCCAAGATTTAAGTTAACAGCACCTTTAATTTCCGCAGATAAACACAATTCATGGGGAGAAAGCAAGGTTTATACCCTACATGGGGAACTGTATTTTTGGAATTGCATAAATAATCACATAGGGTTGAAACCTGGTGGAAGGACCCACGTCTCCTTTTTTGGTACTTTCTTTTACTTCACTGGGAAACAAGGGTGCAAGAGAATCTGACTTGGTGATATTTATAATTGAAAGAAGGTATATACTTTCCACATACCGCCAAATGGTAAGACTAATGGTAAGGTTTCTAGTATGAGTTCCTGGTTCAATAACTCAATACAAGGAGGCGGAAACGTAAAGAAGGTTGAGCTGAGCTGCCCCCTTCTCTGGAGCAGCTGCGTTGCGATGATAGAACGCGCGTTGCGTCTCCACTGAGATAGAGCGGAAGCGAGTGGAACGCGGTGCTTTGCTCTTGTCGTTTGGTTGCTAAGTCACGTCTGGCTCTTTTGTGACCCCATGGACTGTAGCCCTGCAGGCTCCTCCGTCCATGGGATTCTCCAGGCAAGGATACTGGAGTGGGTTGCCACTTCCTTCTCCAGGGGATCTTCCCCACCCAGAGATGGAACCCGGGTCTCCTGCATTGGCAGACGAGGTCTTTACTGCTGAGCCACCTGGGAAGCCCGGGGACCCTCTGCATGAGCCTTATATCAAGCAGGATTTTGACTGGGTTTTTAATGATAAATAGGCGTGATCGTTAGTCTTTGACATTGGGGCCACGCTAACATGACACCCTGTGTGAACAGTGTCAGTATTGGGCGGCACAGCATTTTGAGGTGCTCCTCGTGTTTCACAGCAAACCTGGCGGGCGTCGCTGTCTATCGCCACGGTCTCAGTGCTGCAAACAGCTGTGTGATAAAGGGTTGACAATACCTAGAAACCCAGCCAGGGAATGTAATACCGGGGAGGGTGTTGCCAAAGGGCGGCAGCTGTGTCAACAAGGCACTGCTACCGGAGGCTGAATGGTGGGAGCGCAGGGTCTGCAGCAGAGAGTGGGGCGAGGGGTGAGTCTCTTCAGCACGTAGTTTCTGCCTCGTCCTCGCCCTAACCATCTCTCGCCCACTCTCCAAATGCCTTCTCTCTACCCTTAGATTTTCTCCCCAGGCTGCTTAAAGAATCTGTGAAAATACAGGGTCCTGATTAAAAACACCCAATGGCTTTTCACTGCTTGCTTGCTTAAAAAAAATCAGCATAGCATCCCAGACACTTGATCAACATGGAGGATCTATTTTCATGGAATGGGAAAGGAAAACAGGAATGGGATGGTGGGGTGAAGAGGTGATCTAAGAGAAGGGTCAGATTCCAAAGGAGGAAGAAGTCCCAGGAAGACAAGCCCCACAGCAGCGTCTCCAGGGCTTCCGGGGGCCCGTGCTCCTCCAAGTGACGGAAGCAAGGATTCTTCGGTGGATTAGCAGGTAAAGCCTCCACCTTTAACCTACAGGAAGCCTTCCTTCAACTTCCCTGCAGGAAACACCTCTTCCGAGGACCATCCGTCTATGGTGCAGCCCGTGTGTGTTTCAGATCTGTGCTCCGTTCCCAGTGAATCTGCCTTGAGTGGACAGCTCTCCTCCAAATGCCCCAGGATCCTAAAGCACGGAACTTAAGAACCCTGGGGCCCGGATTCCTTGTGCAGCAGTGGAAGGCAGAGTGGGGTTGGCGGGGCAAGAATCGAGTCAGCTGGAGATCTCGCTGAGCTGGGCAGGGTCTAAGGACACCTTTTATTTCAACATTTAATGAAAAATGAAGAGCTCAGGAAGCAACACATTTTAAATGTTTAAAGCCTGTTTCTTTGGGCTTCCCTGGTGGCTCAGCTGGTAAAGAATCCAACTGCAATGCAGGAGACCTGGGTTAGATCCCTGGGTTGGGAATATCCCCTGGAGGAGGGCATGGCAACCCATTCCAGTATTCTTGCCTGGAGAATCCCATGGACAGAGGAGCCTGGTGGGCTACAGTCGATGGGGTTGCAAGAGTCAGACATGACTGAGCGACTAAGCCCAGCACAGCACTTGCTTCTTTAGAGAAAAACTAACAAACAAAAACTAGGTGGACACACATGCACGGTGCACAGTGGTGGAGTGTGGGGTGATAGTTTCTTCCTTTTCTTTTCTTCTCAGATCCTTATTTTCAGCTTTGCTAGAATAAGCATAACGGAATATATAGTGGAATTCTGGCAACTCTTGAGATCTGTGGTAGGAAATGAAGAGCTCAGGACTGGGCTACTGAAGCCGTGATCAGTCTGCATGTATTATCCATGATTCGCTTCTAACAGATACCCCATTTCAGACTGTGAGAAAAGTCCTGTTTTGAGTTAGGGTAACTTAAAAAAAGAAAGAGGGAAAGAAAAGTTTAAAAAAAAGAAGGAAAGAGGGGTAGATACAAATCAACTGATCTTGGCTGCATAGAATGTGCCAAGTTTTTCTTTCTTTTTTCTTCATCTTTCCATTGTGTTCCAAGTACTGCCTCTCCTTAAATACAAGTACCTCTTTCCTCTCCCAAGAGTATGTATCAGTGTCCTCAAAAATCTCTAACAATTAAACACAAGAGGAGCCTGGGAGCTTGAGATCTGAAAAATATCTCCACGATGTGCTTTAGTCTATATTGCCAACAACCTTGCTCAACAAATCATTTAATGGAGATTTGACCAGTAGAGCTATTTACTACTTGCCTTAAGAAAACCTAACTGCTTCTGATAGACAGAGGTAATTCTTACCTACAACTCGTATGGGTAGCCACAAATTCATCTGGGATAGGTTCAGAGGAGGAGCCGAGATAGCTGATTACAGTCCAGTGAGAAATGGAGCTGAGGGATTCCTGACAATGTGATGTTCAGGGACAGCTCTCATTCATTAACTTCTATTATGGGCTTCCTCCATAGTTCGGTTGCTAAAGAATCTGCCTGCAATGCAGGAGACCTGGGTTCGATTCCCGGGTAGGGAAGATCCCCTGGAGAAGGAAATGGCAGCCCACTCCAGGATTCTTGCCTGGAGAACCCCACGGACGGGGGATCCTGGTAGACTACACTCCACAGCGTTGCAAAAGCCGGACACGACTTGGTGAATAAACCACCACCATGTGCCGGACACTGAGCCACAAGCTCTCTATGCATTCTGGGTAAACTTCTCATCCATCACCCTGACCGACATTTTCACAGACTGATCCATAGTTTACAACCGGGGAAACTGCCATGTGTGGCATTTTCTTCAGGGTCCCACAGTTAAGTAGTGTCAAACAGCAGGCTTTAAACCCAGGCCTGAGTTTGATTTCTGATGTGGGTTTACTCTAGTCTTCTGGGAGTGATCGCAATCTGTGAACAACGCTTTAAAAGTTGAGTTTAATCTTTCTTTCTGCCTGTGCTCTAGAACACAATGATATGTATTCTCTTTAAAATGTCGTATTAGAAGAGACAAAGCGAAATAAAACCTGTGGATAATCAACAAATTTCGCTCTCCACCCAAAAATAACAGGAGAAACTCTATTTGCAGTAAAATTCAGCTACTTTAGTTCTAGAATGGAATACATCCATCACTTAGGCACATATGGCCCTAATTTTTAAATTTTCTTCAGTAACCGAATAGACAATGAGATCTGAAAACCACCTCTGGTACTGTTTTCAGTCCCCTCATTGAGACAATGAGGATGCAGTTATGAAACCTTTGTTATTCCAGTCTTTAGGCGCAGTCACCTAAGTTGTTAACGTACACGGCATCATGTCCTGACCTCATTCACAAAACCTTTGCTTGACCCCTCTCCCCAGGGTGTTTCTGCCTCTTCCCTAGAAATGGTGATCTTCGTGCCTCTCTAGTTGCGGGCAGGACACATACAACGTACCCTATGTTCTTCTCTTCTCTGCAGACGACAAACAGAACTGAGCCCACCCAACCCTGGGCCTGGGCTTTTCTCCAGGGGGGCCCTTGGGGAAAGAAGGCCACCCACGCCTGACCACTGTCAGCGAGCAGACAGACGTCTCATCCAACGGGCTTGACCCCACGATTGCTCCTCAGAAGCCACTTCTTTCTGAGAACAAGGTGCTGAGACAAATTCACTCCCTTGATACTTGACTTTAAGGAAAGCAATTTAAGATTTCTTTAGACTTGCAGTTGTTCGGTATAAAAGAACTTGGATTAAATGAGAATCGGAGGATCAAGCTAACCCTCTCTAATTGCACAAAGCTTTAGAGGGATAAATCTATGGTCTTTGCAGGGTGAGGGGAATAATTGTTGGTACCAATAAGCATAATGCCAACCTACACTCAGTGTGGTTAAGGGGGTCTGGGACTCTGGAACTACTTAGTCTAGGACCCAAAAGAAAATAGTTGGAGATTGCATTGCAAGCAATTGGACATAAAGTTATTCATTCATTCAGCATATTTTTACTGAGTGCCTGCAATGGCCAGGAACTATTTTGAGTGTTGGGAAACACATCAGTAAACCAAAGAGAACAGCTTTCTGTTCTGGGTCCTGAGAGAAGTTATACTCTACTTCAGAGAGAAAAACAACAAACTGCAAACAACTGTATGGTTTATTAGGGGGCTTTAAATGCTACAACAAAAGAAAAAGTAGACAGGGTAAAGGGATATAGAATGTAGGAAAAGGTGGAATAAGGCTCTGGTGTGAGGTTCTTAAGTGCTGCTTAATGAATCTTCCGAATATTAATAAATAAACTGCGGGTTCTTGCTGGTCCTCTTTGAAGCAAATGATGGGAAGACCACAATGCCGATCTCAGGTCAAGCAAAAGCGAGAGAGAAGGAAGGAAAACTGGGTGAGAGTGTCTTAGATCTCAGTGCAGTTCCAAGGAAAGTTCTCCAAGGCCATCCCAGAGTCACCTAGCCAAGCCAACGATCAGAGCGTCACTGTCTCTCCTCGGAACGGCCCTGTCTCAGCAGCCCTGCCTCGCTCAGTCGCTGGCTGGTAGCAGCCCTGGCAAAGTCTGGTCTGCGCCAACACAGCGATGTGCTTCAGAGGACAGCAGCTGGGGTAGCAGCCACACTCCCGTGTAACCAGAGACACGGGACGCCCTTTCTCGCGGTCGCTGCTGCTGGCATGGCAGACATCTCACATGTTCAGCAGAACAGCATCCCTGCCCAGCCACTGCACCCCCGTCTTCCGTGGGAGATGGAGACTCCTCCTCATGTACCACCTTGGTAGACTGCCCCGCCCAGTGCGTGGGGCAGCCTTCACTGGAGGCATGGGCCATCCTTTCTGCTGGACGGTCATTCTTTCTCCTCCAGTAACTGCAATCTTGAACAGTGGGACCCAAGATCAAAAATGAAGGAAGCAGATTTATTTAACAGTGAAGACCAGAAAATCTTGCCCATCATTCCTGCTTCCGAGACCAAATGGAACATCACTGCTTCTTGTTTTTTTCAAAGACTGGCTGCTCATTCCTTCGTTTGGTTCCATATGTTGCAACCTATGCTTTCAATAAATTAATATTTTTGCCTCCAATAACCAGAATCAATTTATATTTGCATACTGGATGTATTTCTACTTCTCATGGTTAAGAGCTCTGAAGAAGTCAATACCTATAAAAGTATTCTGTGCTTTTTGTCTATTAAGTAAGGAGTTTACCTGAATATATAATGCTTTGATTCTTTAATCATTGAAAAAAAAAGTCAGGCACAACTATAGCTCCATGTGTGAGTTAGTTGCTCAGTCGTGTCTGACTCTTTGCAACCCCATGGACTGTAGCCTGCCAGGCTCCTCCGTCCATGAAATTCTTCAGGCAAGAATGTTGGAGTGGCTAATCATTCCCTTCTCTGGGGGATCTTTCTGACCCAGGGATTGAACCCAGGTCTCTTGCTTTGCAGGCAAATTCTTTACTGTCTGAGCTACCAAGGAAACCAATAGTGTTAATTAACAGTTCAGTGTTAATATTTGTTAGGGGGGTTCAGGGTGGATATTTGTTGTAAAAAATCTCTGTATTTTGTGTATATATGAAACATTTCATGATTTTATTCATTAAGGAAACAGGACTTCCTTGAACATCAAATCTAGAATTAAGCTGGAACAAAATCTTTTCAGATTGCTGGATTTAGAAAAGATCTTTAGAGATGATGCAAGGAACACTTTATTGTAAAGATGAAGATCCTGAGTTCACGGTGGGTGCGTAAACTGTGCAAAATGGCTAATGTTATTGTTGAAAGAGGTGGAATTAGACCTCAAGTCATACGATTCTCTTTTTCATGGGCTTTGTGCTAAAAAAACAGGACATTTCTCCAAACATTAGAAAAAGAAAAATAGGAGTAGTTCTCATATGAGAAAATATTGTGGTTTTTATGATTTAAAAAAAGGAAACATTGTACTTATATATGTTATTGATTAAAAAAAGGCCAGGACACATAAATTCCACATTAATGAAGTCCTTTTTAAACAATTAGGCACAGAGTTAGAATCTGTGTTTAAAAGCCCGGGCAAGTAAGGCAAAATGGATGGAAAATAAGTCCTACGGGAGAAAGCTAAAAGTTTGAGATGAGAATTTGGAAACAAGGAAACGGGAACTGAAAAGCTCGGTAAAGATTCTCGACAATTTTCCGGAGCATAAAGGTATGACGGTGGTTTTAGGGGCCAGTTTAACACTCTCCGAGAGCACGGCGACCACAGCCACTGGGCATCTCTTCCACTGTGTGAACTCGCCTCGGCGAAGCTCGGAAACAGGGCGCCAGATTGCCCGAGCCACAGCTCGGCGGGCACGGGAGGGGGAGCAGCCAGGCGCTCCCTCAGCGTCCCGTTTCTCTCCTGCACGCGCCGATGTCTCACCAGGACCCGGTGCCTGGGGAGGCTCGCCGGACCCGCCACGCTCAGCCAGCTGCTCGCACCCGCAGGCCTGCCCCAGACAGACAGCATCTCGACAGAAACAAGTCTGTGCGTCGCGTTTTCCTACGCACTTCCAGACGATCACAGGCACTTCCCTCGACAAGAAAAGTACAAAAGAGAGGCACGTGTAGAGACTGGACTTGGCCCAGCACGGGAAGGAGGCGGGGCACAAACGGATAGGGTGGCACTGACGTGTTTACACGACCACGTGCGACACGGGCAGCTAGTGGGAGGCTGCCGTGTGACACGCGGGCTCAGCCGGGGCTCTGTGACGACCTGCGGGTGGGGCGGGGTGGGGGGAAGGCCCAAGAGAGAGGGGGGCATGGCTGATTCATGCCGCTGCACAGCGGAAACTAACACCGCGCCATAAGGCAGTTATCTTCCAACTAAAACAAACATCAAAGAAATGAAGCAGACCCAAGCTGATTGCATTGTGCAGTACCAGCTATTTCCCAGAGCTCCTACATGTTAAGGGTTGGGGTAATGAAGATATGTTTCTATTAATGTATTTTGTGGCTTTTGCATACATATATATACATAAATGTAGATGTATTGTCTCTTAAAAAATGCACTTATGAAATTTTTCAAAAAGTACATTTTGAGCCTGTATCTGTAATTAAAACAGGACAGTTTGGAATTCTCCTAAACCATAAGAGTTTCAGTTTGGTAGTCAGCCTAACAGTTATGGCACATTCATCTTCAGAGGTTGGCAAACCCAATGGGAAATATTTTGACTTTGCCATTCTCTGTCTCAGCTACTCAAGCCTGCAGCTGTAGTGCTAAAGCAGTAATAAATAGCACATTAAAAAGTGCACGTGACTGCTCTCCTTTGTAAAACAGGCATCCCACCAGATATGCCCTGCAGTTGCTACTTGGCCAGCTCCCTATGTGGAAGCCCACAGATTACTGTACAATAGTGGCTAGCTCTTGAGTCTTTGGAAGTCTCACCTGCTGCACTATTTAAGAAGCACGGTTTGTTAGTGCGAGAATCAGGCAGCGTCTTTGTTCAGGCAGAACTGAGATTAGGAATGTCATAGTGGGGCATGATAAAAGACTATCCAGACAGCCCTTCTCCAGAATAGAGGGTGACTGTATCCTTTCTCTTTCAGGAATGAGAATAGACTTAATGATACCTCACCTGAAAAATAGGCTTAACCGTCAACCACCCAGAGAGATCCCTGACAAGGCTTTTCTTCCAGTTCCGTCAGTAGAAGCTACTTTGGGGATGTCTAGGTGGCATCACAGAGCAAAATCCATTCAAATCAGAAGGCTGAAGGAGTGAAATGAGATTGTGGTCAAAGAATCTATGAATCAGGACAAAGCAAGCTAAAATGTGCAAGAAATTTCTACTCTGGCAATCTCTTTTATTCAAGAGAACAGGTAGCTTTCCAAACTATTAAAATATATTAAAACCATTAAATTATATTCTACACAATAAAACAACCTTAAGCAGAGGGGATTTTTTTTAACTTCAGAACATGTTCTGAGGTTAACATTTCCCTGTTCAATAGTGTCTTTTCTTAGAATTGTTAACAAGATTTCTGTTGCTGTTTGATTCCTACTATATTCCTAAAACAGAGTGTTTTTTTAAAAAATAGTGGAACATAACATTTCAAAAGATTATTTAGTAGACTTGAAATTGAAGAATTCTGGGGAAGTCAAGACTTCAAGAAAAATAGTTCTCCTTATCATAGAGGAAATCAGCCTTCTGGTTATAGCTTGCTTTATTGTCCATTAGCACAGATGTTCTAAGCCATAAGATCCTCTTTTTCCACTTGATGTCAGTTATAATATGATGTCTCTTGGTTCCTTTCATCAGTACTCTGTAGATTAGTAAATATTAAAAAGCAAAGACAGAAAAACCTCAACTCATGTAGTCTCATCTCAAATATGCACCCAATAAAGCACAAAAAACAGGTAAGGTGACTTCTGCTGCAAATACCCGTTTTAGAGACATTCCTGACATTGACTTCTCTCTTATCCCCCAAATCAAGGCATCACTCAACATTGTCATTTCCAGGAGCTAAATTTGTGAAATTGCTTCTAAATCCAGTCACTCTCCCATCTTAATTGGGCACATCCTATACTTACGCAGGGTTCCTCAAACTTTAATCCCCTGGAGGGCTCCTAAAAACAGTCTTGGACACACCTCCAGATCTGACTCGATAGGTCTGAGCAAGGCCCGACAATGTGCATTTCTCACAGCTCCCAGTGACGCCGATGCGACTGGACTTCACGCCACACTCTGCGCACCCACTGGTCCGAGGGATCGTCCCCACGCGTGTGCACCACCCACCTCACATGGCAGAAAAGTGATCTCTGAAAAATGCGACCTTCACCCCGTACCTCCTGCTCAGAACACTGGGAGCCTGGCGACAGTTAGCTAGCTCTCATGGCCTCAGCGTGACAGCGACCTAACTCCTGCTTCCTTCCCTGCCTCCACGGGAACGTGGCTCTCCAAGGACCCTGGTGTTCTCTCCTTTTCTCCCATGAGACGCTCTCTCCCAGGACCTCTGCATATGCAACTCTCTTTGCCTGGGGTGCTTTCATTCTTTCCTCCATGGAGTAAATTCCCACATCCTTCAAAATTCAATTCAAATATCACTTCCTTGGTGAAATCTTCCTTGTACACTGTATTTGGTCCAATCCCGCTGTTATTCCCTTGTATAACAGACTGTCATTTTCCTGCAAACTATTTAACAGGTCGTGTGATTATTTGATCTGTCTTTCTTTCTCAAAAGGGTATAAGGTACAGGAGATCAAGAACTATATCTTTTTTTATCTTGCACTCTCCCACATGCAAAGCAGCGTGCCCAGCCTAAACTTGGGAGGCACTCAAAACTCTCTGTTAAAAGAACAGAGTTCCTCATTAGAAGATGAGCTCCAATTTTCAATAATAAAGCTGGTTGCAAGACTGATCACTAATATTCAGTAAGCATTCGTGTGTCTGGCACTGTGTTCAGCATTGGACAAGCAATATTTCACTTAAGCCCATTTTGGATATGCTCTCACTATTATGGCCATATTCCAGATGAGAAAACTGAGGCTCAGGAAGTTGAAGAATCATTGCTATATTTTCTACCACTTATTTCCTTTATCTGACCCTCTTAAGAGCTTTAAGATATAAGATATAAATATCGTCTCTGTTCACCTCTTACAGACAAGATAAGATGTTGAAGGTGAAACACCTTGGCCAAGGTCGGGTACAGAATGTCAGTGACTCAGCCAGGACTCAAGTGTTCACACAAGAATCTTACAATTTTTCGAGTCAAGCATGTTGGAAATGGCAAAAAGGGCTCTCTATAATAAGACGAGTTTCACTGCATTTCTGATTCAAATATGCATCTGAAAATGTGAATTCATTTGAACCTCCTGCCAAGTTACTAAAGACTGACAATTGGATTGTTTCTTAGAAAGCGCTTTCAGCTTTGAGAGGTATCTCCACGTCAGGGCTTCTAGGGAGAGCAAAAACGCTTCTTCCTTCCACATTCAGAGGGGCCTCATTGTCTACCGCACCAAGCACGGTGATGCTGCCGCTGTCTGCAGGCTGCCAACTCTCTCTCCATGCTCAGTGGCCGCCTCTCCAGCTGCCACCCCTTTGCCTTTACATTATTAAAAAACAAAAACAAAAACAATTGGCGTGCAGTTGATTTACAGTGGTGTAACGGTCAGTTTAGAATGGCTGCGATTTATAATGATTCGCTTCTGCTGTATGGCAAAGGGAACCAGTTTTACGTATCTATATATCCACTCATCTTAGATTCTTTTCCATATAGGTTATTAGAGAATATGGACTAGAGTTCTCTTTGCTCAACAGTAGCTCCTTATTAGTCACCTACTTTATATGTGGTCATGTGAACGTGTCAATCCCAATCTCCCAGTTTATCCCTGCCTTCAGTTCAGTTCAGTTCAGTCGCTCAGTCGTATCTGACTCTTTGCGACCCCATGAATCGCAGCAGCCAAGCCTCCCTGTCCATCACCACCTCCCGGAGTTCACTCAGACTCACATCCATTGAGTCCGTGATGCCATCCAGCCATCTCATCCTCGGTCGTCCCCTTCTCCTCCTGCCCCCAATCCCTCCCAGCATCAGAGTCTTTTCCAATGAGTCAACTCTTCGCATGAGGTGGCCAAAGTACTGGAGTTTCAGCTTTAGCATCATTCCTTCCAAAGAAATCCCAGGGCTGATCTCCTTTAGAATGGACTGGTTGGATCTCCCTGGAGTCCAAGGGACTCTCAAGAGTCTTCTCCAACACCACAGTTCAAAAGCATCAATTTTTCGGTGCTCAGCCTTCTTCACAGTCCAACTGTCACATCCATACATGACCACAGGAAAAACCATAGCCTTGACTAGATGGACTTTAGTTGGCAAAGTAATGTCTCTGCTTTGAATATACTATCTAGGTCAGTCATAACTTTTCTTCAAAGGAGTAGGCATCTTTTAATTTCATGGCTGCAATCACCATCTGCAGTGATTCTGGAGCCCAAAAAAATAAAGTCTAACACTGTTTCTACTGTTTCCCCATCTATTTGCCATGAAGTGATGGGACCAGATGCCGTGATCTTTATTTTCTGAATGTGGAGCTTTAGGCCAACTTTTTCGCTCTCCTCTTTCACTTTCATCAAGAGGCTTTTTAGCTTCTCTTCACTTTCTGCCATAAGGGTGGTGTCACCTGCATATCTGAGGTTATTGATATTTCTCCCGGCAATCTTGATTCCAGCTTGTGCTTCTTCCAGCCCAGTGTTTCTCATGATGTACTCTGCATAGAAGTTAAATAAGCAGGGTGACAATATCCAGCCTTGACGTACTCCTTTTCCTATTTGGAACCAGTCCTTTGCTCCATTTCCAGTTCTAATTGCTGCTCCCCCTTAGTAACCATGATTTATTTTCTACCATGTTTACTTCTGTGACCTAGAGATTGTCATGCTGAGTGAAGCGAGTCAGACAAAGAAAAATGTCCTATGGTATCTCTTTCATGTGGACTCTAAAAGGATGGTACGATGAACCCACTCCCCTTGCCTTTTCCAGCCAGCAGGTGGGTGGGGAGGCACTCATCTCTCCCGGGTTCTTTATTCTGTTTACCCGCTCTCTGCCTGCATTGCCCACCCCCCAGGCAGCTATGACAGAAAAGACGAACATCAGAGGGACGTGGGTGAATAAACCTGCAGACCCCAGCCCCCCATTCTCGAAGCAAGGACAACCTGGTCATTTCCTGTGCAAACATGCTGATTTAGTAACCTGGTAGATAGCATGCCCTCTCTCTGTGCAAGCTATTTATTAAATAAATAAATAAATAAATATATATATATATATATATATATATTTTGGATATATATATATATTTATCTCCAAGCAATGGAGCCAATTTCGGCCTAGAAACAGAAAGAAGTGGGGATGGTGGGGTCAGAGGCTGGAGGAAGACTTTGCAGGAGAGATGACCATGAGCTTGCAACAAAAGGGAAAACGAGCTCCTCGGAGACAGACTCGTAAGGGATCTCAGGGCCATTCCTGGTGGGAGTAGAACCGGGCTTCACTGGAAACAGCAAGAGAAATATTTACATTCACTGGGCAAGTTCTCTGCTAAGCGTTTCTGAAGTATCAGGGGCTCTTCTAGACATACAGATGCCACGATGACATGGCACCAGAAAGGAGGGCTGTGCCCAGTCTCATGGGGGGAGACAGATACACAAAGGGAAAGCGATAACCCACAGTGGGCTTCTCAGGGGCTGCTAATGGTAAAGAGCCCCTCTGCCGTTGCAGGAGATGTGAGAGACGTGGGCTCAATCCCTGGGTCAGGGAGATCTCCTGGAGGAAGGCATGGCAACCCACTCCAGTATTCCTGCCTGGGAAATCCCGTGGACAGAGGAACCTAATGGGCTACAGTCCACAGGGTTGCAAAGAGTTGGTTTATAAACAATACATTTTTTTCCTCACAGCTCTGGAGGTTGGATGGGCTGGGCATCTGAGCTCAGAGTACCAGGGCCACTGGGCTCTGGTGAGAACCCTCCTCCAGGTTGTAAACTGCCAACTTCTCACCCTGTCCTCAGACGGTTGACAGATAATGGGTGAGCTCCCGGCCCCTTTCTACAAGGACACTCGTCCTACTCATGAAGGCTCCACCTTCATGACCCAGTAATTCACAGAGGCCTCTCCAGATGCCACCAAAAGGGAACTAGGTCTTCACTATATGGATTCTAGGGGAAATAAAAACATTCGGTTTGTTGCATGATGAATGCAGCTCACTGCAGTTCCCTCAGTTGGTACCAGCTACAAAGAACAGGCTTCCTTCACAGCTCAGCTGGTAAAGAATCCGCCTGCAACGCAGGAGACCCCGGTTCAATCCTTGGGTTGGGAAGGTCCGCTGGAGAAGGGAACAGCTATCTACTCCAGTATTCTGGCCTGGGGAATTCCATGGACTGTATAGTCCTTGGGGTCGCAAAGAGTCAGACACGACTGAGTGACTTTCACTTCCACTTCACATCTTCACAAAGAATGGAAGTGTGATGTGAAAGAGAAGGATCAGACGGTCACGGTTGGTGAAGGCCTTACTGGTGAAACAGGCTTGAACTGAGTCTCGGTCATTTTATTAGCTCCATGTGAGCAGGCTTCCCAGGTGGCACAGTGGAAAAGAATGTGCCTGCCGAGGCAGGAGATGCAAGAGACACGGATTCTACTCCGGAGTCAGGAAGATCCCCTGGAGGAGGACATGGGCACCCACTCCTGTATTCTTGTCTGGATAACACAGCGGCCTGAGGAGCCGGGCAGCCCACAGTCCGTGGGGTCACAGAGGGTAGGACACGACTGGGCAGCTGAGCACCGTGAGCGGGGAGGTGTGGAGAACCATCCTGGCAGGGAGAGCGTTAAGCTCAAAGGCATGACGCAAGTCAGAATATGGAAGTTGTGGGGAAGGAAAAAGCTTAAAGTAACAAATCAGGCTGAGACGGGGTAGGGGATGCTTGGTGGAAATGCTGATTTTGCCGGCGGCAGGGGGGGGGGAGGGTGGTGGAAAAGAAGGCTGGGTTTGGGGACAGAGACACCAGCCCGGAGAGAGCTCACCAGGAGCTTCATCTGCAGCCTGAGGATCCACTTTGCCTGAGAGGCACGCGGAGCCCCTGGAGCCTCTGTCATAGGAAGGTTGCATGATCGAGTTTGCCCCATAGGAAGGTATCTCGGAAGTGATGAGAAGAAATGATTTGAGGGGGTCCACTGGAGACTAGGTGATCAGTATTGATGAAAGGGAATTATTGCAGCCTGGGCCCAGAACCAGGACAGTCTGAACAGAATCAGCAGCAAGAGAGGTGCTTTCCTAAGCAAGGCAAAAGGGTCTCGGTGGGGGCTCTGGGGGTCTGAGCTTCTGGTAACAAGTGCTGTGTAAACTTGATGGGGGCACTAACACACAGAGCGCAGGTCTCTTTTCACCCACTCGTAGGCAGTCAGCATTTTATAACTATTCATCTTGGAAACAGGCTCCTATCATATCTAGCATGCTGCAAATTTTGATGTTAGTTTTGTAATTCATACAACACTCAGAAGAGTTGAAGCCTCTAAGTTAAGACATCACAGAGTCCTCCAAGGGTCTCCTTTCAGCTGGTGCGATGCCCATGGCTTTTTGGTAGGAGTGGGGGACAGGAGACCAGCCCACAGGGCAGGGCTCAGAGTTTCTCCAGCGCCAGGTTTTGGATTCAGGCACCAAACTGGGAGATTCTGAGGGCGTGGCATTCTGGGAGATGGGTTCTACTTGGGGGAACATGGCAGAGGGGAAAGGGATATTAGCTGAATGGCTATAATCTTCAAAACTTGCCTCACACGTCGGCAACTTGTGTAGTTCAAAGGCCCTACACCCACAAGAGCCCTAGAGCTTTGGTTTCAAGACTTGCTGCTGCCATTTTGAGATTTTGAATTTTTCTTTTTTTAGCAAATGGGCTCTGCATTTTCACGTTGCAACAGCAAATTCTACGTAGCCTGTCTTGACAAGGCCTGCTGAAGAGTAGTTATCTCAGCTGGTCCTTTATTAGTCATCTCTGAGGCTGGCACTGCTAGATCCATTTCAGGGAAATCCAAGATGATGCTCAGACAAGCAAGGTCACTGAGCTAGAATATACAGTGAGTGGAGAGAGGGAAGATTCCGCCCCAAGTTCATTGAGCCAGTGATGCTATCCAACTATCTCATCCTCTGTCATCCCCTTCTCCTCCTGCCTTCAATCTTTCCCAGCATCAGGGTCTTTTCCAATGAGTCAGTTCTTCACATCAGGTGGCCAAAGTATTGGAGTTTCAGCTTCAGTCTTTCTAGTGAATACTGAAGACATTTCCTTTAGGATGAACTGGTTTGATCTTCTTGCAGTCCAAGGGACTCTCAAGAGTCTTCTCCAACACCACACTTCAAAAGCATCAATTCTTCAGTGCTCAGCTTTCTTTATGGTCCAGCTCTCACATCCATACATGACCACTGGAAAAACCATAGCCTTAACTAGATGGACCTTTGCTGACAAAGTAATGCCTCTGCTTTTTATACGCTGTTTAGGTTTGTCATAGCTTTTCTTCCAAGGAGTGAGCATCGCATCATTTAATTTCATGGCTGCAGTCACCATCTGCAATGATTTTGGAGCCCAAGAAAATAAAGTCTGTCACTGTTTCCGTTGTTTCCCCATCTATCTGCCATGAAGTGATGTGTTACATATAAATACATAATACATAAATATGTATATATGTTCACGCTGGTTTTAGAAAAGGCAGAGGAACCAGAGATCAAACTGCCAACATCCGTTGGATCATCAAAAAAGCAAGAGAGTTCCAGAAAAATATCTACTTCCACTTTATTGACTATGCCAAAGCCTTTGACTGTGTGGACCACAACAAACTGTGGACAATTTTTAAAAAGATGGGACTACCAGACCACCTGACCTGCCTCTTGAGAAATCTGTATGCAGGTCAGGAAGCAACAGTTAGAACTGGACATGGAGCAACAGACTGGTTTCAAATAGGAAAAGGAGTACGTCAAGGCTGTATATTGTCATCCTGCTTATTTAACTTCTATGCAGAGTACATCCTGAGAAATGCTGGGCTGGAAGACACACAAGCTGGAATCAAGATTGCCGGGAGAAATATCAATAACCTCAGATATGCAGATGACACCACCCTTATGGCAGAAAGTGAAGAGGAACTAAAAAGCCTCTTGATGAAAGTGAAAGAGGAGAGTGAAAAAGTTAGCTTAAAGCTCAACATTCAGAAAACAAAGATCATGGCATCTGGTCCCATCACTTCATGGCAAATAGATGGGGAGACAGTGGAAACAGTGTCAGACTTTATTTTTTGGGGCTCCAAAATCACTGCAGATGGTGACTGCAGCCATGAAATTAAAAGACATTTACTCCTTAGAAGGAAAGTTATGACCAACCTAGATAGCATATTGAAAAGCAGAGACATTACTTTGCCGACTAAGGTCCATCTAGTCAAGGCTATGGTTTTTCCAGTGGTTACGTATGGATGTGAGAGTTGGACTGTGAAGAAGGCTGAGTGCCAAAGAATTGATGCTTTTGAACTGTGGTGTTGGAGAAGACTCTTGACAGTCCCTTGGACTGCAAGGAGATCAAACCAGTCCATCCTAAAGGAAATCAGTCCTGAATATTCATTGGAAGGACTGATGCTGAAGCTGAAACTCCAGTTCTTTGGCCACTTGATGCAAAGAACTGACTCATTTGTTAAGACCCTGATGCTGGGAAAGACTGAGGGCAGGAGGAGAAGGGGATGACAGAGGATGAAATGGTTGGATGGCATCACCAACTCAATGAACATGAGTCTGAGTGAACTCTGGGAGTTGGTGATGGACAGGGAGGCCTGGTGTGCTGCAGTCCATGGGGTTGGAAAGAGTCGGACATGCCTTAGAGACTGATCTGAACTGAACTGAAATAAATGACTACATATATAAATATATACATATATTTGTATACAGTAGTATATATAATTTAATTCCAAACTTCTAATTTATCCCTACCCCAACTTAGTGGGTCCCTGCCTTCCCAGTCTGCCATTTTCCCCCAGGAGGCACCTACAGCAGCTGGCAAGTCCAGCTCTCCCTGCTCAGAGGCCAGGGCAGGGGATGGAGGGCCAGAGTGTCCTGGATGGGCAGCTGGGGTGGACATGCTTGTACCTACATTCTGACCGACCCCCTCAACTTCTCTGTGAGTCGGTTTCTTGAACTGTGAAGTGGGGGTATTACTAGCACCTGCCTCCAAGCGTGGATGTGAGAAAGAACAGGAGAGACATCACAGGCAAAGAGCAGAGCACAGAGCTTGGCCAGTGGTGGGCACTCAGTCAGTGGGGGCGGTCACTATTTTATGCCAGCGTCTGTGTTAAGTTGGGAAGGCTGACCTCCAGGAAGCGAATGTCTCCAGGAATCTAGCTAGCTAGGCAGGATCGTGATAGCTCAGTTGTGGCAGGACAGGCCTAGCTAATTGCTTCCTAATGAATGCAATGAGACCTGAACCACATGTCTGCCTCGCTTTGCCCTGATCATCCTGGCTGAAGAGCTGGGGTGAGCACAGGCCCCCTCAATAAACCGTCTGACGTAAAACTGCTCATTCATTAAACAATGCATGCTTAGCTGTGGGTGTAGAAAAGAACAGGCTTTCTCAGCTTGTTCAGACGTATGACTAGCAGACCAGGAAGATTATCTCCATTTACAAGGACAAAGCGTGAACCCAGGCAATTGGAAGGATAAACTGCAGGGCAGACTCTTCTGTCATGTGGTGCGTGCTGCCCTCAGCCAGGCTCTTCCCGGGCCCTTCCCTTTGGCGAGTGTCTCTTTGAAGTCATTGACTGCGTTTGCGTTTCTGAGCGTCACTCTTGAGTGCGAAGACGTGGAAGGAAAACACGAAACGTTAATCTTCTGTGAGAGTGAACGGACTTCCTGGAGAATCATCAGAACATCCTAAAAGCATCATAAAATGCTTCCTATCTCAGAGCAGGCCAAGTCTGAAGTGACGTCTCAAATCAGGCTGGAGAAAGTGGCTGATCATAGCGAAAATAACTGGAGCCACGGTTCTCTTAGGACCTCCCTGGTGGCTCAGAGGGTAAAACATCTGTCTACAATGTGGGAGATCCAGGTTCGATCCCTGGTTTGGGAAGATCCCCTGGGGAAGGAAATGGCAATCCACTCCAGTACTACTGCCTGGAAAATCCCACGGACAGAGGAGCCTGGTAGGCTATACTCCATGGGGTCACAAAGAGTCGGACACGCCTGAGCAACTTCACTTTTCATGGTTCTCCAATAACTTAATTGTAGAGAGCACAGTCCCTACTTGGCAGCCCTTCAGAAAATATGAAAACTGCAAATTTTCCAAGCATCAAAATTAAATGTCTTGCATTTCTCCAAAGACATACAGATGTTTAATAAACACATGAAAAGATGCTCAATGTCACTCATTATCAGAGAAATGAAAGTCAAAACCACAATGAAGTATCACCTCATGCCAGTCAGAATGGCCAGCATCAAAAAGTCTATAAACAATAAACACTGGAGAGGGTGTGGAGAAAAGGGAACCCTCTTACACTGTTGGTGGAAATGCAAACTAGTACAGCCACTATGGAGAACAGTGAGGAGATTCCTTAAAAAACTGGAAATAGAGCTGCCATATGGACCCAGCAATCCCATGGCTGGGCATACACACCGAGGAAACCAGAATTGAAAGAGACATGTGTACCCCAGTGTTCATCACAGCACTGTTTACAATAGCCAGGACATGGAAGCAACCTAGATGTACATCAGCAGATGAATGGATAAGAAAGCTGTGGTACATATACACAATGGAGTATTACTCAGCCATTAAAAAGAATACATTTGAGTCAGTTCTAATGAGGTGGACAAAACTGGAGACTATTATACAGAATGAAGTAAGTCAGAAAGAGAAATACCAATACAGAATATTAACACATATATATGGAATTTAGAAAGACAGTAACAACAATCCTATATGCAAGGCAGCAAAAGAGACACAGATGTGAAGAACAGACTTTTGGACTCTGTGCGAGAAGGGTGGGGGGTAGAATGATTTGAGAGCATAGCATTGAAACATGTATATATTGCCATATATAAAGTAGATGACCAGGGAAAGTTTGATGCATGAAGCAGGGCACCCAAAGCGGGTGCTCTGGGACAACCCAGAGGGATGGGGTGGGAGGGTGGTGAGAGGATGTTCAGGGTGCAGGGAACACATGGGCACCCATGGATGATTCATGTTGATGTATGGCAAAACCACTGCAATACTGTGAAGTAATTATCCTCTAATTAAAGTAAATCAATTAATTTAAAAAATAAATAAAATGAAATTAAATGTCTTCTTGCTACACACACACACACACACACACACACACACACACACCTAAAAGCATTTCTGCAAATCTAGAAGTGGCATTTTTAAAATGTGGCTGCAATGAACATTGGGATTCATGCATCTCTTCAAATGATGTTTTTCTCTGGATATGTGCCCAGGAGTGGGATTGCTGTATCATATGGTAGGTGTAACTTTAGTTTTTTTAAGAAACCTCCATACTGTTCTAATATAATATCACAAATCAACTATATTCCAATAAAAATTTTAAATTAAAATAGTAAAAATCTTTGGGGCACACTTCCTAATTGAGAGTTGGGGTCTAGGTGGCCCCTCATGAATCTGGGTGTCCTTGGGTCTGCTCCACCCAGAGTACCAGTTTGGGATGGAAGCCCTTGTGCTACGTGATTTCCTAAAATAGATCATGAAAGGTCTTCAGCTTCTGCCTGCTTCCTGGGACCCTAGACTACCCAGAGGCCGCCGGGTTAAGGAAGCTACGGGCAGGCACTTCCATCCTCTGTCCCAGCTGATCCCACACGTTCAAGACGCCATCCAAGATCGTGCAGAGCAGTGCCCCTCCAGTCTGCACACTACCAGCCAGCCTCGGCTAAGCCCCCGTGGGAGAGGAGGCGCTCAGCCAAGGCCAGCTTGGACTCCTGGCCTACAGAGCTGCAAGATACGGTTGCTGCCACGTTCAGCCACTGGGTTCCAAGGCAGCTGTTGCTCACCTGCAGACGGGAACATGAAGGGAACTTCCAGACTCCGCCAGCCTGTGAGTAAGAATACGGTTGGATCCACTCTCTCTTTCTACCACACCCCCCCCCACCCCTGCACCATTGGTGATTCTATCTGAAACTTTGTCAACTTAAGCTTATTCTTTCAAGGAATCAGTTCTTATTTATTTTCATTGATCTTTCCATCTGTCTTTTAGTCCCTATTTCACTTATTTCCACTCTATCATTTCCTTTCTTCAGCTAGTTTTGGGTTTTATGTCTTCTCTTTCTAGTTCCTTTAGGTGTATGAAGTTTATCTGAGATTTTTCTTGTTTCTGGAGGGACGCCTGTATGGCTGTGAGCTTCCCTCTTAGAATCACTTTTGCTGTATCCCATGGATTTTGGTACGCCATATTCCAGTTTTCATTTCCCCTAGGCATTCTGCTTTCTCCTGAAATTTCTTCTGTGTCTCACTCAGTAGCTGTTCAGTAACATGATGCTCAATCTCCACATATTTATATTTTTCCAGTTTTTTTCTTGTAATAGATTTCTCATTACATGCCACTGTAGTCAGAAGAGATGATTAATATAATTTCAATCTTCTTGGGTTTATTGAGACTTTGTGACACTGACCTGAGATCTATCCTGAGAGTGTTCTGTGTGTCCCAGGGTCCAGCCCCGGTGGATCCAGGGTGATTCGAAGGGGAGACGGATAGGCGAGGAAAACTTATGTATTTAGAGATATAAGATTAGATTAGGAAGAAATAGTATAGTACGAAATTTTGGTGGAGAAAAAGAGGCTGAATAACTTGGTTTACGGGGAAAACCAATAAAACCTCGAGACAAGAGGTTTGCACCATCTACGTTAGGCCACCGGCGTCCGCTTGAATATCGAAGGGTGCCCCGCCTTAGGCTCCCTTTTGCGTGGATCTTAGCAGCCAGGGCAAGTAGACGTGGTGAGCCTCCCCGCTCCAGATGGGAATTCAGCCGAAAAAGGGGAGAAAAGAATGACATGGGGAAGCCCAGCATCGGTGCAAGACTCAAGACTTTATTTTCAAAATCAGCTTATATACTCCAAGTCGTACATAAAGAAATAATGGAATATGCAGAGTTATGCAGGGGCAGCAGTCCTGACCCTCATTGAGACAAGGCTTTCTTTTTGCAAGCCCTCCCGTATACTAAAGGTCTCAGGTGGTTTACATTATATTCTGACCAAGAGGCCTGTTAACATTTTTATGGCTCTCTTCCTGGATAATTGTCCAGAAAACTCCTTTTCCCTAGAAGTGTTTTTTCTTTACTCTGCATCACCCTCAAAGTACTAAATAAAGTTACATTCCTGTAGAACAAAGGTGCAGTGGGTTACAACAAAGAAAGTACTTAACTCAAAGATCTAACGTTGCTAACACCAGGGCTACTACTTGTTTTTCTATATACCAACTATCTCTACAAATAAAAGATATGAAAATTTGGCAGCAAGTGTTGGCTCAACAAATGAAACCTTTAATCAGTCCTATTCTAATGATTTTGACTCCTCGGAAGCCCCTACATTCCTAGGATGTTTTAAGCTTCCTGTGCCTCCCGTGGTCCGGAGGCCTCAAACAATCACATGTGCAGCTCTACGAGTCCCGAAGGCAGCTAGAAAGCCATCAGAGGGGTTTTTGGATTGAAACACCCTTTCAAATGCAGAAGACTAAAGCCCTGAGTTTGACTTTTTCCAGAGTGTGTCAGAAGAGTGGAAAAGCAGAGTACAAAGGCCAGCAGACTTTGGTTTTTTGGGAACATGCTCAGGAAATACCAGGGGGAAGCCCTGAGACCTGACTCGCCTTGCCCATCGGATCTCTGCCGCATGACCTTGTCACGGTGGGATTCCTCACGCTGGCTCCCGGCACGTGTGCACTTGAGAAGTAAATTATATGTGTTCGGCTACTTTTGGATGGAATGTTCTGTGTATATGTATTCAATGCATCTAGTCTAATGTGTTGTTTAAAGGCTATGCTTCCTTATTGATTTTCTTCTGAGTGATCTATAAATTGATGTAAGTAGGATTTTGCTTTATTGACTATGCCAAAGCCTTTTACTGTGTGGATCACAAGAAACTGTGAAAAATTCTTAAAGAGAAGGGCATACAAGACCACCTAACCTGCCTCTTGAGAAACCTGTATGCAGGTCAGGAAGCAACAGTTAGAACTGGACATGGAACAACAGACTGGTTCCAAATAGGAAAAGGAGTACGTCAAGGCTGTATATTGTCATCCTGCTTATTTAACTTCTATGCAGAGTACATCATGAGAAACGCTGGACTGGAAGAAACACAAGCTGGAATCAAGATTGCTGGGAGAAATATCAATAACCTCAGATATGCAGACAACACCACCCTTATGGCAGAAAGTGAAGAGGAGCTAAAAAGCCTCTTGATGAAAGTGAAAGAGGAGAGTGAAAAAGTTGGCTTAAATCTCAACATTCAGAAAACGAAGATCATGGCATCTGGTCCCATCGCTTCATGGGAAATAGATGGGGAGACAGTGGAAACAGTGTCAGATTTTATTTTTTGGGGCTCCAAAATCACTGCAGATGGTGACTGCAGCCATGAAATTAAAAGACGCTTTACTCCTTGGAAGGAAAGTTATGACCAGTCTAGATAGCATATCGAAAAGCAGAGATATTACTTTGCCAACTCTGTCTAGTCAAGGCTTTTGTCTTTCCAGTGATCATGTATGGATGTGAGAGTTGGACTGTGAAGAAAGCAGAGTGCTGAAGAACTGATGCTTTTGAGCTGTGGTGTTGAAGACTCTTGAGAGTCCCTTGGACTGGAAGGAGATCCAACCAGTCCATCCTAAAGGAGATCAGTCCTGGGTGTTCTTTGGAAGGACTGATGCTAAAGCTGAAACTCCAATACTTTGGCCACCTGATGTGAAGAATTGACTAATTGGAAAAGACTCTGATGCTGGGAGGGATTGAGGGCAGGAGAAGGGGACGACTGAGGATGAGATGACTGGATGGCATCACCGACTCGATGGACATGGGTTTGAGTGGCCTCCGGGTTTTGGTGATGGACAGGGAGGCCTGGCGTGCTGCGATTCATGGGGTTGCAGAGTCGGACACGACTGAGCGACCGAAGTGAACTCAACTGACAGAGGGTGTTAAAGTTTCCTGCTAATATTTTATTCCTGTCTCTCTCTCTCTAGGTCTGTCCATGCTTGCCTCATGTCTTCTGGTGCTTCCCGGTGGGTATTCGTCTTTGTAAACGCTGCGTCTTCATGCTGGATTCGCCTCTCCATCATCGTGCGCTGCTCCTGTTTATCTTTTCTGACACCTGGTTTAGCCTTTCTGTCTGTTATGGACAGAGCTACGCAAGCTTTTCTTTTGCTGCCATTTCTATGGGATATCTTCTCCCACACCTTCACTTTCAATGGATGAGTTTCATTGCTTCTGAAGTGAGTCTCCGGTGGACAGCCTGTAGCTGGTCTTATTCTTACCCATTCAGCCACTCTGTGTATTTTGACCGGAGGATTTTGTTTCTTTACATTTACAGTAATAGGGTTTGCACTTAGCGCCATTTTGTCAATTATCTCCTGGCTGATTGTAGCTCCGCTCTGTTCATTTCTTCTTCCCGTTTTCACCTCCCATGCGATTTGGTGACTTTCCTTAGTGCTATACTTAGATTCCTTTCTGATTCCCTTTTGTGTATTTGCTACAGGTGTTTGCTTTGTGATCGCCATGAGGTTTACATAGACTAGCTCATGTATAAAACAGTCCATTTTAAGTTGGCAGCTACTTACAAGGCATTCCAAAGTTCTTCATTTTCACTCCGTCCCCATTTTATGCTTTCAATATCACATTCTAGAATTTCTTCATTCATTCTCTTAACAAATTATTATGGGTTTAATTAATTTTACTCCTTTTGTCTTTTAACCTTCGTAGCAGTTTTGTAAGGGGTTACTTCCCTACTTTCACTATATAGTTACCTTTTCCTGTGAGATTTTTGGTTTCTTGTGTCTTCTTGTTATTAACTAATGCCAATTTCTTTTCAGCTTGAAAAATGTTCTTTAACCGTTCTTGTAAGGCTGACTTAGTCGTGATGAACTCCTTTGGCTTTTGCTTGACAAGGAAAGTCCTTCTCTCTCCTTCAGTCCTGAATGATAAATGTGATGGACAGAATATTCTAAGTTGGAAGCTTTTTCCTTTCACACTTTGAATATGTCACACCCTCCCTTTTGGCCTGAAAAACTTCCACTGAAGTCTGTTGATAGTCATACGGGGTCCGTTATTTATAACAGCTAATTTGCTTCTTGCTGCTTATCAGATTTTCTCTTTATCTGCATCTTCTGACATTTTAGTTACAGCATGTTTTAGTGTGGGTCTCTCTGGGTTCATCTTTCTTGGGATGTGGCTTGCAGGACCTGGAAGTTTGTTTCCTTTTCTAGGTTCGGGAAATTTTCAGGCGTTATTTTTCCAAATGGATATTTTTCTCTGCCTCTTCTCTGGGGCTCCCATAGTGTGGATATTACTCACTTGATGTTGTCTTTAGGTCTCTCATCTCCACTTTCCCATGGTTTCCCTTTCTGCTGCTCTGTGTGGGTGAGTTTCATCATTTTGTCTTCTGGTCTGCTGGGCGACTCTCTTCCGCACCACAGTCTGCTGTTGAACCCTTCTAGTGTGCTTCCCAGTTCAGTTACTGGATTCTTCAGCTTTGTGACTTCTGTTTGGTTCTTTCTTATATTTTCTACCTCTCTGTTGAAGTTCTCGCTGTGTTCACCCGTTCTTCTCCTGAGCTTGTGAGCATCTTTATGATCAGCACTTTGAATTCTTTATCAAGTAGATTACTCCTCTTCATAGAATTGAAATCCTTTTTCTGAGATTTTGCTGATAATTCTGCTTGACACATACTTCTCAGTTTCTTCATTCTCCCTGGCCCTCTGTTCTTAGTTTTATGCATCAGGCGTATCCCAGGCTTAAAGGGGTGGGCTTGTGAAGATGACTTTATTTAAACTTGCCTTAGATCTTTTGTCTCTTGAGTCTCTGTGATTGTCTGACTCCTCTAATTTAGCCTTGATATGTCTCCTTTGTGGAGATTATGCCAAGACATGTCAGTGTCCCAAAGGGAGGAATCTCACTTACACCTAGTTTTAGGCTGATTAGAAAACGAAGCCTCAAGCAGCAGCTTTTAAAGCATACACATGTGCACAGGACTTGCGGGGCCACAGCTGTAATCTCTATGGCCTCCAAAGCACACCTGGAGGTGTCACATGGGCGAAAGTTACATGTCAGGGCCCCAGACGAGTGTGCAATGCTTCTCTGTAAGGTCTCACCGATGCTGCGGGAGTGTGACACGCTGACCTCTCACTGCTTAATTCCCTGGGAGCGCTTCCTTAGATCGTAGGTGTGGGGGAACCTGAAGCCCGTCTCTCAAGCTAAAGCTCCAGGACAAGCGAATAAGTGTTTTCTTCACAGAAAGATGGGTTTTGTGTGTGCAGTTCCCTGGGGTGGTGGCTGCCGCAAACAGTCTTCTCAGTTGTTACAGTCCCGTGGAAGTCAGTAACTCCACCCCCCGGCCGCCAGGGCCAGGGGACTAGGGGGTGTCCCCGTGCGGACACAGTGGCTTTAGCAGGGCAGCTGGAGGGCACGTGGGTGGGGCACACTTGCCAGCCTCAGAAAGGCAGGGGGGATGTCGGTACTGCACACGCCCGTGGGTTTTAGCGTCACAGCAGGAGAATGGCTTGCTGGCTTCAGGATGGGAGGGAGAGAACGTACTGATGGTTCATGCTCGCTAACCCCATCTGGAAGCAGACTGGTGTTGCAACTGCCCAAGTTCTCTGACTTCAGCAAGGCAGCAGGACTGTGCTTCATAAAGTGGAAAGAGGTGGGCTCCTGGGGCAGGTGGAGAGTGAAATGATGGCATCGGTCAGCCTCCGTCTCCAGGAAGAGTCTCACCTGCCCCCAGCCCTTCAGCAGAGGCTTTCACGTTAGCAGATGAGTCCCCATCACATAGCTTAGATGGTGTGCAAACTGCTGTCTTTTCACTGGGTCTTGGGGGTGTGTGAGACTGGATGTGAGCTCTTCAGAAAGGGAACCTCAGTTTGCTGCAGCACTTTCGGTCCCTTGGACATTTCCTCTGTCAGCTTTCTTAGCCGGGCATTTTGGGCTCATCTCTCTGGCGGCATCCCCAGGGCCCAGGGCGTCTCCTCTCTCCGGTGGCATCCCAGGGCCCAGGGCGTCTCCTCTCTCTGGTGGCGTCCCAGGGCCCAGGGCGTCTCATCTCTCCAGTGGCATCCCAGGGCCCAGGGCATCTGATGTGGGGCCCTAATCCTTCATTCCTCCGGGAGAAGCGCTGGATTCCCGAGGTCCCTCTCTACCGTGAGTCACTATGTCAGGGTAGGGACTTGCCGAGATCATGGCTCTACATTTCCTACCCAGCTCAGTGTAGCCCTTTTAACGTTTCATGCAGCTCTCAGATCTTTTTCAGAGGGAAATGATCCCCATGTGGCCAGCGATCTGGTGTGTCCACAGAAGGAGGTGAGGGCAGCGTCTTCCTATGCTGCTGTCTGGGACTCTTCTCTTCTCGGCGTTAATCTCTCCAGACATTTTACTATGGTTTGTGAAAATCAACTAGAGAAACGCAAAGTGCACCAGTGAGTGAAGACAGTGAGCAACAGGGAACTGCTGGGGCAGCGGCAAGGTGAGCGTACAGCGTACGGTTCTGCATCCACGTCATTTCCCGGCCTCACAGTCTCCCCATCTGTAAACGTGATGTAATTCATGTTTACTTCAAAGTCTCATTAGAAAAATTAAAATAGCATGTGTACTGTGTGGCAGAATATAATGAATTAATTATTACTTAGATTTTGTGTATCATTTTTATTAATGTTAAATGTTTAATAATGGTATATTGAACTTAAATATAAATAAAGTATATTTATTTCTGATTACCTTCCGTTTGAGCTAGAGATCACTATTTTCCATAGAGAACAGTGATTTCATTTTCTTTTGCTTGCAACTTGAGTAAAAATAACAGAGTCAACTTAAAGAAAAATGCTAAGCAAGCAATACTTCAGTAGGTATATGGAAATGAATGACAAACCTTGATGGTGCCATGAGTCTGTGAATGAAGAGAGCTTTCCACAGCTCTGTCAGGCTCAAGATTCCCTTCCATATCAAACACTTACATTTCCCTCTTTTCTATTTAGAACTGAAAAATTAAAATTAAAAAAAAAACCCTGCCTACCGACAATACGCATTATTTTCAGAAAAGTGACAGTCTGTATTATTAAGAGTAATATAACAGAAATAAAAGTGAAGCTGTCTCTGATAAAATAATAGGCACCTCAACATAAAATGCGCAGGTGTGACTGACTACAGCAGAAGATGTCATCAAGAAGCTGGACCAATACGTGGAATCACTGGGAATGCAATGACTCCAAGTACAAAACACACGCAGGTGTGCTGCGTCTGTGACAAGCATTGTGAGTCAGTGACAGTCTTCTGAAACGGTGAATTCAGAACAAGATAAAACTCAATCTTCTCTCATTACACTATGGTTTTATTCTTAGAGATTCAATGGAAAATTAAAGCCTTCCACAGACACACTGTGTGTTCAGGTCCTAGTTCAGGTCGTTTGGCTTGCTGGAAGCCTGGCGGGGCACTAGAGGGTCCCGCAGTGCACAGCCCTGTATTATACCTTGCAGGCAGCATGCTGTACAGCAGACCCTTACAATTTACTCTTTTTGCGTAACTGAAACTTTACGTCCATTGAGCAACAGCTCTCCAATTACCCCTCTTCTCAGCCCCTGCCGATGGCCATTCTAGTCTCTGCTTCTTTAAGTCTGACTACTTGAGACACATCATATAAGAGGACCTTAATAGACTTACTTCATTTAGCATAATGTTAAGAGGATAGACCTCATGTTAGGTGTTCTTGCCACAAAAAAAAAAAAAAAAACAAATAACAAAAAAATCAGAAAAGAACACAGGAAATTTTTAGAGGTGATGGATATGTTTAGTACCTTGATTGTGGTGAGGATATCGTAAGTATATGCAAATGTCCAAACTCATCAAGACAGACACACGAAACATTTGAAATGTTTTGTCTACCAGTTATACCTCAATAAAACTCAGAAAGAAAGAAAAAGAGAGAAAATGAAGGAAGGGAGGGAGGGAGGGAAGAAAGAGAGGGAGGGAGGGAAGAAAGGAGCGGGGAAGAAAAGAAGGAAAGAGGGAAGGAAGGAAGCCAGGAAGCAAGAAAGAAGGGAAAGAAGGAGAAAGCCAAGTCAAACACTGGGCAGTTCTTCAATTGCAAGGCCGTCCGACACATTACAATACGCCTAGCATCCGTAACTCCTGCCCATTAAATGTCAAAAATACCCCCAATTTTGAGTTAGAGGATTTTTATACATTCTAGTTTCTTTACTCACAATCTGAGGCAAGTGGCTTAAATTCTAATCTGCTTAATGTAAATATAACCACGTGTTATAGGCTGACTTTTGCCCTCCCAAAAGAATAAGTTAGAATACTAACCCACAATATCTCAAAATGTAACCTTATTTGAACACAGCGTTATTATGGCGACAAGATGAAGTCATTAGGACGGGCACTGATCCAGTAAGACTGATGTCATGTTAACATGGGGAAATCGACGCAGCCACCCACGCCGGGAGAACAGTGTGGGGAGATGAGAGCAGAGACCAGGACGATGCTCCTACAGGGGGGACACCGACGCACGCCAGAAAACCAGCAGGAGCTAAGGGAAGGCGTGGGACAGGCCCTTCCTCTTCGTCCTCAGGAGAAAGCACCCCAACTGACCCCTTGGACTCAGAATCCTAGACAACTTCTCCTGTTTAAGCCACTCATTTTGTGGTACTTTGTTATGACAGCCTTAGCAAACTAATATATCGGGATGAAAATTTTACAAAATTAACTGCATCATTTTGATTTTTGTCTCAAATCTTTGTTCTCTTGCAGCATTTCTCTTCCTGTTGAGTCTACTTAACATAAAAACGGGCCTGAAAGACAAGCGTCCTGCAGAGAAGATCTGCTAAGACGCGCATCTTAAGGCTGGGTTTGTGGATTCAAACATGGTGATCCTCCATGACACAGAGACGACGTGATTTTCCACCATTAACATTGAGCCAAGAAGGTAGAGTCTGGAAGAAGGTGAAGACAACGTGACATCCCAGCAGGTCCATCCTCAGCTGAAGGGATTATGAGCAAGTAGAAGAGGCAGAACTTCCTTCCTTTGGAGAAGGAAATGGCAGCCCACTCCAGTGTCCTTGCCTGGAGAATCCCAGGGACGGGGAGCCTGGTGGGCTGCTGTCCATGGGGGCGCACAGAGTCGGACACGACTGAAGGGACTCAGCAGCAGAAGAGGCAGAGATGATCTCCTCTCTGTGAGTCTCCACGGTTTGAGCCTGGGAGAAGCAGTGTCTGTGTAGTTTTCTTACTATTTTATTTTTTAAATGCATTTTGAAGGTTACTTTCCATTTACAGTTATTACAAAATATTGGCTATATTCCCCTTGTTGTATAATACATCCTTGTAGGCAATCTTATGTCCAATAGTGTTTTGATAGCTTTTGTAAACACTGAAGGCAGAGAGACCATTTGCTTTCTCTTTGGGATTCTTGAGAGGAGCTGGTTGCCGGTCTATCTGTCTCCCAACATGAGAGTGCCTGATGCCTACTGTTGAGGAAACAAGACAGTTTCAAGGATGTGTACTCGGAGGCGCCACTTGCTCCCACGTGTGAAGGATGGGAGGGCTCACCTGAAGTATCTGTGAGCCTCCCAAGCCTAGCAATATTGAGTGTAGAGAGCAATAATGAAGGCCTTGATTTGCGGCATGATGAAACGGGAGGCGAAAACAGAGAGTGATCTACCGTGGTTTCAAGAGCAAAGGGAGGGTGGAGTCATGTCGGGCTCACCACCAGCCGTAATTTGCAGCTGTAAACACTAAAAGGCAAGCATCAGACAGATGGGCCAGGCGTGAAACAGGGAATTTACACGGAGTTAGGGGGGCCCTTTCTATAGTATGCCTCGAGTTCAGATAAGCTCCTCATGTTTCAACCATGGAAACAGAAATTTAGAGAGATAGAAAGGAGAAGGAAATGATTTTTAAAAAGTGAGCTCACATACCTGGAGCAATTATATGTTAGCTAAAGAAACTTTTTAAAATACAGCAGTGGTAATGGAAACATTGGTTTTGAAATATCCCCAATCCTTTCACAAAATTAAAGTGACTAAGATAGTAAATCGAGTAAATTCCCAGGCCCCAGTTTGAAGATGAGTAAAAATGGGTTACAGAAAGATAGCACAGTGTTGGAGTTGTCTGAGCATTCAGCGCTTTCAGAAAATTCAGCAGAAAATTTTTGTTGGATGTACAGAATTCACCAAGGTATGGAACTATTAATATACTGAGGACAAACAGTTGGAACCCGAGCTTTACTTGGTCAGAGCAGGAACATCAAGGTGAAGAAAGGAAACGGTTCAAATAACACTGTGTAAGAGGCCTGGCCAGGAAAGCAGAGCTGGCTCAGAAAGCAGCAAAAATTGCAGCTAGATGCAGAAGGCGTCGACACGGGAACTCTGGGGGAGGGGCAACGGAGCCGTGGATTTAGGAGTGTTTTCCCCGCACACCTCTATTTCCAATATTCTTAAAGATGAGAAGAACGCATCTTATTCAAGCATGACAGAACAGGATGAAAGAAGAGGTGAAGAGAAGCTTATTTGAACACAGATGGAGAAAATCAGAGTGAGTGAGTGAGAGTCGCTCAGGCCCATCTGACTCTTTGTGACCTCAGGGACCGTAGTCCTCCAGGCTCCTCTGTCCATGGAATTCTCCAGGCAAGAAGACTGGAGTGGGATGCCACTTCATTCACTGCCACAGAAAGTCAAGACACCCCGAAATATTCCATAGGCACACAGAGCGTAACTATTTCAAAAGTAAAAGGGAATTTAAAGGAGCGATTTTCAAAAGTAAAAGGTTTGAGGGAAATGACTGAATCAGCGTATGCTATGCATGAAACAACAGCATGAATAGCGTACACTGACTTAGAAAAGCTCAGGAAAAAATTACTAGAGGATGAATTCTATGCCTTCAAAATCCATATGTTGAAGCCCCGATCCCCATTATCGCAAAACATGACTGTATTTGGAGATGAGGTCTGTAAAGACACAGCTAACTTGAATTGAAGTCATAAGGTGGCTCCAATCTGACTGGTGTCCTTATAAGAAGAGGAGATTGGAACAAAGACACACAGAGGGAAGACCACGGGAAGACAGAAAGGAGGAAACGGCCATCTCTAAGCCAAGGAAAGAGGCTTCAGAAGAAACCAACCCATCCAACACCTTGATTCGCAGCTTCTAGCCTCTAGAATTGTAAGAAAATAAATGTCTGTTGTTTAAGAAACCCAGTTTGTGGTTTGTAATGGAAGCCCTAACTAAGATAGTAGGCAAAAAAATTATAGAAATTATATGAGCTAACTGAGCTCAGGAGAGGATATAAAAGAAAGGAAAATAACTGAAGACTTAAAGAGAAGAAATGCAGTGAGAATAGATATACCACAAAAGGAAAGGAAAGAAAATGTACTGGACAAGTAGAAACAATGAAGAAGAGAAAATAAATTAAAAAGAGAAAGAAAATAATATGTACAGAGGGCAGGCAAGGACCCAGCACACATGTAATAAGTGATCGTAGAGAGGAAAATCAGAGCAAGAAGACAGATCAGTGGCGACTAAAGTCCCAGAAAAGCTTCCCAAGCAAAAGGGACTTAAACACTACAGGGCATATCACACGTCAAGAGGGAAGAATCTGACCCCGAAACTCTATACCAGGTATCAGTAACCTGGGTGCAGGCTAAACCCAGCCCACTTCATATTTTTGTAAATAAAATCTTTGTTGGAAGACAGTAACACGTATTCATTTACGTGTTTTCTAGGGTTGTTTTCAGACTATGATGACATAGATGGGTACTTGCAACACAGGCTGTATGGACTATAAAATTCATAATATGCATAATACTTACTCTCTGATTCTTCACAGAAGAAGTAGCGTGACCCTAGCCTATGCCAAGATACATTCCAGTACAATTATTAGATTAAAATGAAATGAAGAAACAAAATGAAATGACAGGACATGAAATGAAATAATGAAACGATTCCTCGAACATCCAGGACACAACCCCAACTCACTTAATAAGCAGCAGTTTCAGAGTAAAACGATACTCTATGCAAGTCCGTGAGAATAAACACAATTAAGATGGCGAAGTGATTTAATTTTCAGCAAACTGGTCTACAAGTTCTAATGACCACAGCCATACTGTTATTAACGTGCAAGAGTTCAGGGAAACAGTTTCCATGAGCTCTTCCTGAGACGGCTCAGAGAATAAGCTTCTGATAACCAAGAGATGCTCAGAGAAACTGTGGGACAGAAGCTACGGTGATCAGTGAGCACATTTCACTGTAGCACTAAGGCTGGGTGAAGAAAGATGGGCGTGACGAAGCGCGGGCAGTTGCACTGAGCGCTCTGACAACGTGAATATAACTGCGGGAGAGAGGAGAGGGGGCGCTCGCAGACAGCAAGATAAGCAGGCCGTGAGCGCTGCGCGTCCTGCACGCTTAGCATCAAGTGGCTCTGATGGTGCATTCCTTTCAGTTAGCCAGCGGGAGAAGGGCAGGGAGAAGCGGCTCCTGGAGATGCTGACATGACCGCTCTTACGACAGGAAATGAGGAGACACTTTAGAAAGCGGGGCTGTATAATACAAACATCTTATATAAAATTAACTTGGAAAAAACCCAAAACTTTCCAAACGACAACAGCAGTACTTCAAAGAGAGAGAAAGAGGAAAGAAAAGAGATCACATTTTAGAGTGAACACAAATATCCGGTAGGGATTTATTGAATTGACCAAGTGACACTGTCATGGATCCACGTGGCGGACAACTGTGAGAGGAGGACGGATGCGTATGCCGTCACGCCATGTAACACTGCGCAGTCCTGTGGTGGGTCCACAGGATGTGATGCTGTGACTGACCAGGACGGATGCCTATGATGTCCTGCTATGTAATACTGCGCAGTCCTGTGGTGGGTCCATAGGATGTGATGCTGTGACTGACCAGGACGGATGCCTATGATGTCCTACCATGTAATACTACGGTGATGGACCCAGACGATGTGATGCTGTGACTGACCAGGATGGATGCCTATGATGTCCTACTATGTAATACTGCGCAGTCCTGTGGTGGGTCCATAGGATGTGATGCTGTGACTGACCAGGACGGATGCCTATGATGTCCTGCTCTGAAATACTCCACGGTCCTATGGTGGACCCACAGGATGTGATGCTGTAGAGAAGGACGGGTGACTGCCACTCAGCATGTGGTGTTCTGCAAGGTACCCACCATTGTAAAGGATATTCTTCTGCAAGTAATAGAACAGGGCACAAAGTATGCTGTGTGTATGAAAAGGAGGGAACCACACAGGTATAAGTATCTCTGATATTAAAGAAACAAGGAGAGGAGGATAACATCAAATCGACAAAATGGTCTCCCCGGGTTAGCACACCCACACATGTGATCAGCCATGGTGGATGCCTTCTGCATATCAGCAGAACCAAAGGGGACAGCTTTATTAGAAGATGTCTTGGTGTCACTATTTCTGGTACATAGGTAGAACCTAGGAAATTTAGAGGGAGGACAAGTAATGAGCAACGTTAACTCCTGCACATAAACATATAAAATATGGCTCTATGTTAGCCAAAGAAAATTTTGTGTATTATGTTTATCTGTGAAACTAGCTATCCTTCCTAATTATTCCTTAATTTGTGAAACCTTTATTCTTTCTTGGTCCTTTAAACTGTTGCATCCAAAGAGGTCCAAGAGCAGCGGGCATTTTTATAACAAAGCAGGTTCAGGAAACCCTGCTGGGGGCTCACTCCCACCTGAGCTCCATGTTCCCGCCCATCTGGCCTCGAAGGTCTCCATCTTTTGGCCTTGCCACCTTCTCCTCCTCAGCCTAAACCTTTCTCAGAGGTGCCCCATTTGGATATTGTGAGAAGGCGTAAAAAGGAAGAAACATAAATGGATTTGCAGAGACCAGTGCAAGGCATCTATCTTAAGAAAGACAAGTCTGCAGTCAGCAGATATTTCAGAAGAAGCTTTTCCTTTTCCGTTTGTTCACTGGATGGCAGTTTTTATCACTTTCTACCAGTGTGCATTCTCAGGGATGGCCTCTGCTTTCTTTTATCTCAGGCCCTCTCTCCAAGGATTGTGGTATAGTTAGAGGGAGCTAGAAGGCTTCTGCTTTATCATATTTGCAATGCAGGCCTTATATACTGACACTGAGACGCACACAGTGGCCTCAACCTTCTTCCTGGTGCCAGAGAATCGGCTGTCCCACTCCTCCCAGAGAAGTGCTTGCCAATGCTTCATGACCACTGTGCATCCAAAATTCACACCCTCGAGGAACGTCCTCCAAGGATAACCTTGAAAAGGGGATGAAGTTCCATGTTCAGGTTCCAGTATCTCCTCCTAAAAATGACCCCAACACTAAGTGATAAAGAGGCCTGAGCTGATGCTAGTTGTCCACAAGGCCCAGGACAAACCCCACGACAAAGAATTACTGGCCCCAAATGTTGACAGTGCCAAGGCTGAGAAACCTTGAATTAGAGTACAATTTAAATGTTGTAAAAAACGACCTAAGAGAGTGATTCAAACCAGATGGAACGATCTGTCTTTGTCCAGGGCGGGAAAGGTGGGCCTGTGGCCACACGCAGCCGCCTTACCTGCTGCGGCTCTGCGTTTGTCTACGGTGCCATCCTTGACAGACAATCAAACCTGGCTTTCCAGCCTTGCCTGAGCATCCTGACCCCTACGTAGGAGCCTCCTGGAGTTGTCATAACAAAATACCACATACGAACGGGGTGACTTAACAACGAAACTTTATTTTCTCGTAGTTCCAGACAGAGGCTGGACTTCTCAGATCAAGGTGAGGCCTCTCTCCTTAGCCTGTAGACAGCGACCTTATGGCTGGGTTTCCACACAACTTCCCCTCTACATACACACATTCCCGACGTCTCTTCCTCCTCATAGAAGGACGCCAGCCATGTTGGACTAAGACCCCACCGTTAAAGGCCCTACCTCTACAGCCCATTAGGGATTAGGGCTTTTTCAAAACTTATATTTCTTTTTAATTGATTGATGATTCTTTACAGGATTAGGGCTTTGATATATGAAAGTTAAAGAGGCATAATTCAGTCAACAACACCATAGGAAAGGAGAAGAGAAACTGGAGGGAAAATAGTTTCATTTTTTAGGGATTTTGCTCAGATATCGCGTAAGTCATTCTTCTTTCCTGTCATGGCAGGAACCCTGTCACGTGCCAAGCTGACTGCAGAGAAAGCTGGGGAACATATTCTTTAGCTTGAAGGTCGTGTGCCCAGCTAAATAAAACTCAGGGGGCTATGTTACTCAAAGGAAGACTATTAAAGAAAGAGGATTTCAGAAACTGGGAAGGCATGGTTTGCTCTCAGTTTTGATTTGGCTTTTCTCCAATATGACACCTCCTGGATTCACCCCCCTACCACAGGATGGTGATAGCTAGTCCCACGCAGAAGGGAATAGAAGCCATACCCATCCCTGGATACTTTTCCATTTAGGAGACAGTCACAAAGCCACACCCACGAAAAATACTTAGCATTTCCCCAATGGCAGTTTTGAATCCAGGCAGGTTTACTCCCACCCTGAGACCCTGTGTGTTTCTTACCTTGTCTCCAGAATTTAAGAATGGTGAGAAAGGCTTTGTGGTCAGGAAACTGGAAAAGAAAATACCTACACTCATGTCCTTTAAACTAATTTTTATGCCAGCAGACACTTGAATCTCTGTCCCTAGTGACTCTATTCTTTAAGTGTTCCTTAAGATGGCAAACTAGCTCTGGATAGAAGATCACCTGTTACTATATTAACAATCATCACATCTGATATATATCTTAAGCATGACCACAACATAATAGTAATACACCCTATTTTAATATATATTAACTCAGTTAATATGTTGATTTTGTATAACTATAAACTTTCTAAATTTTCAAGTAGTTTATGCTGCTAAGATCATTAAGCCTTAATGGGAGTTATGGAGCATTCATGCCAATAGCAATTGAAAGAAGGTGATGTTTCACCACTGTCCAAGGAGCCCCCAGCAAAGGAGGTCGACTCACCATTCTTCTTATAGAACATAATTTCTCCTTTGAATTCTGTTTTTTCCTCCAAGGACTTTTCTATCTGAAGCATCAGTTGTTCATTGGTCTCAACTCCGAATAAGAACTTGCAGCTGCAGCTCTTCTGCATGACTTCTGTTCGGGCAAATCCAGCGAGCTCACAGAAGCCGTCAGAGCAGTAGACGATGGGGAAGCCCTTGGCCACCTGGGCGTTGGCGAGGATGAAGTTGCTATCTGCAGACACCAAGGAGAGCACGGTCAGCAGGGAGGCACGCGTGAGAGTGCCACAGCAAGGGAGGGTGACGCAGACACTTAGCTATCGGTGCCTAAAGTGCGTGTCCTGATGTGCTGGGGTAGAAAGGAGACACCCCAGAACATAAACCAGCACTGACCTGCAGAAGTACACGCTAGCGTCAACTTCTGCTTGCGTTTGAAACCCACCATGTTAAGAACAGAGTATTTCTTAGCCTGCTTTGAGGCATTTACCATCCAGGGAGCAGGAAGGGCTGGTGTTTCTGAGCATGGATTCTGGTTGACAGCTTGAGTTTGCCAATCGATAAACAGATTATTCACATTCTAAACCTCAGTGTCCTTAGGTTTGATTTCCCTAAAAGCAGACTCTGAGACAAGGATGAGGAGTGTCAGTATTTTACGTTGTTGGTGAATACAGGAAGTAAGGAAGTGGGCAGGGCAGTAAGAAATAAGGGAGGCAATAAAGGGTGAGACAGAAAGAGGTTTACAGCTATGAGCAACTGGGCACTGATCAGGGGACTGGGCGGGAGGGCGGGGGGCACTGATCAGGGGACTGGGCGGGAGGGCGGGGGGCACTGATCAGGGGATTGGGCGGGAGGGTTGGGGGGCACTGATCAGGGGATTGGGCGGGAGGGTTGGGGGGCACTGACTGGTGGGCTGTGAGAGTGATACTGTTGCTTACTTTACAGGTGTGTTCTAGGGATGTGTGAGAAATATTAGTATAATGTCTGGCACAAATAAGCACTCAATATAAACCACTGTTAAGAGGATCATTCACTCTCTACATATACACACTGTTGTGGATAAAATGGATGGCTGACGAGACCCTACTGTGCAGCGCAGGGAGCCCTCCCCAGGGGCTGCGGTGACCTCATCAGGAAGGGAATCCGGAAAAGAGGGGACGGATGTGTACGTATATCTGACCGGTTTCACTGAACAGCAGAAACCAACACAGCACTGTAAAGCAACTACACTCCACCAGAAATTAATTTAAAGAGTGTCATTCACGGCTTATAGCTGTTATATTAACCAATAAGAACAGTCAAGCAATAAGACACAGGACACAGTCGTTAAGTACTTAGAGATGACTCCTGAAGGAGAGCCTAAAAGGCAGCATGCAGCGAAGGTTCAAATTTTTTGAGATTAAATCCGAGGGATGTTTACAGACAAAAAGATACATATTGGAGATGATGTTTAAGATAAGGCATGTAGAAAATGTGTTGGTGGGTGAATTTCAGGTTCAGAATGAATTAGAGACTATTATGAAATCACTCATTCTTTGGTTCATGAAACTATAGTCAAACATTGTCAGTGTCTCAGACAATATTAGAGGCTGGGATTTTAAAGATAAGAAAAAGAAAAATGGAAAGAACTACAGCATATGTTGTTAAATGAAAAAATCATGATTTGGTATAATGTTATTTGACAGAAAATATATACGCCCATAGAATCATGCATATCTATGCACGCATGTGTGATTAGTTGTGTCTGACTCTTTGCAATCCCATGGACTGTGGCCCACCAGGCTCCTCTGTCCATGGGGTTTTCCCAGGCATGAATAATGGAGAAGGCTGCATTTCCTGCTCCAAGGGATCTTCCCGACCCAGCAATCAAACCCATGTCTCCAGCGTCTCCTGCACTGGCAGCTGGATTCTTTACCACTGAGCCACCTGGGAAGCCCATAAATGTTTACCTGTATCCCCAAATAGGAAGTGTTTGTGTTTATCTAAAACTAAGTGGGATAAATGGTAACTGTAGATGTCTTTAGGGAGGGTAACCATGGGCAAAGGTGATAAGAACACTTATTTTTGTCATATTCCTTTGAATTTTATACCGTATGTTTTATGTATTGCTTATTCAAAAACTAGGATGTTTAAAAGAGGTTTGCAGCAGACAGCACATGTTGTATGCTATGAGAAAAGAGGAATTCCAGCTACTTCTGGGTGGCCAGCAGCGCAAGCACTGAAGATCTACTCCACGGGCTTTCCCATCTTGTTAAAACACCTGTTGCATGCTTACATAGACCCCCGATAGCCAGCAGAACCGAACCCATGCTCCTCAGCCGTCCTCCAATCAGCCTCAGCCCAGAGTGCAAATCCACATGCTGACGCCTTCATCCCGCCTGGGCCAGGCTGACCCCTCCACCTGCCCAGCCACCCTCTCTCTGTGCAGAGGACAGGAGCTTACATCACACTGGGAACCCTTCAGGGCTACATGCTTTGAGCCCAGAGCAGTGAATTAAATTATCCAAGACTACTATTTAAGTCTCTCACAGTTTGCAGAAGCATCTGTTGATGGTGTCCTATGTGCTGGACTTTGTTCGAGGGGCAGAGGCAAGAAACTATTTTACTGACAGAGGCCGTCCCTGTCCTTGGAGATCAGCCATGCGCACACGGGAGCTCCCAGCTGGGTCCCGGGGGTGCCCTCTTGCTGAGGCGACGGCCTTGGTCTCAGCAACTCTGCACAGTTCTCGGTAACTCTAAGCGTTAGCATCTCTTTCTCCCTCCACTCTACAGCTCTGGCTGAGAACTTGCTTAGAAAATGTAAATTCATTGCATTGGCAAAGTACTCAAACGTCCTGAAAGAGCTTTTAATGTGCTTTTCAGAAGTCATTTTTCAGTGGACCAGTGACATGCTGACTTTCTACTACACACCAGGTGACAAGCTTCTACCACATGGCAGGTCCTAGGGTGAGCTGACGGAGGTTAGAAGATGAACAAGTTACAGCCTTTATGGACTCCCCCTGTGCCTCAGATGGCAAAGCATCTGCCTACAGTGCGGGAGACCTGGGTTCGATCCCTGGGTCAGGAAGAGCCTCTGGAGAAGGAAATGGCAATCCACTCCAGTACTCTTGGCTGGAAAATCCCATGGACGGAGGAGCGTAGTAGGCTATACAGTCCACGGGGTCTCAAAGAGCTGGACACGACTGAGCGACTTCACTTCACTTCAAGTTATAGTCTCTAGCCTCAGGATGTTACAGCTTAATGAAAGAAATGCATGAATATCAATAACATTAAAACAGTACGATAAGCACCACATCAGCGGTACAGGGATAAGCACTATGAGGGTTGAGAAAGCGAAGATCCTGGACTTTAAAAATGATTAGCTAGGAATAAGACAAAAGTAGGTGGGGATAATTATCAGAAGTCCTGGGAGGTCAGCGCAGATGCCTGGACGAGCAGCTCAAATGAGGAACGGCGAAAGGAGCTGGAGACAGATAGCCAACGTTCCCTCCTGTCCTGAGCACCGGTCTCCCACGGTTTCTGCTGCTGTTGCTGTTTACTCGTTAGGTCGTGTCTGACTCTTTGTGACCCCGTGGACTGAAGCCCACCAGGCTTTTTGGATCAAACCAGCGTCTCCTGTGTGGCAGCCGGATTCTTTGCACCGAACCATCTGGGAAGCCCCTCTTGTGATCTAAACAGCCACAACAGCTTGCTTTTGTCGGTATTTATCAGGTAAACCTTTTCTCATCTTTCTACTTTTGACTGTTGTAGGGACTTGCGCTTTATAGTTGTGTCTTGCATGTGTTTAGATTTTGTAGGAGTACAGTAAGAAGATACATCCGCCCACCTGAGATCCACCGACTTTTACTGTGATTACCGTATTATATCGCTCGTCTAAAAAGGCTGAATTTTTGCTTTCGCTTCACTGCGTTTTGTTGTTTTGTCTTTTCCATTTTTAAAAGTTGGGAAATATAACACGTCTAAAAAAAGATTTAAACAACACTAAACACCCGTGGATCATTCATCGAGTGAAAACCCTTGTGAGTACCAATCAAACTGTATTTGCATCCTTCCAGAAGAAGACTACAACTTGAACTTTTGTAATAATCATTCCCAGTTCAGTTCAGTCGGTCAGTTGTGTCTGACTCTTTGCGACCCCATGAACTGCAGCACTCCCAGTTACATGATTGCCTCATGCAGCATATGGCCTGTTTTTTCCAGTTCTTAGGGCATGTATTACGGTATTTCATTCTATATAATTTTAGTGACTTGCTTCTTTTATTAATCTCCTTAGCATCTTTACAATTACTTATGAACACAAGAAAAAATCCATGTTTCAGAGCTACAATAAGCTTCTGAAAAAAGCCACTAAAGGATTCAACCAATTGCCTGATCTGTGCATTTCAATTAAGGATTATGGTGTGTTCAGGATAGTTAATTCTCCTTGCAAATACCCCTCAAATACAAAGCAAAAAAAAAAAAAAAAGGTATTTGGCCTTTTCTGTTATATTTAGCGCTTGTTCTCAATATGTAATTGCATTTCAACTCCAAAGAGAATTCAGTGGCAGTCGGCGCTTCATACAGCCCAGTGTACTCACGGCATGAGTAGTCCTGTTTGGGAAAGAGTAGCTCCTACCCAGTGATCTGCTGAGAAACAGATGCTCTTCTGAATACCAGTCCTGGAATCTCCAAAGAAGAAGTGTGACATTTACCTTAGAATTACGAAAAACAAAGCTGCTGCCAGGATGATTATCAACCTATCACGGGCATATCACTAAGCATACATATGCCAAGGGTGTTTAACCTTTTGAAGAATCAATTATGCACATGTGATAGGCATCTAAATGGCACACAGCTTTCTTGTGTTTTTTTCTAGGTCATCCTTCTGTGTAAATTCAGTAGAGTGCCAGTACACAGTAGGATCTAAGTGTTTACGTTGTAGGTAGCTGACTATTTCCCTGAATGCCTCCTTAGCCAAAAGCTTTCATGTATCATCAGAGGGGCTCTCAGGACTGGTGGAGACCCAGGTCATTCCCCCGAGTCCCTAGTGTAGGGCACCAGCTTCCCACTTAAATGGAGGCATGCCATTCATTGTAGACTCCCAGGCCCACAGGGAACGGGGTTGGAAAGGAAGAATATAGAAGGAAATGGGAGAGAAGAAGGCAAACGCTAATCCACTGCTAACGCCTTTCACCCTCATACTTGGCCCATTTTCTAGATGGGAGCACGGAGACCTAGATAACTTTGGTGTCCATTCCAAGGTTTGAGGCAGGGACTAAAGCCCAGTTTCTGTGATATTCACTACCAAGGATACCTTCTATAAAGAAGTGACTTATTCTCTACTTCCAGTAGAGATGGATTAATTCTAGAAAAACATTTTTGCCTCTCTAGTCTGCAAAGAGCTCAGAGTCACAGATTTTTCTCTATGGATATCATTTATTAAAAGTTCATTGGTGACATCTCCTAAACCAGTCTGGATCTCTCAGCAACCTTTATGTCACTTCCTCGTCTCCTTCAGAAAGCCAGCACTTCAAAACCATGGCAACAACTTTCTTGGCTCCCAAGTATTCTGCGCAGGCTCACTCCAGAGCCCTTAGGAGACGAAGAAATGTCGTCACCATTCAAATGATCTGGTTTCTGACCTCTTTGTGTACATCACAGTACTTCTAAAATTTTCCCATTGAAATAGCCTTCTACTGGCCAAAGCCACTAAGTATGTATTCCCAGGGGCCTGGAGTCACTGACCTAATCTTGATATTGTTTTGAAATTTCAGTTCAGTTCAGTTGCTCAGTCGTGTCCGACTCTTTGTGACCCCATGGACTGCAACACACCAGTCCTCCCTGTCCATCACCAACTCCCGGAGTTCACCCAAACTCATGTTCATTGAGTCGGTGATGCCACACAACCATCTCATCCTCTGTCATCCCTTTCTCCTCCCACCTTCAATCTTTCCCAGCATCAGGGTCTTTCCCAAAGAGTCAACTCTTCGCATCAAGTGGCCAAAGTTTTGGAGCTTCAGCTTCAATATCAGTCCTTCCAATGAACACTCAGGACTGATTTCCTTTAGGATGGACTGACTGGATCTCCTTGCAGTCCAAGGGACTCTCAAGAGTCTTCTCCAGCACCACAGTTCAAAAGCATCAATTCTTCGGCACTCAGCTTTCTTTCTAGTCCAACTCTAACATCCATACATGACCACTGGAAAAACCATAGCCTTGACTAGATGCACCTTTATCTATTGAAATCTCATGTTTAACTTAAAATCCATTAGAATTGTGCATTCTGCTGTGTTGTGTATTTATGCTTGTTTGAGTGTTTTTATGTTTTAACATAATAAAACTTTTAATAATTTGACCTGCCAAATCTTTAATTCAATGGAAACTTCAGGAGGAGATGCTGCTTTTTTTCTCTAACTCTGTGTGTACCATTTAGTACACCTCTACATGGCCTAGGTCTGGAATCACAACTGGAGGTAGAATGGTACATGCTCAAGAGAATCCAAATCAGTCTCCCCTCACAGCCCTAGGTCCTTCAAGACAAGCAGCTCAGCACCAAGTCTAAGAACACTCCACATGCAGACCTTGGAGCCAGTCACACCAAAGGAAACACTGATAGATACTGTCTGATCAAAGAGAAATTCGTCCCCAGTGGTTGTTCCTGCCGAAAACACAGAAATTGAGATTTTGACGGTCCAAATCTTTATTTCTGAAAAGTACCTCTGATATCGGTTCTCTCTTAAAAACAAATCTTGTGTTATGTTAACAAGTATCATATGAACATACTCTGCAGACAACATAGACAGGCAAATGTGAATCCTATAAGCCTTCATTTTCTTGCAGAAGGGAAGAAACTCGCATGAAATTTCAATTTTCTTTTATGAGTTCCCCCCAAGCTTTCCGAATTGCATTTACATACAGACCCAACCAAAACAACATCTTTATCCCTTATGATATTGATCAGGATGTCGCTAGAGACCATCCAGGCACAGAGAATATGAATGACTACGACTTTAAAATATTTAAAGGATCTTCGCACTTCATATTGCTTTCAGGGAGCTTAATTGTATCATTTCCAAGTATGATGACATCCTCATTAGATGAATGGTACTGGCTGCAAGCTAAAGTTCTCAGTGAGTCCTCTGCCAAAATGTAGAAGGTTGCTTGGAACTGAGAACTTTTTCTAACCTTATTTCAAAAAAACAGATGAAAGATTTGCAAAGAGGGATTCTCGTAGTCATTACCATTTTCACATCACGTAGTAGCGTGCTTTAAATGGTTATATTGCTACCTTCCATCCTTCAATTTGCAATTGGATTTTTAAAATACTGTGTAAATGATTGCTTCAGACAAAGATTAGGAAAGAACTCTGCAACAATGCAAAGCTCAAAGCTGGACCCCTAGGGCTGAAGTGCTGGTAGGAAGCAGAGAGTTCTGTTTGTGTGTGAGGACATCTTGCTCTCTTAAGACCAATAAACAAATAAACACAGAGGCAGATAGAAAGAAACTTGCTGACACTGAAGCTAGCAGCCTCCCTCGGGAGCTTCTGAGAAATGGAGAATCTCACGCCTCAGTGCAAACCCCCTGATAAGAATCTATATTTTAACAAGATTCATATGCACATTTTAGCGCTTGAGAAGCTGCTTTAGAAAGTCACTCGAGTGATCCGGGAGAACCTAGCGGCAGTAAATGGCTGGAGGAGGGCAGCTGAGTGACTGAGGACTGAACGTTGGGAAGGAGGGTGAGTTCATCATATGCTCTCCCCACCTTTTCTTTTCCTTTCTGGCCACGACATGCAGGATGTTAATTCCCCAACCAGGGACTGCACTTGGGAACCCCCACCAGGCTCCTCCGTCCATGGGATTTTACAGGCAAGAGTACTGGAGTGGGGTGCCACTGCCTTCTCCGGCATTGGGTGAGCAGAGTCTTAACAACTGGACTGTCAGAGAAGTCCCATGTTCCCTTTCTCTTGTTTGAATTTTGTACTATATGCAGGAATACCTGTTTAAAAACATCTGAAAATATATTTAACCATTCATGCAAATGACTAAATAAAAATAACTTGATAAAAAATGGTTATCCTGATGTAAAATAACCAAGATCAAGAAATTTTAAATTTTCTAATAAGCAAAGGTAAAAAGCTAATAAAGATAAATAAATTCTAAGCAAATTTGGTAAACTATCATAATCTGGTATTAGAAAAATCATCAGTAAGCTTTGCAAATTCCATTTTATAATTCTTTTAAAATTTTATTTATTTTTAATTGGAGGATAATTGTTTATAATATTGTGTTGGTTTCTGCCATATATCAACATGAATAAGCCGTGGGTGCCTGCATATATACGTCCCCTCCCTCTTGAACCTCGCTCCCACCTCCCACCCCACCCCACCCCACCCCTCTAGGTTGTCCCAGGGCACGGGGTCTGAGCTCCCTGCGTCATGCAGCAGGTTTCTGCTGGCTGTCTAATTTTGCACGTGGGGCTGCGTGTGTCTCACCACGACCCCCTCAGCTCTCCTGCCCTCTCCTCACCCCACCCTGCGTCCACAGTCTGCTCTCTGAGTCTGCGTGCCCACAGCCGCCCTGCAGGAGGGTCATCAGTGCCCCCTTTCCAGAATCCCCAAGTATGTGCTGATACGCTGCATTTGTCTGCATCCGCCCGACACACATCACTGTGTTCATCCACCTGCTCTGGGTTCATCCACCTATTAGAACTGAGTCAGATGTGTTCCTTCTAACGGCTGAGTAGTATTCCACTGTGTTCACATGTACCACTTCTTTATCCATTCATCTGTCAATGGACATCTAGGTTGCTTCCATCTCCCAGCTATTGTTAAATAGTGCAAATTCCATCGTTCAGCTGTGTGAACTTCAGCGATGAGTGGTAATGTTTTTCAACTGTATTGTCTCTCAAAATTTAGTAAGTAAGTTCAATTTTGGAAAAGGGTGATTTTTAATTAAGACAGGAGGACAGAACTCATTAAAAGTAAAATGAAGGCGGGAATGAGAGATTAGAAAATCTCAAAGGCAATAGTAAAAATGTGTGTGGCATTTTACCCACAATTGATTCTCTACAAATACATCTGAAACAACATTAAAATACTCCCCAGTTTTCTGCGGTTCTTGCGGTATAGAAGTAATCTTTTGGACAAAATGGTCTTTCACACAATCTGCTTCCTTTCTTGAAAATTAGGATTATTATCTTGCTCTGACATTGGAATGTACACTCCAAGGGATACGACGGAGGTTGGTTTGTCTTTTTGATTAATGTAGTCACAACCTCTGGAATAGTATTTGGTACAAAATAGGTGTTCAGCAAATATTTGTTAAATAAGTGAAGTAAACTTGAAACCTATTACTCTTCATCCGACTCTTTGTGACCCCATGGACGGTAGCCTACCAGGCTCCACGGTCCATGGGATTTTCCAGGCAAGAATACTGGAGCGGGCTGCCATGTCCTTCTCCATTACTCTTTATTAAAGCACACCAAATGAGAGTAACTGATTTTAGCTAGATCCACTGTTTTATTGCTCAGCGGGAATCACTTAACAACCAGCACCTTTATTTTGAAACTAAAATCAGGGACTTCCCTGGTGGTCTAGTGGCTAAGACCCTGTGCTCCCGATGCGGGGGCCACGAGCTCCGTCCCTGGTCGGGGAAGTGAGCCTCACAGGCCACAACTGAGAGCCTTCAAGCAGGACCTGAGAGCCTTCATGCAGGAACTGAGAGCCTTCATGCAGGAACTGAGAGCCTTCGTGCAGGAACTGAGAGCCTTCGTGCAGGAACGAAGACCCCGGATGGCGCAAGTGAAACCCAATGCAGCCAAATAAGTGAAAAATAAAAAATGAAATCAGAATTGCCCTGAAAATCAATCTCATGCCCATAGTTTTCATCCTGACGTGATCCGTTTAATAAAGCAGAAACACAAGTTTTTATTTTCCACTAGGAAACCAATTAAGCCAAAAAAAAAAAAAAAAAAAGAAAGAAAGAAAGTCAAACAATGCTAAACAAAGCCCTTTCTCCAAGATATAAAATGAAGTCATTAGGCACCTTCACTCAGTAAAGAAACCCGTGCATATGGGTCCAGCATTTGGGAATTACTAAGGACTCTCTGGCCACTGTGTAATTTTCTAGCCCAGGATGCTAGTTTAGCCACCACCCTAGTGAGGAGAGGCTGACTTGCTCCCAGCAGGGCTTACAGAAAAAGAGTAGGAATGATGCAAATATCCCTGTATTTGCATATCTATTATTCCTACATTTTCACATTCATGATTCCTGGCCCACCCAACCTATCTTCCTTCAAATTAAATATGAACTATAGGTGAGCTGCTTGGGAAGGTGAAGCTTTTTTTCCTGGCTTTGCAAACAATAGGGGAGGAGCAAGCCATTTTATTCTCTTAAATAAACAAATAGGTAGCTAATTGTGGTTTAAATTTCATACCATTGTAAAACTTTTCTTAATTTATTTAAAGGCAAAGTAAGACCACATGAATGACTCTATACATGGACATCACCAGATGGTCAACACCAAAATCAGACTGATTATATTATTTGTAGCCAAAGATGAAGAAACTCTATAGAGTCAGCAAAAACAAGACTTGGAGCTGACTGTGGCTCAGATCATCAGCTCTTTATTGCAAAATTCAAGCTTTAATTGAAGAAAGTAGAGAAAACCACTAGGCCATCCAGGTACGACCTAAATCAAATCCTTTATGCTTATACAGTGGAGGTGATGAGTAGATTTAAGAGATTAGATCTGGTAGACACTGCCAGAAGAACTATGGATGGAAGTTTGTAACATCATACAGGAGGCAGTGACCAAAATCTTCCCAAAGAAAAAGAAATGCAAGGAGGCAAAGTGTCTGTATGAAGAGGCCTTACACACAGCTGAGGAAAGAAGAGAAGTGTATGGCAGAAGACAAAGGGAGAGATACACCCAACTGAATGCAGAGTTACACAGACCAGCAAGGAGAAGTAAGAAGATCTGGTGTGTGTGTGTATATATACGCATATCTGTTCTTAAGGGAACAATGAAAGAAAAAGAGGAAAACAATAGACTATGAAAGACTCGAGATCTCCTTAAGAAAATTAGCGATATCAAGGGCATTTTATGCAAGGATGGGCATGATAAAGGACAGAAAGAGTAAGGACCTAACAGAGGCAGAATAGATTAAGTAGCGGAGGGAAGAACACGGAGAAGAGCTGTGCACAAGGTTCTGTGAACTGTGGTGTTGGAGAACACTCTTGAGAGTCCCTTGGACTGCAAGGAGATCTAACCAGCCCATCCTAAAGGAGATCAACCCTGAATATTCACTGAAAGGACTGATGCTGAAGCTCCAATCCTTTGGCCACCTGATGCGAAGAGCTGATTCATTAGGAAAGACCTGATGCTGGGAAAGATTGAAGGCAGGAGGAGAGAGGGAAGACAGAGGATGAGATGGTTGGATGGCATCACCGACTCAATGGACATGAGTTTGAGCAAGCTCTGGGAGATGGTGAAGGACAGGGAAGCCTGCAGTGCGGAAGTCCATGGAGTCACAAAGAGCTGGGCACAAATTAGTGATTGAACAACAAAACCACATGATAGTATTTTTGGTCTGAAAGACATACTTATTTCTTCGACATGTTATTGGACCTGCTGAAAGGTAGGTTAAATGTAACCTAGCAAATTTGTCTCTCCAGATTTCCCAAATATATCATTTAGTTTCCCCCTGATTCTCCTCTAGTACAACCTAGAGTTTGCATGCAATCATATTTAATTCTAAGAATATTTTCTTTTAATTTCAAATTAAAACATTCTTTACTTCAAACACACATGAAGATTCAAGAAAAAGGGATTGAAGGTGAAAGTGAAGTCGTTCAGTCATGTCTGACTCTTTAGGACCCCATGGACTGTAGCCTGCCAGGCTCCTTTGTCCATGGGATTTTCCAGGCAAGAATCTGGAGTGGGTTGCCATTTCCTTCTTCAGGGGATCTTCCTGATCCAGGGATCGAACCCGGGTCTCCCTCATTGAGGGCAGACTCTTTACCATCTTAGCCACCAGGGAATCCCAGAAAGGGGTTAATTCAACCATATTTTAGTCACCTTGTTATTCTCTGTACACTGCAGAGCCTTCCAGATTTGAATTTTTGAAGACAACGTATACAAATTAGTGTGCCCAGGGCCCCGGAAGGGACTGACTTTTCTCTCTCTGTTCAAGCATTGTTTATATTCTTTGGAAGCTAATGCAATTCAAATATTTCTCATAATTTTTTTAGCATTTTGTGGAATCTCACTTATCCACTGCACAGTCTTCTCTGCTTCACAGTGCTCAGATTAAACAGGAAAGATGAGGGGTTTTACAAGAGAAAACTGTGAGCTAGGGAACAGGAAACAGGAGTAAGCATATTGGAGTTATAGGTATTCCACGGCTGCACAACGTGGTATTAGCATTTCTATTCTGGTGTCTTTATAACGATGCAGAGAGAGTGCAAAACTTTACTGAAGGTGATATCTGCAGGTCTCTGGGAATCTGTGGGAAAGGTGGACGCAAGAGGAAGAAGACAGTAAAAGAGACACAAACCAACACGGGTCAGTGCTGACTCGGCAGTAGGAAACCAAGGTGACTAGCGAGGAGGCAGCCAAGTAAATCAAAGAAAAGCAGGAACAAGGCAAAGAGTGGATGCTGTTTGCTAAGCAGCTATGATAGGCCAGGCGCTCAGGTCAGCTTCTCTCATTTCCCTTTCTCACAACAGCATCTTACGCCGTGAGTGTAGATGAAGGGACTCAGGAAGGCAGAATAACGTGGCAGGGCAAGCTCAGATCTCCTGAGAGCCACAGCAGCCTGGTCGTGGTGGGTGAGAGGAGGTGAAGGAGGGCTAGGACCCGCAGGGGGGCATCGCCGTCTCCCCTGCTGCCCTGAGCACCCACTGCAATCTCCTCAGGGGCTTATTAAAGGCGCAGTTTCTCAGGCCTCAACTCAAGTCTATCAGATTAGAATCTCCAAGGGATGGGAACCCTGGATTTTCATTTTAAGCAAAGTAATTAGATATGTATTTCCAAAACAGTTGAAACTGTCTAGCCTAATAGACAGAGAAGGCAATGGCACCCCACTCCAGTACTCTTGCCTGGAAAATCTCATGGACGGAGGAGCCTGGTGGGCTGTGGTCCATAGGGTCACTAAGAGTCAGACACGACTGAGCGACTTCACTTTCACTTTTCACTTTCATGCATTGGAGAAGGCAATGGCAACCACTCCAGTGTTCTTGCCTGGAGAATCCCAGGGATGGGGGAACCTGGTGGGCTGCCGTCTATGGGGTCGCACAGAGTCGGACACGACTGAAGTGACTTAGCAGCAGCCTAATAGAGGGCTTCCCTCATAGCTCAGTCAGTAAAGAATCTGCCTGCAATGCAGGAGACCCAAGTTTGACTCCTGAGTCAGAAAGATCCCCTGGAGAAGGAAATGGCAACCCACTCTAGTATTCTTGCCTGGAGAATCCTATGGACACAGGAGCCTGGTGGGCTATAGTCCATGGGGTTGCAAGAGTGAGACATGACTTAGAAACTAAACCACCAGCCTAACAGAAAGAGGTTCAGATTTTATGCCCCAGCTTGGGCAGGGGATGCCCACTTTGTAGCTGAGTATATATTCAGTATGAGCAACCCTTTGCGACCCCATGGGCTACAGCCCGCCAGACCCCTCTGTTCATGGAATTCTCCAAGCAAGAACACTGGAGTTGATTGCCATCCCCTGGAGAAGGGATAAGTCTGTTCTAAAAGTAACCACTTTATGATATTCTATCATTCCTAAAGAGACTTTTAACACTCAGCTCGGTTAATAGTACGGTAAGTCCCCTACATCGCACGTTCAAGTTGCTAATTTTCAGAGATGCAAACGTGCGTCTGTTCCAGCAAGGGCCCAGAGCCTGTGCTGGCAGCGTCAGGGGTGGGCGACCCTGCTGTGCGCCCTTCGTCGCCTGGTGCTGAGGGCCCTTCAGCTCTGCCGCCTCCGATCTCCTCCCCTCCAGCCAGCAGCTCTCCTTGCCTGTCCACTCGATGCCAGCCTGTGTGCCAGCTGCTGTACCATCCCCCTGTGCTTTTCAAGGTGCCGTACTGTCAGATTAAAAGTGCCTGCTTTATTTTTGTGTTTGTTTTTAATGTATTATTTATGTGAAAAGTATTATAAACCTATTACAGTGCAGTGCTATGTAGCCGATTGTGTTAGCTGGGTACCTAGGGTAACTTTGCTGGGCTTATGAATAAGTTGAGCTTAATGAACGCACTCTACGAGCAGAACCCATTCATATGCAGGGAACTTGCTCTACCCAGAAGCTCAAAGTTTGGGGATGATAATAAGGGTCAATATACAACCTCATGCCCAGCCTATAATCCCACAGGCCCCCTCGGCAATATTCATCTTGTGGTTACACAAGTATGTAGTCATGGGGGACCTCCTTCTTTCACAGTGACCCCAGTGTTGTGAAGGTGAAGAGCGTCAACATTCCCTGCATACGGGTTTAGCCCCTGCTTTCATCTTATTACCTAAAACAATCTTTGCAAAGAAAAAGATCACTCTCGTGTTTTAAATTCTTTAAAGACTTTCCATGCAAACTGGAATGGAACTAAATGTCTCTGCCATGACCTGTGAAACCTCGTCTAAGGTTTCACTTGCTCCTTGACTGGTTTCTGACATTTAAGAAGGCTCTTCCTGGCTCTCTCCACCCACAAGGCTTTTGCTCCTGGATTTCATCGTCTCCCTCTGTTTCAGGTCTCAGACCAAATGTCCACTTTTCAGAGAGTCATTTCCTGACTGTGTTCTCTAAATAGATCATATCCTATTATTTTCTATCATAATAGCCTGTTTTTCCCTTAAGTATGAGCATTACAACTTTTAATGCAATTTCAACATGTTTATTCATTTATTATTTCTTAGCCACTCAAGCCCAAGCCTATAGTTTTGTGAAGACACAAAACTATAAATAAATGCTAAACTCTATAAGGAAATGGTCTGTCCCTGGATATTCCACCATCAAGCGCATTATGGGGGTATTTTTTCTAATTAAATGGTATCTCTCACACACTCTCACACACACTCACACACAGAAACACACATTTTCCTGAGTGAAAGCTCTTGGTACGTCTGAGTTATGTTGACCAGACACCATGGTAGTCACCTAATCTGCAACATAAACAACCTGTCTTTCGTGAGAAAGCTCATTTCTGTTTGATGAAAAGATGAGATTTCAGGTTGAACATCTTTCAGGCCTGGAGAATCCCATGGACTGTAGAGTCTGGGATCGCAAAGACTCGGACACGACAGAGTGACCTTCATTCTCGCGTTTCTTCCAGACTGAAGTCATGAAGAGGTATCGGTATGAAATGAAACATATCTGGTGGACATTGTACACTTAGGATGAATACCGGCTGCATATGAGATATCTCAGAATGGGGCTTTGACTCCCTCAGGAATAAGCTGGGTGACTGAGTCCATGTCACTTGCCTTCTCTGGTGGCAGTAACGGAGGTGATGGCGAATGGTCAGATTGGAGGCGTCTTTAGAAGGAAAGGCTGAAAAGGTTTGCCAATGGATTCAGCTGCAGCAGAGAGGAAAAAGGGATCAGAGAATGATGCTAGCCCTTCTATATTAGAAATCAGACAGGTAGAGGGACATTTTATAAGATGAAAAAGCAAAGAACCCTGCAATTCTGAGGGATTTCAAGCATTTGGTATTTACACAATGTTTATTAAGCATTCAAGAAGAGGTGTCAAGGAGGTGGGTGGGTCAGTGACTCCGAAGCTGAAATACAACACCGGTGACGAAGACATAAACATGGATTTGCAGGACATAGATCATTTAAGGAGCGAGTATGATGGAAGCAAAGGCGGAGTCTGAACACTGAGTCAGGAGACTTTCACATTTATAGGCTGGAAAAGCAAGAGAAACCATCAAATGAGACTGGGACAGACCGGTAAGGTAGGAGGGACCCCAGGAATGAGATCATGAAACCAGACAACATGAAACACATTTCCAGGTCACTAACAGATATGTTTTATGTTTTAAATATGATTTGTAAGATGGATTTTTAAATAAATCGATAAAATCATGTTCTGAGTCAGAAGACACTGAACAAGATGTTGGCTGTGACGCTGCAGACCCTGAAGTTAAAAGAAGGACCATAAAGGCCCCAGCAGGGCTTGTCCGCCCTTTTCCCTGCTTTGGGAAACCACAGATAAATCAACGTGTCTTTCAGGCAAGTTGAATTACTTGGCGTTCAAATGAACTTTCGTTAGGAGTGTGTGCTTTCATTATCAAACTAATGTAGCTATATTATTTACAAAGCATTAGGAAACCAGAGAAGAAAAAAAAAACATTCCCCATTTCTCAGCTTTAGTTCAGTTCAGTCACTCAGTCGTGTCTGACTCCTTGCGACCCCATGAACTGCAGCACGCCAGGCCTCCCTGTCCATCACCAACTCTCAAAGTCCACACAAACCCATGTCCATCGAGTCCGTGATGCCATCCAGCCATCTCATCCTCTGTTGTCACCGTCTCCTCCTGCCCCCAACCCCTCCCAGCATCAGAGTCTTTTCCAATGAGTCAACTCTTCCCATGAGGTGGCCAAAGTACTGGAGTTTCAGCTTCAGCATCATTCCTTCCAAGAACACCCAGGGCTGATCTCCTTCAGAATGGACTGGTTGGATCTCCTTGCAGTCCAAGGGACTCTCAAGAGTCTTCTCCAACACCACAGTTCAAAAGCATCAATTCTTCGGTGCTCAGCCTTCTTCACAGTCCAACTCTCACATCCATACATGACCACAGGAAAAACCATAGCCTTGACTAGACGGACCTTTGTTGGCAAAGTAACGTCTCTGCTTTTGAATATACTATCTAGGTTGGTCATAACTTTCCTTCCAAGGAGCAAGCATCTTTTAATTTCATGGCTGCAGTCACCATCTGCAGTGATTTTGGAGCTCAAAAATATAAAGCCTGACACTGTTTCCCCATCTATTTCCCATGAAGTGATGGGACCATTTATTGAGATATCATGACTTCTATTATTCGTTTTGTTAATGTTGTTGTTCAGTCACTAAGTCGTGTCCAGCTGTTTGTGACCCCATGGACTGTAGCACACGGGACTCCTTTGTCCTCCACTCTCTCCTGGAGTTTGCTCAAACTCGTGTCCATTGAGTCAGTGACGCCAACGTAGTCAATGCTAACGGAGTGTGCACAGCGACTGATCGGAGGTGTTGAGGCGTCCTTGCATCCCTGAGATAATGCCCACTTGATCATGATGCATGATCACTTTAATGCATTGTGGAATATTTTGTTGAGGTCTTCTACATTTAAATTCATCAAGAATACTAGCCTGTAATTTTCACTACTCATTGCCACTCTTCTCTGGATTTGGTATCAGGGTGATGAATTTGGAAGAGTTCTATCCTCGTGCTTTTTGGAAGACTTTGGGAAGGATTCACATTATTAATTCTTTGAAAATGTTTGGCAGAATTCACCACTGAAGAATTCTGCTCCTGGACTTTGGTTTCTGGGACACTTTTCATTACTGATTGAGTCTCCTAACCTGTTCTCATTCTGTTGAGACCTTCTGTGTCATAATGACTCACTCTTGGTAGACTGCACGTTTCTAGGGATTTACCAGTTTCTTCTAGGTTTTCCAATTTGTTGGCATATAGTTGTTCATAGCAGTCTCTTATGCTCCTTTGTATTTCTGTATATCAGATACAACTCGTCTTTCATTTCTGATATTATTTAAGTCCTTTTTTAGTAAGTCTACCTAAACACATGTGAATTAAGTTTGTCCTTTTACAAATCCACCTCTTAGCTTTAATAATCTTCTAGTTTTTTTTTTTCTTTTTAGTCTCTATTTCCTTTATGTGTACTCAGATATTTGTTATTTCTTTCCTTCGACTAACTTTGGGGTTCATTTAGTTTTCTTTTTTCTAGTTCCTTGAGGTTTAAAGTTAGGTTACTTGAGACCTTTCTCATTTCATGGAGTTCAGTTCAGTTCAGTTCAGTAGAGTCACTCAGTCACGGCCTACGCTTTGTGACCCCATGAATCACAGCACGCCAGGCCTCCCTGTCCATCACCATCTCCCGGAGTTCACTCAGACTCACGTCCATCGAGTCAGTGATGCCATCCAGCCATCTCATCCTCTGTCGTCCCCTTCTCCTCCTGCCCCCAACCTCTCCCAGCATCAGAGTCTTTTCCAATGAGTCAACTCTTCTCATGAGGTGGCCAAAGTACTGAAGTTTCAGCTTCAGCATCATTCCCTCCAAAGAAATCCCAGGGCTGACTCCTTTAGAATGGACTGGTTGGATCTCCTTGCAGTCCAAGGGACTCTCAAGAGTCTTCTCCAACACCACAGTTCAAAAGCATCAATTCTTCGGTGCTCAGCATTCTTCACAGTCCAACTCTCACATGTATACATGACCACATGAAAAACCATAGCCTTGACTAGATGGACCTTAGTTGGCAAAGTAATGTCTCTGCTTTTGAATATGCTATCTAGGTTGCTCATAACTTTTCTTCCAAGGAGTAAGCATCTTTTAATTTCATGGCTGCAGTCACCATCTGCAGTGATTTTGGAGCCCAAAAAAATAAAGTCTGACACTGTTCTCACTGTTTCCCCATCTATTTCCCATGAAGTGATGGGACCGGATGCCATGATCTTTGTTTTCTGAATGTTGAGCTTGAAGCCAACATTTTCACTCTCCTCTTTCACTTTCATCAAGAGGCTTTTTAGTTCCTCTTCACTTTCTGCCATAAGGGTGGTGTCATCTGCATATCTGAGGTTATTGATATTTCTCCCGGCAATCTTGATTCCAGCTTGTGTTTCTTCCAGTCCAGTGTTTCTCATGATGTACTCTGCATAGAAGTTAAATAAGCAAGGTGACAATATACAACCTTGACGTACTCCTTTTCCTATTTGGAACCAGTCTGTTGTTCCATATCCAGTTCTAACTGTTGCTTCCTGACCTGCATACAGATTTCTCAAGAGGCAGGTCAGGTGGTCTGGTATTTCCATCTCTCTCACAATTTTCCACAGTTTCTTGTAATCCACCCAGTCAAAGGCTTTGGCATAGTCAATAAAGCAGAAATAGATGTTTTTCTGGAACTCTCTTGCTTTTTCCATGATCCAGCAGATGTTGGCAATTTGATCTCTGGTTCCTCTGCCTTTTCTAACACCAGCTTGAACGTCAGGGAGTTCACAGTTCACGTGTTGCTGAAGCCTGGCTTGGAGAATTTTGAGCATTACTTTACTAGCGTGTGAGATGAGTGCGATTGTGTGGTAGTTTGAGCATTCTTTGGCATTGCCTTTCTTTGGGATTGGAATGAAAACTGACCTTTTCCAGTCCTGTGGCCACTGCTGAGTTTTCCAAATTTGCTGGCATATTGAGTGCAGCACTTTCACAGCATCATCTTTCAGGATTTGAAACAGCTCAACTGGAATTCCATCACCTCCACTAGCTTTGTTCGTAGTCATGCTTTCTAAGGCCCACTTGACTTCACATTCCAAGATGTCTGGCTCTAGATGAGTGATCACACCATCGTGATTATCTGGGTCGTGAAGATCTTTTTGTACAGTTCTTCTGTGTATTCTTGCCACCTCTTCTTAATATCTTCTGCTTCTGTTAGGTCCAGACCATTTCTGTCCTTTATCGACCCCATCTTTGCATGAAATGTTCCCTTGGTATCTCTAATTTTTTTGAAGAGATCTCAAGTCTTTCCCATTCTGTTGTTTTCCTCTATTTCTCTGCGTTCATCACTGAAGAAGGCTTTCTTATCTCTTCTTGCTCTTCTTTGGAACTCTGCATTCAGATGCTTATATCTTTCCTTTTCTCCTTTGTTTTTCACTTCTCTTCTTTTCACAGCTATTTGTAAGGCCTCCCCAGACAGCCATTTTGCTTTTTTGCATTTCTTTTCCATGGGGATCGTCTTGATCCCTGTCTCCTGTACAATGTCACAAACCTCATTCCATAGTTCATCAGGCACTCTATCTATCACATCTAGGCCCTTAAATCTATTTCTCACTTCCACTGTATAATCATAAGGGATTTGATTTAGGTCATACCTGAATGGTCTAGTGGTTTTCCGTACTTTCTTCAATTTAAGTCTGAATTTGGCAATAAGGAGTTCATGATCTGAGCCACAGTCAGCTCCTGGTCTCATTTTTGCTGACTGTATAGAGCTTCTCCGTCTTTGGCTGCAAAAAATATAATCAATCTGATTTTGGTGTTGACCATCTGGTGATGTCCATGTGTAGAGTCTTCTCTTGTGTTGTTGGAAGAGGGTGTTTGCTATGACCAGTGCGTTCTCTTGGCAAAACTCTATTAGTCTTTGCCCTGCTTCATTCCGCATTCCAAGGCCAAATCTGCCTGTTACTCCAGGTGTTTCTTGACTTCCTACTTTTGCATTCCAGTCCCCTATAATGAAAAGGACATCTTTTTTGTGTGTTAGTTCTAAAAGATCTTGTAGGTCTTCATAGAACCATTCAAGTTCAGCTTCATCAGCATTACTGGTTGGTGCATAGACTTGGATTACCGTGATATTGAATGGTTTGCCTTGGAAACAAACAGAGATCATTCTGTCGTTTTTGAGATTGCATCCAAGTACTGCATTTCAGACTCTTTTGTTGACCATGATGGCTACTCCATTTCTTCTGACGGATTCCTGCCTGCAGTAGTAGATATAATGGTCGTCTGAGTTAAATTCACCCTTTCTAGTCCATTTTAGTTCGCTGATTCCTAGAATGTCGATGTTCACTCTTGCCATCTCTTGTTTGACCACTTCCAATTTGCCTTGATTCATGGACCTGACCTTCCAGGTTAAGGCATTTATTTGCTATGACCTTCCCTTTGAACTGCTCCTGTTGTACCCTACAAATATTCATATTTTTCCATTCTCATTTGTCTAAAAGTGTTTTTTTAATTTGTCTTGATTTCTTCTTTGACCCACAAGTTACTTGTAAGCATAGTGATTCATCTTTAAGTGTTTGTGAATTTTCCAGTTTCCTTCCTGTAGTTGATTAGTAGTTTCATACTACATGATTAGAAACAGTGCTTGATATGATTTCAACCTCTTAAATTTGTTTTGAGGTCTGTTTTGTGGCCTAACATATAATCGACCCTGGAACATGTTCTGCGTGCACTTAGAAGAGTACGTATTCTGCTGCTTTTGGATGAGTGTTCTTCTCTCTATGTGTGTGGATATACGTGTGTGTGTGTGTGTATCCACTTGATCTAGCATGTTATTTAAGGCCGTTTGCTTATTGATTTTATGCTGGATGATCCATGCATAAAATATACGAAGGATATTAAAACCCCCTATTGTACTATCCATTAGATCTGTTAATATTATATATATACACATATATGTATATATACATATATACATGTACATATACATGTACACACACACACACATATACATATATACATACATATATCGGCTTCCCATGTAGCCATAGTGGTAAAAATTCCTTCCTGCTGATGCAGGAGATGTAAGAGATGAGGTTCAATCCTGCATCAGGAAGATCCCCTGGAGGAGAGCATGGCAACCTACTCCAGTATTCGTGCCTGGGAATTTCATGGACAGAGGAGGTTGGTGGGCTACAGTCCATAGGTTGCAAAGAGTCAGCCACAACTGAAGTGGCCTAGCACACATATAGATATACACACACACATATATGAAATTAAAAGACACATGTTCTTTAGAAGGAAAGCTATGATAAACCTAGACAGCATATTAAAAAGCAAAGACATTGTTTTCCTGACAAAGGTCCAGACAGTCAAAGCTATGGTTTTTCCAGCAGTCATGTGTGGATGTGAGAGCTGGACGATAAATAAGGCTAAGCACTGAAGAACTGATGCTTTTGAACTGTGGTGTTGGGAAGACTCTTGAGAGTCCGTTGGCCTGTGAGGAGATCAATCCAGTCAGTCTTAAAGGGAATCAGTCCTGAACATTCATTGGAAGGACTGATGCTGAAGCTGAATCTCCAATACTCAGGTCACTTTATGAGAAGAGCCTACTCATTGGCAAAGACCTCGATGCTGGGAAAGATTGAAGGCAAAAGGAGAAGAGGGCAGCAGAGGATGAGATGGTTGGATGGCATCACTGACTCGATGGACATGAAGTTGAGCAAAGTCCAGGACATAGTGAAGGACAGGGGAAACCTGCTGTACTCCAGTGCATGAGGTCACGGAGTCAGACAGGACTTAGAAACTAAACAACAGCCAATATATATACATATAGCTTTCCCAGGTGGCGGTAGCGGTAAAGATCCTACCTGCCAGTGCAGGAGATTAAGAGACACTGGTCTGATCACTAGGCTGGGAAGATCCCCTCGGATCTTCCCACTCCAACCCACTCCAGTATTCCTGCATAGAGCATCCCACAGACAGAGGAGTCTGGTGGGCTACAGTCCATTGGATTGTAAAGAGTCAGACACGACTGAAGCAACTTATCACACATGCACATATATATGCCTATTTGCTATATGTTATGCTCTTTATGTTGGGTGCATGAATATTTACAAATGTTATATGCTGTTGTTGGAGTGACCCCTTTATCATTATGTAATGCCTGTCTTTGTCTTTTATTAGAGTCTTTGTTTTAAAGTCGATTTTCTGAGATATAAGCATAGCTGCTCTGGCTTCCTTTGGGACTCCATGTGTGTGGAGTATCTTCTCCGCCTCTTCACTTTCCGTCTGTGTGTGTCTTTACATCTAAAGGGACTCTCTTGTCAGCAGTATGCAGACTGGTCTCTCTCTTTTAAAATTCATTCCACCACTCTCAATCTTTTGATTGGAGAATTTAGTCCAGCAAAAGCCTATCAAGACCTTTTACCAAGAAAGAAAAATAAACTCCAGTGTGTTCAAACTGCGATATTTGGATTTACTGGTATTTGAAGTTAAAAGTATTCCTAAAATCTTTACAACATTCCTGAAATGTTGTTGTTTAGTTGATAAGTTGTATCTGACTATTTGAGACCCCATAAACTGCAACATGCCAGGCTTCCCAGTCCTTCATTATCTCCTGGAGTTTGGCCAACATACACTATCATTAATATTTCCCCATTTGTTCCCTGTTTTTATTACCATAACTTAATGGAGATGCAATAATCATTGTATCAAAACTTACTTAGCTAATCCTCCATTCTGAGAATAATATTATTTGGGGAAAAACTTTCTAGGTCAGCTCCTTACAAGCTTTTGGCATGAGTAAAAATTAAAGTTAGTATTTTGGAATACATCTCCTGGAATGAAAAAGACTATGATACCATTTTCCCATCAACTGCTTAGACACTTGCTGATACCAAATGACCTAAAATACTTTACCAAATTCTATAATTTCCAACAAAAATCCACTGAAGGAAAAAACTAAGATGTTTATTTCATGCTATAAATGTATGCTATAAAGTATGTTATAAAGCATCACCCCAAACACTATTTTTGCTGTTTTAGTATTAACTACAATTTTAGAGGCAGGGAGGCCAGGTAATTGGCTCCTTTCCTCCTCTAAAGGCTCTTCTTCATCTGTGTTATTCATCGGCAATTGGAAAACAAAAGACATTTGCTCAGCATGTGATTATATAATCACGAAAAGGTTTGTTCTTTACAAATAAGAAATCCTCGGAGAAGGGTGTACGTGTCTGCAGAAACATAGACCCGGATAATCTCTGCTTCCTGCTTTTTCCTTTCCGTCTTCAGTTCGCTTTCTGGTTTTCCAGTCATTGCTTTCTCAGCCTAATGATGAGAAAATGATACCAGTTCATACACTTGCAGCACTGCCACACAGATGAGAGAGCAGCCTTGCTCTAGGTCTGTCCAAGGAGCAGAAGCAAGGTTCGTGGATCAACATTGTAAGACAAAAGATTTCATCTCAGCATGAATATAATTGTATCTAATAGCTAAGGCTGCCTCAAAGATAACAAGCTACCTCAAATACAGTGTGTTTCCTGTTACCAGGAATACTTACACTGAGATGGGCGATGGACACAAACGCTACAGAAAGGGGACCACAGTGAGCAGCAAAAACTTGGCCCAGATGACTTATAAGAAAGACCCATTAACAAAAATCTAAGAAATAATCTTGACATGTTTTATTGAAGGGATTTCTCCAACCAAGGCCTAAATTCTGGAGATCTTTATTTCAAAACATGAAAATAAAATATTTAAATATATACTAAACTTCTCATTATAAAATTTTCATATATATATATATAAATTATTGTAAATATAACTATGTAATTATCCCTTAACCAGTAATCTGAAAACAGACTCTAATCACATTTTTCTTAAGTAATAGAGATATTATTTGGGTTTAAATTGTTTTGAAGCAAAACAGAAACACACACACACACCCCCCCCTGGATGTACATTGTATCTTGATCCTGTTCTGTGCTCCACGCTGGTCCGTGCATTTCAATCTAGCAGAGCTGACATGTTCACTGTGCAGATTTCTCCGTGTTGCTGCTTGCATTTCCACTCAGCTCAATCTGTGATTATATCCCTAATCATTTGCTGTTATTTGCTTCTGCATAAATTCATGTAGATCACCGAAATCAGGGACTGCACGGCTATATAACGCACGTGTCTGCTTTAGCCACGCTCCAGTGTTCAAGTGTGGGCTCTGTGCTAATGCCACGGTTAGGGTTTTATGAGCTATCGTGACTTTTGGGGAGAAGAGCCAAGGTTGACACAAGCCGCTGAGCAGGTCAGGTCCTGAATAAGTTTGTCTGACTGCGGGCTGTCTGTGGACCAAAGTCCAGCTTGCCCTCAGCTCAGCAAGCCACGAGCCCTGGTGCTGGGCCATGAGCACTGGAGTCTGACCTCCCAACAAATGAATTTCCAGTAGATTCACGAATAATAATTACCAAAACAAATGAAAAAACCTAAACAGCTCCTTGCTCCATTAACATGTATTCTTTGAACTTGACCGTGATACATCTATATTCTATTGCCTCATGCCATTCTACAGGACAGATGAGAATACTGAAATGTACTGACTTCCAAAGGAGTCACAGTTAGTACCAGGGGAATGATAAACTTCAACTGAGCTTTAAATCCAACAGACTCTTTTAATCAATCTTACTAAACTATTTTTTGCATGATGCATGTATAGCACACAGGATATTAAGGTCTATTACATTACAAAACAATACAAATAATTTCTGTTTAACACTTTACCTTTTTTTCTCATCTTGTGTTGCATATCTCCACTTAGTCATGTTCTGTGTGAAAATCTGTTAATGGAGACTATGCAGTTTTGGTGAATAATTTTATGAATTTTCTCATCCCAAAGTTGTTCCATAATTTTCATTTGTGGATTCTAAGAAACGGCCTATGCAATGGCTGAAGTGTAATAGTTTAACCTAATTCCATATGCGATATTGTGATTTATAATAACAAATACATATTAGGTCTTCCTGGAACAGAGCTCCTAAAATTCTTGTAATTTCCAAAGCAATGGGATAATCTTTTCTTCTACTATTTGCTGTCCATGCATGCTTGCTAGTTGCTTCAGCTGTGTCCAGCTCTTTGCAAACCTGTGGATTGTGGCCTGCCAGACACTCTGTCCATGGGATGCTCTAGGCAAGAATATTGGAGTGGGTTGCGATGCCCTCCTCCAGGGGAATCTTCTCGACCCAGGGATGGAACCCACGTCCCTTATGTCTCCTGCATTAACTGGTGAGTTATCACTAGTGCCACCAGGGAAGCCGCCATTTGGTCTTACAGCTCCAAAGGGAAATAGCCCCAGAATGATAAGGGCAAACGGAGTGATAAAGTGGGAGGAGTGCCTCGGTATTCTCAACAAGCCCCGTTCCAACACACTGCGTTTCTCCACGAGGTGACTTTCAGAAAGCCCCTGAGGATGCGGGCGGGCTGCTGGTAGAGCCAACCGTGTAGTTAGGAGGCTGGTGCATTCAGCCTCACCCCCACCGCCACTGAGAGAAGAGGAGCTGGAGATTGAGCCAATCACCCATTCAGTTCAGTTCAGTTCAGTTCAGTTGCTCAGTCGTGTCCGACTCTTTGCGACCCCATGAATCACAGCACGCCAGGCTTCCCTGTCCATCACCAACTCCCGGAGTTCACTCAGACTCCTGTCCATCGAGTCTGTGATGCCATCCAGCCATCTCATCCTCGGTCGTCCCCTTCTCCTCCTGCCCCCAATCCCTCCCAGCATCAGAGTCTTTTCCAAAGAGTCAACTCTTCGCATGAGCTGGCCAAAGTACTGGAGTTTCAGCTTTAGCATCATTCCTTCCAAAGAAATCCCAGGACTGATCTCCTTCAGAAAGGACTGGTTGGATCTCCTTGCAGTCCAAGGGACCGTCAAGAGTCTTCTCCAACACCACAGTTCAAAAGCATCAATTCTTCAGCGCTCACCCATTGCTAATGATTGAGTAGCAACCCTGCCTACATTTTGATGCCTCCAAAAAACCTGAAAGACTGGACTGGAAGCAGTTTGGGTTTGGTGGGCCTTGGAGGAGCTGGGAGAGCTCCCCAGCAAGGTGTGGAGGCTCCGCGCCCTCCGCACCTCTTCCATCAGGCAGTTCCTGCGTTGTACCATCTGCTAGATGGATAACCCAGGGTGCCAAAAGTGCTCCTGAGCTCTGCCGCTGGCTCTAGCGAATTACCTGAAGACTTGAACTTTCCTGGAGGCTCAGGCGCTAAAAAGTCCACCTGCAGTGCAGGAGACCAGGGGCGGGAAGAGCCCCTGGAGAAGGAAACGGCGATCCACTCCAGGATTCTTGTTTGGGACAGCCCACGGGCAGAGGAGCCTGGTGGATCACAGCCCAAGGAGTGGCAGAGCTGGCCACAACTCGAGACTAAAGCACCGCCACCACGCGGGTTCAGACAGGCACTTCCTGTACGAGGCGAGCGAGTCAGAGAAACAGGCAACAGCCTTGGGGTGGCATCTGGAGCGGGGAAGCAGGCGCAGCCTTGTGGACCATGCCCTCAGCCTCTGGGATCTGACGTTAGACTACAGGGTGCCCAGCGGGAGCGGCAGAATTGCTTGATGTATAGAAAACCCACACCTCTGGTATCACAGTGAGGTGTCTAAGAGGAAAGGAGAAATCGCAAGACTGTTTCTCCAAAACACTGGGAGACTCACAAATCAGACCGCGTTCTCCAGGTTAAGGTTTTCCATCTCTCACACACCAGACTTTACCCAGGTCCCCCACTCCACCTTCAACAGATGCAAACACGCAGCACCCAGCGGTGTTTCCCTGTTCTCCTGACTCCTCAGCAAAACAGGCACCAGAGCAGCTCATCACACATGCATTAAATGCGCTGCAGGGGCGAGTGGCTAGAGGCTGAGAGGGAAGCCCAGGCAGCGTGTGGTTTACCAAGCTCTGTCCATCCACACCTCTCTTGTTGTTAGCCACAGAGTTGGACAGACCCAACCTCACACAGAGGAAGACTTCTCCAGTGATTCAGAGAGAGACCAGCAGTTTCTGCGAAGCCTCTGCAGCCTTGGTGTTCGATACTGGGGAGCAAAGGAAGTAAAAGTCTCTCTAAAGAATCCGTGGAGCCATTATCACACTATTAAGAGATTCTCGTGTTTGTTATACTGCAAAGGGTGAGCCTGTGTCATAACAGACTTACATAGATGATCTTTGTAATATGGCTTTTATTGCTAAGCATTCAAACATAAAAACTAAAGACAGTAACCTGAATAACACCAAGGTACATATTCTCCACAGCTGATGAATGATAAAATCTTTCCATATACTGATTTTTCGTTTAACAACATTAGAGAAGCAAGTGGTCTGCCTTCCTCGATGCTGGTCCCTCTCATCCTTCCCCAGAAGCACACCTAATTCTGGAGTGGACATGTCTCCAACTCAGCTTTCCATCATATTTTTGTGTGTGCTTAAAGAGCACAGTGTGTAGAAAAGTTTTACACGTTTCTAAAATTTACAAAAGATTGTATCATTCTTAATGTGGATCATTTTGAAGTCTGTTCCATAACAGCCAGTTAATTTTGTTTTTGAGATCTATCCATATTGAGAAAAGTGTATCTAATTGCCTCATTTTAACTACTGTAGGCATACATCACAGTTTATTTATCCATTGCTCTAAGGATGGATATTTAACTAGTTTCCTTCCTTCCTTCCTGTCTTTTCTTACAATAAACAGAGAAGGAAAACACGTAAGCATGTGCGCCAGTCTCTCAAAGTCCATTGTTATCTTACGTATGTTTCAGGTATACAGCACCGTAATTCAACATCTATACACTCTAAAAGCTGATCTCTACCACAAGTCTAGTTACGATTCATCACCACAGAGCTGACCCCCTCCACCTGTTTTTCTCAATCCCCTTATCTTCTGGTAGTCACAAATCTAAACTCCGTATCTGTAGCTTGCTTAGTTTTATTTTTTGATCATTTCTTTTGTTTTCTGAAGTTCACGTAGGAATGAAACTATACAGTGCATGTCTTGCTGCACACAGTTGATTTTACATAGCATACTATCTTCAATATCATGAACAACAAGGCTGCATACTGTCACCCTGCTTATTTAACTTCTATGCAGAGTACATCATGCAAAATGTTAGGCTGGATGAAGCACAAGCTGGAATCAAGATTTCTGGGAGAAATATCAATAACCTCAGATATGCAGATGACACCACCCTTATGGCAGAAAGTGAAGAGGAACTAAAAAGCCTCTTGATGAAAGTGAAAGAAGAGAGTGAAAAAGTTGGGTTAAAGCTCAACATTCAGAAAACGAAGATCATGGCATCCGGTCCCATCATTTATGGCAAATAGATGGGGAAACAGTGGAAAAAGTGTCAGACTTTATTTTTTTGGGCTCCAAAATCACTGCAGATGGTGACTATGGCCATGAGATTAAAATATGCCTGCTCCTTGGAAGAAAAGCTATGACAAACCTAGACAGCATGTTAAAAAGCAGAGACATTACTTTTCCAGAAAAGGTCCATCTAATCAAACCTATGGTTTTTCCAGTAGTCATGTATGGATGTGAGAGTTGGACTATAAAGAAAGCTGAGCACCGAAGAATTGATGCTTTTGAACTGTGGTGTTGGAGAAGATTCTTGAGAGTCCCTTGGACTGCAAGGAGATCCAACCAGTCCATCCTAAAGGAAACTAGTCCTGAATATTCATTGGAAGGACTGATGTTGAAGCTGAAACTCCAATACTTTGGCCACCTTATGCGAAGAGCTGACTCATTCGAAAAGACCCTGATGCTGGGAAAGATTGAGGGCAGGAGGAGAAGGGGACAACAGAGGATGAGATGGCTGGATGACATCACCGACTGAATGCACATGAGTTTGAGGAAACTCCGGGAGTTGGTGATGGGCAGGGAGGCCTGGTGTGCTGCAGTCCGTGGGGTCACAGAGAGTCAGACACGACATAGCGACTGAACAGCAACAGTAATTACTGAGATAATAAACGCTGTTTTCGTGCTGGCCCTGTGTATTTTATAGTACATTTTGTCTGCTGTGAGAATAGCTACTCTATCTTCCTTTCCATTTCTATTTTAATGGAGTATGTTTTTCCATCCCTTCACTTTCAGTCTTTCTTTTTTTAAAGTAAATCTCTGTTACACAGCATATGTATGTGCCTTTTACAAGAAAATCTATTCAGCCTCTGTATGCCTTCCATTAGTGAATTTAGCGCACTTGCATTTTGAATAATTATTGATAGATACATGCTCTATGCCATTGTGTCAACTGCTTCTCAGCTGCTTGTATATAGCTCCTCCCTGCTCTGTCTTCTCTGGTTCTCTTCCCCTGAGTTTTGTTGGTTTCCTTTAGGTTTACAGTTGTGTGCCGTTCTTGTTATTTTTCGTGTACAGGGTATTTTTCTGCTTTGTGGTTACCATCATTTTCACATAGAACAGACTGCATATTTAACAGTCTATTTCAAGTTGAGAGCATTCAAAACTCAAAAATTTTATTACCTCCTGCCTACAATGGTCTATGTTTTGATGTCACAGTGTGCATCTTTGTATTTTGTGAATTGGTTAACTAATTATTGAGCTATTTCAGATCCAAAAAGATGACATGCTTGAAGTGCTGCACTCAATATCCCAACAAATTTAGAAAATTCAGCAGTGGCCACAGGACTGGAAAAGGTCTGTTTTCATTCCAATCCTAAAGAAAGGCAATGCCAAAGAATGTTCAAACTGTGGCACGATAGCATTCATCTCACATGCTAGCAAAGTAATGTTCAAAATTCTCCAAGCCAGGCTTCAACTGAGAACTTCCAGATGTTCAAGCTGGATTTAGAAAAGACAGAGGAACCAGAGATCAAATTGCCAACATTCACTGGATCATTGAAAAGTAAGAGAGTTCTAGAAAAACATCTACTTCTGCTTTACTGACTACGCCAAAGCCTTTGACTGTGTGGATCACAACAAACTGTAGAAAAGTCTTCAAGAGATGGGAATACCAGACCACCTGATCTGCCTCCTGAGAAATCCGTATGCAGGTCAGGAAGCAACAGTTAGAACTGGACATGGAACAACAGACTGTTTCCAAATCAGTAAAGGAGTACGTCAAGGCTGAATATTGTCACCCTGCTTATTTAACGTTCATGCAGATGTCAGTTCAGTTCCATTCACTCAGTCATGTCCGACTCTTTGCGACCCCATGAACTGCAGCACACCAGGTTTCCCTGTCCAACACCAACTCCAAGAGCTTACTCAACTCATGTTCAGAGAGTTGATGATGCCATCAAACCATCTCATCCTCTGTTGTCCCCTTCTCCTCCCACCTTCAATCTTTCCCAACATAAAGAACTTTTCCAGTTCTTCACATTAGGTGACCAAAGTATGGAAGCTTCAGCTTCAGCATCAATCCTTCCAATGAATATTCAGGACTGACTTCCTTTAGAATGGACTGGTTGGATCTCCTTGCAGTCCAAGGGACTCTCAAGAGTCTTCTCCAACACCATAGTTCAAAAACATCAATTCTTTGGTACTCAGCTTTCCTTATACTCCAACTCTTCCATCCATACATGAATCAATATTGCTGGGAGAAATATCAATAATCTCAGACATGCACATGACACCACCCTTACGGTAGAAAGAAAAGAAGAACTAAAGAGCCTCTTGGTGAAAGTGAAAGAGGAGAGTGAAAAAGTTGGCTTAAAGGTCAACATTCAGAAAACGAAGATCATGGCATCTGGTCCCATCACTTCATGGCAAATAGATGGGGAAACAGTGGAAACAGTGTCAGATTTTTATTTTGGGGGGCTCCAAAATCACTGCAGATGGTTGACTGCAACCATGAAGTTGAAAGACGCTTGCTCCTTGGAAGAAAAGTTATGAGCAACCTAGATAGTATATTCAAAAGCAGAGACATTACTTTGCCAACAAAGTTCCATCTAGTCAAACCTATAGTATGTCCAGTAGTCACGTATGGCTATGAGAGTTGGACTATAAAGAAATCTGAGCACCAAAGAATTGATGCTTTTGAACTGTGGTGTTGGAGAAGACTCTTGAGAGTCCCTTGGACCGCAAGGAGATCCAACCAATTCATCCTAAAGGAGATCAGTCCTGAATATGCATTGGAAGGACTGATACTGAAGCTGAAACTACAATACTTTGGCCACCTGATGTGAAGAGCTGACTCATTTGAAAAGACCCTGATGCTGGGAAAGATTGAAGGTGGGAGGAGAAGGGGTTGACAGAGGATGAGATGGTTGGATGGCATCACCGACGCAATGAACATGAGTTTGAATAAACTCCGGGAGCTGGTGATGAACAGGGAGGCCTGGCGTGCTGCAGCCCTTACGGTCACAGAGTTGGACAAAACTGAGCTGCTGAGCTCACGTGACTTAACCATTGTAGTCGTAGCTGCTCTTACTACTTTCGCCTTTTAAACTCCACACACCAGCTCTGTGAGTGAGAAATCTTTACCTTTGCCATACATGTACGTTTACCAATGAGATTTTTACTTTCAGGGTTTTTTTTCTTTCTTTCTTTTTTTGTTTTTTACTAATTAGTACCCTTAGAAGTCCCTTTAGCATTTCTCATAAAGTTATTCTAGTGGTAATAAATTTCTCTAGCTTTGCTTGTCTGGAAAACCCTTTATCTCTCCTTCAATTCTGAATGATAATCTTGCTAAGTAGAGAGTTCTACTCAGCTTTTGCTTCAGCACTTTGAATATGTCTTGCCACTCTCTTCTGCCTTGTAAAGTTTCTGCTGAAATATCTGTTATAGCTTCATAAGATTTTCCTTCTCTGTAACAAGTCATTTTTCCCTTGCTGCCTTTAGAATTCTCTAACTTTTATTGTTTTAATTATAATGTGTCTTGGTGTGTGTGACTTTGGATTCATCTTATTTGGAACATATTGGCTTCCTGGACCTGGTTGTCTATTTTGCTTACCACATTAGGAAATTTTACAGCCATTTTTTATAAAAATCATTTCTGGTCCTTTCTCCCTCTCCGTCTAATGAGACACCTAAAATGTGAATGTTATTCTCCTTGGTGTTGTCCAAAAGTCCCCATAAAGTGTTTTTACTTTTATTTCTTTTTTCATTTTCCTGCCATCCAGGTGAGTTCCAGTGTTCCTCACCCAGCTGGTTTTGAACCCCTTGAGTGCATTTTTCAGGACAATTATAACTTCTACTTGGTACTTTCTCATATGTTCTCCTTTTTGAACTTTCTACTGTGTCCATACAGTCTTCTCCCAAGCTCACTGAGCATTTTGTCACCATTATTTTGAGTATCAGGTTGATGGTTTATCTCTGTTTCATTTAGTTCTTTTTCTGAAGTTGTGTCTTATTTTTCGATTAAAATAGATTCCTCTATCTCCTTTTTTTGCCTAATCCTCTGTGTTTGTTTCTACTTATTAGGTAAATCAGCTACTCAGAACCACCCATTCTTGAAGGATTTGGCCTATTTAGGAGGTAAGTAGGGCTTCAGAATGCAATCCCACCCGGGCACCAGAACCAGGCCCTCTGGGGCTGTCCCCTGAGGTGTGCTGCGTGTCGTCCCGTAGAGGTGGGGCCAGGGCTACAGCATAAGGCTGGGCAGGGCTGGCCCCCAGACCTACTGTGGGGCCTGGCAAAGGCACCAGGCTATGCAGGGCTCTTAGCAGGGCACATCCATTGGCACTAACAGATTAGAGGGAGAATTCCAAATGATGCTCACCACTGCTGGCACTAGCAGGGCACCTGAGGTTGCAAAACTGGTTTTCAGCAGTGTCTCAGTTCCCGGAGAAGTTCCCACCTGGTTCCTGCCTCTCCGTCAAATGCTTCAAAATTAGTAAGTGGGTTCCCTTCACTTATATCCTTGTGCTTTTCAGCCTGGTGTTTTCGCCCTGGTTTTTGGACCAAGCATGTCTGGGCACCAGGCGGGCCTCCATCCATGGGGTCACAAAGAGTAGGATACGACTCGGTGATTCAGCAACAACAACAAAATGTCTGTGCACAAGCTTGGTAAGAATAGGTGTTCCGTTCCTTGCAGTTTTACACTTTTCCTGGATGTGGTCTCATTGGTTCTCAAAGCCAGTTGTTTTGGGGGCTCGTTTCTCCTCTGCAAGGATCCAAGAGTTTTGGTGCCAGGTTTGGAACTTGCATTCGTCATGCCTCAGGGCAAAGGTCTGAGGTCCTTTGAGGTCCCTCTCACTTGGACCCTGGCAGCTGGGGTGAGATCTTCTCTTTGCCTCTCCTGCCTGCCCCCATGCTGTCCTCTCGCCTTTTATTGTGGAGGCTGTTTTCAGGTCCCTTTTCAAAGGAGTTATTCCCTATGTGGCTATAGATTTCTTTTACCCTTGGGGCTTCTCTGGTGGCTAAGACTGTAAAGCATCTGCCCACAATGCAGGAGACCCAGGCTCAGTCCTTGGGTCGGGAAGATCCCCTGGAGGAGGAAATGGCACCCACTCCAGTCCTCTTGCCTGGAAAGCCCCATGGATGGAGAAGCCTAGCGGGCTGCAGTCCACGGGGTCACAAAGAGTCAGACATGATTGAGCGACTTCCCTTTCACTTTTCACTTTCATGCATTGGAGAAGGAAATGGCACCCACTCCAGTGTTCTTGCCTGGAAAGCCCCATGGGCAGAGGAGCCTGGTGGGCTGCCGTCTATGGGGTAGCTACAAGTCTGACACAACTGAGTGACTTCACTTTCACTTTACACTTTCATGCATTGGAGAAGGAAATGGCAGCCCACTCCAGTCCTCTTGCCTGGAAAATCCCATGGATGGAGGAGCCTAGTGGGCTACAGTCCAAGGGGTCACAAAGAGTCAGACATGATTGAGTGACTTCACACTTATCCTTGGGAGGAGATGTGTCAGGATCTTCCTCTCCTGTTGGCTTGAGTCTTCCCCTATTATTTTACATTTTTAATAGTAAATTCAATAAACTTAAAAAAATCTTTATAAATTGAAGTATAGTTTGTTTACAATGTTGTGTTAGTTTTAGGTGTACAACAAATTGATTTGGATATGTGGATATATATATATGCTGCTGCTGCTAAGTCACTTCAGTTGTGTCCGACTCTGTGTGACCCCATAGATGGCAGCCCACCAGGCTCCCCCATCCCTGGGATTCTCCAGGCAAGAACACTGGAGTGGGTTGCCATTTCCTTCTCCGATGCATGAAAGTGAAAAGTGAAAGGGAAGTCGCTCAGTCGTGTCCGACTCTTTGAGACCCCATGGACTGCAGCCCACCAGGCTCCTCCATCCATGGGACTTTCTAGGCAAGAGTACTGGAGTGGGGTGCCATTGCCTTCTTCATATATATATATTTTGGGATTTTTTTTCCATTATAGCTTATTACAAGATATTGACTCCAGCTCCCTATGCTAGACAGCGGGTTCTGTTGTTTACCATTTTATATATAGCACTGTGTATCTGTTAATCCCAAACTCCTAATTTATCCCACCCCCACCACTATCCCCTTCAGTAACCATAAGTCTGTTTGCTATGTCTGAAGTCTATTTTGCAAGAAAAGTTTATTTGTATCTCTTTTTCTTAGAACCCTTATATAAGCGTATCTTGCGCTCTGTCTGACTTCACTTAATATTGATTTGATAGCCACCAGCTCCACCCATGTCGCTGCAGACGGCACTATTTCATTCTTTTTTATGAATGAAAAAATTCCGTTGTGTTACCACATCTTCTTCATCCATTCTCTGTCGATAGACATTTGCTGCTTCCATGCCCTGCTTATTAGTGCTTAATGAGCACTGGGGTGTATCTATCCTTTTGAAATAAGAATTTCCTTCAGATATACGCCCAAGAGTGGGATTTCTGGGTCAAATGGTAGATCTATTTTTAGTTTTTTAAGGAACACCCATGCTGTTCTCTACAGCGGCTGCACCAATTTACATTCCCACCGACAGTGTAGAATGGTTCCCTTTCTCCACACACTCTCCAGCATTTATTATTTGTAGACTTTTTAATGATGGCCATTCTGACTGATGTAAGATGATACCTCATTGTAGTTTTCTTTTGCATTTCTCTACTAATTAGCGATACTGAGCATCTTTTCCTGTTTGTAGGCCCATCCACATGTCTTTGGAAAATTTTTCCCATTAGGAGGCAAGATTTCATTTATTTTATATGACAGCTAAATTATAAATGGACATTAGGACCTACAAAAGCACTATATACATTTTGCAAAATATTTACCCAGTAATTAATTACATAATTTTTATTTTCTAGGTATAATTAGCAAATACAGCCGGAACTCTCCTGTCTGCTTATAGAAAACCACTCACTTACTATGGTGTCCTGATTGGCACCCACTCAGGCTGACAGTAATGATAATATTAAATCAAAACTGTTTTCAGTGCTATCAAGAGTTCACAGAGCCAGATGGACATGGCAGCCGCTAAAGACAGCAACTTGGTTTATATTTGGAGAAAGAAGATCAAGCCCTAAGGTATGGAAAAGAGACAGCACTTGCAATCAGAACATCAGAGAATAGCCAGATGCTACTGATATGATGAACTATTTAGGCTGAACCACAGAAAACTGCCATTTTGGAGTTGAAATACTGGCACTACATCAAAATAGGCTGTTCCTCATGCTTTCCGGATTTGAAACGAGTAGGACTGATGTTTTCTGAAATACTTTAGAAACTGTTTCTAAAAGACCTACAGATTCATAAACACCTGTGACCTGTGGCAGCTGAGATTTGGATGTGTCCCTCCATCATAGCGCATCTCTCAAATGCTTTATACAGTCCTCACACTCGTGGATGAAGACTCCATCCAGAGCTGTGCGTTCACATCCTCCACAGGGGATACCAACTGAAGAGGAGAAAGGGGGCCGGTGACCAACCCTGGGCCCCCAGACGCTACGAAGTCCCCCCCCAGGAAGCTCCTTATTCAAACTGACTTCACACGCCCAACAGGCGTGCCTTTTTCAAAGTTTCACAAAAGTGCTTTACAGAAGCTACTGGAGGTCATCTCTACACTCATGCAAGCCTGCAGAGTGAAGCATAACGTGCCCTGGAGGTCGACGGCGAGCTGGGCCTTCATAGCACAAGCAGATGGTGGCGCTGCTCTCTTAGATGGGACATTTGGTTTTCTTGTAGCTCAAACCTTTTTATATCAAAAATCCCTCACTGAAATTGTTGATTTTCAGCTCTAGAGTCTAAATAGAGAATACAGTTGAGGAAATAAAACCAGGAGTCAGATTATCTTCTTGGCAACCAAACAGAAATGACGTATTCCAGTTACATTAGGAGATTTGCAATCTATTGATTGAATAGATTGATTGAATAATAAACCTGTGGGGTGTGTTTTGCTTGCTGATCATGCAAGAGGCTCCCGTTTGTCCTTGTATTTTTCTTCAAAAAACAAAAAATTTCATAGCACTGATTCTTCTCAATGATTCTCTTGAGAAAAACAAATTCCACCTGAGATATAGCAGCAAATATCTCAAACGTATAACTCCGAGACTTTAAAAGCAATTCAGCAGAGTGACCTTGACCTTGGACTTGAGCTAGGTATTTACTTTGGTGGTCAAGTCTCAACTCACCACAGTTAATTTGATGAACTGAGTTAATATCTTGGGCAGAGATGTGTTTGCCTGACAAGGGCACTGTGGAAGATGATACTAGGAGAAAAGGAATGTTTGCGAATAAAGAGGAGATCCTCTGATGAAACAGAAGCCTAGAATAAGTGGCATTCACAGACTCAGACCCCAAACACCTATTATCTCAAGGCTCAGTCTCCCAAATTAGAGCTAACAGTGATTCAGCATTGTATTGTTGGGTACTTCCATTCTGTAAAAGAATACCCTGGGGTAGAAAGGAAGCCAAGCAGTAGATCTGCTGGCCCTTTAAGAGAGGGTTATTTAAATTAGAGCCAAATTACAAAGAACCATTTCACAATATCCTAGCTTCCAGAAGTTCTGGAGAAAGAAATGCCATCTCTCCTTTCTAATACATAAATTTACTATTACTTTTAAAGTGGTCTGTTCTGACCATACAAGCAACAAAATAACCAAATAAAACATGATATGCAAAAATTACCATTCACATAAAGACAACAAGATGATGTCTTTCACTCATTCATTCCACAGAAGCTATGTTCCCAGGTGGCTCAGTGGTAAAGCATCTGCCTGCCAATGCAGGAGGCACAGGGGAGGGAGTTTTGGTCCCTGGGTCGGGAAGACCCCCCTGGAGAGAGAAATGGAAACCCACTCCCAGTATTTTTGCCTGGAAAATCCAATGGACAGAGGAGCTTGGTGGGCTACAGTCCATGGGATCGCAGAGTGGGACACGACCAAAGCAACTTAGCACAATATCCCCAGCATAATGTAGAAGAGAAATATGCTCAATAAAACATAATCCCTGTCCTCATCTAATGGGGAACATATATCAGTAGAAAAGAAATTACATTTTGATCAGTATCATCATAAAAGTAAATATGCATGTCTTCTATTGAGACATAATCAATTTAAAAAAAAATTTAGATCCCTCATCTTTAGGCAGTATGATAGTAGATACATGCCCATGATTGAAGATATATGCTTTAAACATCACGCACTAGATTGCAAACTAATTCATCCTTTGGATATACTTCAGTTTTCCTAAACATTTTTTTATACTTGCATGTTCAAGTTATTTAAAAATTTTCATTCCATACCTAATATAGTAATGGACATCCTTCACATTTGTCCTAAGGCAAATTCCTATAAGTCAAAGGTTTTGGTTCAAAGATTAAGGACATTTCTAAAACTCCTGGCACATTTTGCAAAATTGCTTTCCAAAGAACAGAAGCATTGTGCCAAATTACATGCCCACGAGAGGTGAGCCTCTTAAAAGATACATACACAAGTACACACTCATAGATTTTCATTCTGACCTTGATTTCATCAAAGTTTGAAGTTTTTTCACACGCAAACGCTCTCCTCATTCCTGGGCAAAAGTGAATATATGTTTATATTACATAAAGACCCTGAGATGATTATTGGTTTTATCTGTTTTGCTATCTCAAACGTAAAACTTTTTTTTTTAAAGCAAAAGAAGGTACGATTTCTGGTGTCATATAACCGACGACATTTTATGCATCTTGCTGTCACCTTTTATCACGATCATCTAAAACCACGGAGCTGACCTGTCTGCCCTCATCGTCGAGTCTGGTATCTCTGCTACTTGGTTTAGAGACATGAAATAGAGCACTGCTTATAAAGACTTCATTAATCTTCTGTTTTTACCCTTTGCAACCATAACACTGTGAAAACCACCAATCACAAGTAAAAATTAGTCATATATACAGAAACCAAGGTCACTCTCCAAATTCTACAGAAAATGGAATAAAATTCACTGAAGCTCTCGAACTATTAAAACACATTCTTTTGAAGCAATATTTTCAACTATTTTTTATACATGTAAGATACAAATTGATGGCACTATTATTTATTTCCTCAACTACTTTTCAACAGCTAATAACAGACACAAGAAATAGAATCAAACAAGGGGAGCAACATTGAGAAAGAATCCGTTGTCCTACTGGATAAGGTGGTTCTAGAGTAGTTTACAACTTGAAGTGATAAAGGCCTTGGAATTGGTTTTATAAGAAGAGACCAAGTTTAGAGTCAAACGATCTGGTTTGGCTTTGTTGCTTACTAACTGCATGACTTAGAACTGCTATTTTACCTCTAAGCCTTGGTGCCCTTAACCATGAAATGATGTAGGAATAAAATCAGTCATTGCCCATAAAGAGGCATAACACACAGGTGGTATTTTTGAATATCAGTCTTTTTCATTGGTAAGCTCATTCTTGTATCCTTTCTCATAGGCCTTATTAGCCAAATCAGTTCATGTGGGGTTTTATTCACAACTTTCCAGCTAACATTCTACTTTTCATCTATTTTGGAAAATAATGTAATGAAAATAAATGAATACAAATTAGCTAAATATATTGGTGTTGTGAAACATTGTTAAACTTCAGTTTTATTTGTCAACGGGGATGAGTTTTTTCTAATGAGTCACAGAGCTAACAATGATTTGAGGAAAATATTTATCTTATTTTCCTACAATACAATATAGAATCTATTTTGTGATTTCATCAAGACACTCTGAAAATTTCACATCTGTGCCATTCTCATAAAAGCGTTCCAGATGACGATCACTTTTGTTTTCAACTCTCACATAGTGGCAAATAATCTATAAATTCTGATCGTAGACCATATGAGCCTAACACGATTGAGTAAAGTATAGCCTAAAGGTTAGAAGACAGATTTCAGAGTAGAGATCTGTAAAAACTTGGGTTTAAGTATTTCAGGCTTTGAGCATCATCTAGTCTCACTAATCCTCACCTCTAAGACAGTACAAAAGAAGTCATAGAAAATATATAGACAAGCATTGTCATGCAATATTGTTTTCATTCTTCTGAGCCATCCAACCGTGTAACTGCTATTCTTAGTCACCCGCTGTTTAAAGACAGATGAGCCAGACAGAGCCCGCAGGGGAAGTTTCCAGACCCCTGATCCAGAGTCATACTGTTTGAGCTCAAATTCTGGCTTTTCCTTTCTGCTAACCTGAGCAGATGAGTCTCCTCTCTCCACTCAGGAGTCTGAGTTGGAAGGGTGACCTCTGCCAGCTCCGTGTGACTTTCAGCATGTGCAGCACATGAAGACGGGCAGCATCAGGCGTGGGGGCTGCCCCACACAGCAGCTCCCTGCCCGTCAGCATCTTTATTTCCATAGGCATCAGGAGTTGCGGAGACACAGGCTCCTTGAATCCGATCAGATGCACCCAAGTCTCAGCTGCAGACTTTTAACTGTGTTTCAGCTCACAGGGAGCCTGCAAGTTACCTGCACTTCAGGACTCGGTACTGAATGTTCCACTGAGTCTCTGGCATAAACAAGAGGTTTAAAAAGTTTTGGTTGTTGCTATTTTAGGCTAAAGTCTTTTTCCTAATCTCCATCGGGGATAGGAGTGGATATACTTTCTGTGTCTGTATCACTTATAGCCTGTGTGTGCCTCTGTGTGCACCTCCTGCCAAGCTCTGTGCTGACAGCAAAGTACGCACGTCCACACGGAACCCGGGGGACTGCTGGGGACTGCTGTGTTCACACGCACATGTGGCTCCTCATCCACACTGGGGACTCCTGCGCTCACACGTGCATGCGGCTCCTCATCCACACTGGGGACTGCTGCGTTCACACGCACATGTGGCTCCTCATCCACACTGGGGACTCCTGCGTTCACACGCATGTGGGTCCTCATCCAGGCTGGGGACTCCTGCGTTCACACGCGCATGCGGCTCCTCATCCACACTGGGGACTCCTGCGCTCACACGCGCATGCGACTCCTCATCCACACTGGGGACTGCTGCGTTCACACGCACATGTGGCTCCTCATCCACACTGGGGACTGCTGCATTCACACGCACATGTGGCTCCTCATCCAGGCTGGGGACTGCTGCGTTCACACCCACATGTGGCTCCTCATCCACACTGGGAACTGCTGCGTTCACACACGCATGTGGGTCCTCGTCTAGACAATGGACCGCTTCCTCTCCTGGTGTCAGTGTGGGTGCAGATCGCTAATGCTACAGGGAACACAAGCTTTGCCTGGGTTGGGAAGAAAGGAGTAGAAGGAAGAATCAAGCACAGGAGAGTCTAAGGCAGAAACACAGAGGGAAGATGCTTTGTCTGGTTTTCAGATGAGCGGGAAAACCAGGTCGAGGCACCCGAAGAGTCAATGTTGGCTCTGGAGGGGGTCAGTGATACTCCCCACACTTTGTCTCCACAAAATACCAAGCACACCACTGTAACAGTGGAGGCGAAAGGTCTCTGGGTATTACAGCTATGACTGATCAACAGACACACACGTTTATACACACAGAGAGCTATATAATAATATCAAACACACACAGGCATTTTATAAAATAAACACAGGAGGCATTGCCTTTCTCCGAGTCACCCGGCCAACATGCTGATGTTGACGCACTGCTCAGTCTAATCTGTATGCCCAATATGAAGGCTGTGAGCATTTTTCAAGTTACGCCTTATAAGATAAGTCTTTAATATTTATACCATTGGAACATCTGAGACTGCAGGGAGTCATGTGGTCAAGAAGAATTTCAAATCAAAAGGGTTACTCCAAGGTACATATATGCCATTCCTGACAATGTGGTTTACTCAAAGTATCACTTTTCATAGGCACTGAATTCATAATAAACACCTGTGAATAAATAAACACTAAGCCTCACTTGAAATCACTGGCCTGTACCTCTGCCCGAACTACCACAACAGCACAAATATTTTATGGGAGAAAGTATAATATGGATCTTAAACACATACTTTTGCACTGACTTTACTTTCATGCCATGGACATAAACATCGTCCAAACTGATCATCTATGCATGTGGGAGCACGAGAAACGAAAGGACTTCCAGAATAGATGGCAATGCCTGTTCTGGAGGGTGAGCATGACCAGGAATTCCAAGTCTGCATCAGTGAAACACACTCCCTTCCAAAGGCCACAGAGTAAGGTAATGAATTTATAAGAAGAATTTCACACATGAGGAGTAAGTTCTTATGTATGGGGAATACACACACCAGATTCAGGAATCAGGAAGAAAGCCATCGTTCTTCAAGGAGGAAAACAGGAATCAGAAAATGGCGATGAGGCCGATCTGCCACGCACTCAAGAAGCGGCACCTACTGAAGACTTTGACCTTGAGTAGTCTGGCATGACGGGATAAAAAGACTTTCAGGCTGGGAGTCAGCAGGCAAGCTTTTGGCCTGAATGTGCTGTTAACACTGATATACTATGCGACCTCTGGTCGGTCACTTAAACTTCTGTGCCTCAGTTTCCTTGTCTATAGAGCAATGGGTTAGATTTTTATGTACCCTTTCTGCTCTTACATTCTATAACTCTCATCTCTCTCCTCAAATCTTCCTTTTTATTAGAACTTGATTTCAGGAACTGAGAATAAAGGTCACCCTCAGGTTGGCATTAAATTCTCCATATTCTATCCCTGAAATCACATCAATACCCCCTTCAGATCCTCTTTTTCTCTCCCTCTTCTGGTTTTCTTCCTGCAACTTCAGCTGCGCTTTATTCCATTCTATCATTTTCCAAAGCCACCTCTGGGTTAGCATTCTGTGTATCTGTCCTCATTATAAGCTGTAAGCCCCTTGATGTCAGAGGCTGGGCCTTACACAGGGTCTGTGCAGTAGCCAGCCACCACTTTCCCCCAAAGTAGATTCTTGAGAATGACTTGTGATCCTAATCTTGGTAAAACAACAAAAGGTCTGGTTTAACTTTAACGACTGATATATTTTGTTAAAAATCAAAATGTGAGTGAGCCTGGGGAAACTCATTCCTCTCACCCTTGTTAAAATGAATGCCTTTGAAAAGGGATGAGAATTAAATGACATTTCAGATCATTATAAATGGTTTATCTTTAAACATAGATTAGCTGGGATTCATAATTTTCAAAGCAAACATGTCTCAGGTAAATAAAATAAATGTTACCAGACTAATTATTCACAGACTCTGCAGCAGCTTTTAATGAATTACATTGTCAAGTGACTTAAAAATTCTAATGACTGGAATAAAAAATAGTTTCTAAGGTGGAACATATAATGTACTCTCCATTGAACTATGTCAGAATTTGCTTTTATTCAATGGTCAAGAAAAATTGGTCTCCTGTTTAGTGACTTTATTTCCCACTTTTTAAAAAGGGCTTTACTTTGAGATCACAAAGAGAATAACCACTCCATGCCAGTTAGTCTTAACAGAAATCTTGGCTCTGTTTTTTAAGACGTGTACACATTCTCCAACAGAGGAGCACAAATCAATAAGAGATGCATCACTGTGGGTCTTAATCTGCCTTTAGGAAGTACTCTGTGCATCACCAAGCATGACTTATATGACTTCAAAGAACTTCCCTTCCATCTTCTCCATCCTAGCTCTGCACACCTTTTTAACTCAGAAAGACATTAAAGATTAAAATAATTGAGATCCAATTAGAAAGTGACATAGCAGTACAACCTTTAAAAAGGAAGACATTATTTTTTTTAATTTCCCCCCAAAATAGAAGAAAATGACAAGCAAATTGTGAACTCTTAAAAAACTGGGCAAGAAGTTTGAGGTTTCACAGTCCTAAGTGGTCAAGCAAAGGTACGAGGCACAGACGACCAGTTATAAAGTGGTTCTCTCGAGCAATGTGAGTTAGTCCTGAACGGGTAGCTCAAACACCTGCTCTTAGCAGTCAGCTGTGAGACTTCAAATGCAAAGTAATACCGCAGCATCCAGACCCAAAGAAGCTCATTTAACTTTTACAAACTTAATAAAGAAAGTCAGCATGAACATAGAGAAAGTAAACAAATAAGTAAACAACTTGAAATAGAGGAAAAAGGTAACTAAACCATTCAACTGGGATGGTTTCAAGATAAGCTACTTTTTAAAAAAGTATTGTGGCTGCACACATAAGGCAACTATTTCATCAGAGGCACAAGTTAAGAGTCAGTGACCTGTTCAATGCAAGGGAAAACCTGTGTCTGCATGAGATTTACTTTGCAGGGCACAGCAGGGGGTAATTTTGACCACATGTAAATTTAATCTTAGCACAGAACTGCTGAACAATGTGTGACTGTATTTGGTGTCCTATGTCTGGAATTTCCCTTTCAGTAACTCTGAGCCAAGTGTCAAGCAATTACTCAGTGGAATCTTAAAGGTCCAGAGGCGTCTTCATCTCCCCCACATCTTTGAAACATAGAGTGCCAGTAACTCTTCCTCTTCCCATGGATCTGACCCATTGAAGATGTGGGTAGACATAAAGACCACGGGATATCTGAGCCAGAACCAGGAACAGGGCTGGGGAGGTGGCCCCAAGTCACTGCATTATAAGATGGGAAAACTGAGATGCAGAGAAGCTCCGGGAATTGGAACAAGCCTACACTTGCATGCGCAGTGACTCGGGAAACCTTAGGCCAGAAAGCACAGGTGCTTCTCCATTAGAAAAGCATAATGTGGATGGAGCCTTTCGTTTCCCAAATGGGCTCCATGCTAAAAAGTGAGCTGGAATAAAGCTGGATGCCTGTGGCCTTGCTGAGATTTACCTATGGTCAAAGCAGAAGTTTTAAAGATTTCAAAGTCTCTACAACTATCTTATACTTGAGTTGGAAAGTTCTTCTGACCCACTTGCTGTTATCAAAGCTTAATATATATTTGAAAGAAAGAAAGAAGTCAAAGATGACACAAACAGATGGAAAGATATACCATGTTCTTGGATTGGAAGAATTAACACTGTCAAATGACTATACTTCTCAAGGCAATCGACAGAATCAATGCAATCCATATCAAATTAGCAATGGCATTCTTCACAGAATTAGAATAAAAAAACCTTAAAGTTTGTATGGAGACACAGAAGACCCCAAAGAGTGAAAGCAATCTTGAGAAAGAAAAGCAGAGCCAGAGGAATCAGGATCCCTGGCTTCTGACTATACTACAAAGCTACAGTAACCAAAACAATATGGTGCTGGCAGAAAACAGAAATATAGATCGGCAGAATGGGACAGAAAGCCCAGGAAAAACGCATGCACCTATGGTCAGCTAATCTGTAACAAAGGAAGGCAAACTATACGATGGAGGAGAGACACTCTCTTCAATAAATGGGCTGGGAAACTGGACAGTCAGTTACTTGTAAAAAGTGAAACGAGACCATTCTTTTGTGCCATACACAAAAATAAACTCAAAATGGATTACAAATCTAAATGTAAGACTTAAGAAACTAAAGGCTTCCCAGGTGGCACAGTGGTAAGGAATCTGCTTGCCGATGCATGAGGTACAAGAGATGTGGGTATGATCCCTGGGTCAGGAAGAATCCTGGAAATGACAACCCACTCCAGTATTCTTGCCTGGAAAATTCCTTGGACAGAGAAGGCTGGCAGGCTACAGTCCATGGCATCACAAAGAGTCAGATGTGACTAGCACACACGCAAGAAACTAAAAACAGAGCTACCATATGATCCAGCAATTCCATTCCTGGGCGTATGTCTGGAGAGAAACATGGTCCAAAAGGGTACACACACCCTGATGCTTAGTGAAATTCTGTTAATGATAGCCAAGACATGGAAGCAAGCTAGTGTCCATCGACAGACGAATGGATAAAGAAGATGTGGTGTCTATATTCGCTGAATATTTCTCAGCCGAAAAAAAAAAAAAGAAGAAGAAGAAGAAGAAGGAATAAACTAACGCCATTTGCAGCAATGTGGATAGACCTGGAGAGCGTCATACTGAGTGAAGTGAGGCAGACAGAGGGAGACAAATAGCATATGATATGTGGGATCTAAAAATGATATTACAAATGAGCTTATTTACAGAACAGAAACAGACCCACAGACTCAGAGAAGAACTTATGGTTACCTTTGGAGAAGTGTAGGGATGAGGGATAGATTGAAAGTTTGGGATGGACATGTACACGGTGCTACATTTAAAACAGGTAACCAACAAGGGCCTACTGTATAGCATAGGAAATGCTGCTTAATATTGTAATAATCTGAGAAAAGAATTTGAAAAAGAATGAACGCCTGTGTGTGTAACTGGATCACTTACAGCACACCTAGGACTAAGACAGCACAGCTTTTTTATATAAGTTTATTTATTTTAATTGGACGTTAATTACTTTCCAATATTGCATTGGTTTTGCCATACATCAACATGAATCCACCACAGGTATACACGTGTTCCCCATCCTGAACCCCCCTCCCTGCTCCCTCCCCATACCATCCCTCTGGGTTGAGACTAAGATGACATTGTTAATGCACCGTGTTCCAGTATAAAATAAAAATTAAAACAAATGAAAGGGTTTTGTATTACTTTTTCTCAGAATGAAGTGTATTTATAATGTTATCTGGTGTTATTTGTCACACCAAGGCACTTTTACAAGGCATTACTGATGTTCTCTGAAGGCTTTACTGCAGTTACGTTGAGGATTGGAAATGCCAAACCAATCTACCCTCTGTACACAAACGCACAAGCACTTACTCTGATTCATCAATTCCAGTCCAAGTGGAAGTGATGAAACATTGCACCGAACTAGAGGATACTTTGGCTAAATGAAACAGTTGTTTTTATTTAAGTATCTATTTTTATAGAATAAAGGCATTTGGCAAAAGGCATTTGGCAATTCTCTCATATCTGAAAATAATTAGAAAAACTATTTTCTAATGTAGAGATGTAATTTTCTATGTAAATGAACATAGAAATATGTTCATATGTGAACATATTCCTATTTGGAAGGCTGGTTGATAAGAACTTTGAGGAATTCATAGAAACATTGAGGCTATGAAAATCTACTCAAGTTGCCTGACTACCCCTGTCTTATAAAAATGGAATACTTATCTTATTTTTCTTATACTTAGAGATGTGATAAGTGCTAATTATTTAATATCTACATATTTTTAGAAGCTGCAGTCATTATCAATATTAACTTAAAAATGACATTAAATGTTGAGACTTTTATGCATTAGACCCCAGAAGACTTGTTCAGATGTAACAAAGGGAATTGAGAAGATGGAGGCAAGGATAATTCAGGTTTTAGTTCAGTTCAGTCGCTCAGTCATGTACAACTCTTTGCGACCCCATGAATCGCAGCACGCCAGGCCTCCCTGTCCGTCACCAACTCCCGGAGTTCACTCAGACTCATGTCCATCGAGTCCGTGATGCCATCCAGCCATCTCATCCTCTGTCGTCCCCTTCTCCTCCTGCCCCCAATCCCTCCCAGCATCAGAGTCTTTTCCAATGAGTCAGCTCTTCACATGAGGTGGCCAAAGTACTGGAGTTTCAGCTTTAGCATCAGTCCTTCCAAAGAAATCCCAGGGTTGATCTCCTTTAGAATGGACTGGTTGGATCTCCTTGCAGTCCAAGGGACCCTCAAGAGTCTTCTCCAATACCACAGTTCAAAAGCATCAATTCTTCAGCACTCAGCCTTCTTCACAGTCCAACTCTCACAGCCTAAAGCTTTTTACCATAGTCTAGTCAAGGCTATGGTTTTTCCTGTGGTCATGTATGGATGTGAGAGTTGGACTGTGAAAAAGACTGAGTGCTCAAAAATTGATGTTTTTGAACTGTGGTGTTGGAGAAGACTCTTGAGAGTCCCTTGGACTGCAAGGAGATCCAACCAGTCCGTTCTGAAGGAAATCAGCCCTGGGATTTCTTTGGAAGGAATGATGCTGAAGCTGAAACTCCAGTACTTTGGCCACCTCATGCGAAGAGTTGACTCATTGGAAAAGACTCTGATGCTGGGAGGGATTGGGGGCAGGAGGAGAAGGGGACGACTGAGGATGAGATGGCTGGATGGCATCACGGACTCGATGGACGTGAGTCTGAGTGAACTCCGGGAGATGGTGATGGACAGGGAGGCCTGGCGTGCTGCGATTCATGGGGTCACAGAGTCAGACACAACTGAGTGACTGAACTGAACTGAACTGAAAGCTTCTTTAAAATAAAGGGAGTTTTGTAAGAAGAAAATATAAATTCATTAGGAGTAAATTTGAAGACTCATTTAGGATGACAATCATCACAAAAATGACAAATTGTAAAAAGCTGACAAACACAAACATAAAACCCAGCATAGCAGCAATGGCATGTCCATCCCCTGCCTGACATCCTCTTAATGACACTTTTCACAGAAACATTTTTGGCTCTGTCTGTTGGAATCCTCCTTTTTCCTTCTGGGGTTCACAGAATTCCAGGGCATCCCAGGAGCGGGTCATTCTGCATCAGGATCTCAGATCCTGTGCTTCTGTGTCTGGACACCTGGTGAGTCACAGAGTGGATAGCCCGAGTATTCCCACAAGATAGCCACCCCTGCACCAGGCCAGCGAGCAATAATCACACTTGGAAATTACTGCAAAGGACATAAACACATTCCGTTCAACCTGAACCAAACTGATGTGTTTTCAATTCAACTCCCATTTCAGCTGGATCCCAACATTGCCTGCAGGCATGAGAAGGAAAGTGTAGCAGAGGAGAAATTAAAATAGAGACAGTACAATGAATCCATTGTGGTTAAAGAATATGACTTTTGAAAATTTTGCAACAGAAAAGATTAATGGAACAGGGTGGGGCCCTCACCAAGGCAAGTGAAAGGCCCTGAAGCTTCAGCTTGCTTAGTTCCTGATAAGCCCTCATCTGCAGAAAGAACGCATCCCAGCAAACGGATGGAGTGAAACACGCCCAGTGTTTTCTTTCAGGAAGATTCACGGGGCCAACACAGCAGGGCCAAGGGAAGAGCCAACACCGTGCAGGAAACATGATGGATGACGGTTTCTTAGCTGCGGACCAAGGGCCTGCAGAGCGGCCTCAACCAGCATCAACTTCCTTAGCTGCGGACCGAGGGCCTGCAGAGCGGCCTCAACCAGCATCAACTTCCTTAGCTGCGGACCGAGGGCCTGCAGAGCGGCCTCAACCAGCATCAACTTCCTTAGCTGCGGACCGAGGGCCTGCAGAGCGGCCTCAACCAGCATCAACTTGCTTAGCTGCGGACCGAGGGCCTGCAGAGCGGCCTCAACCAGCATCAACTTCCTTAGCTGCGGACCGAGGGCCTGCAGAGCGGCCTCAACCAGCATCAACTTCCTTAGCTGTGGACCGAGGGCCTGCAGAGCGGCCTCAACCAGCATCAACTTCCTTAGCTGCGGACCGAGGGCCTGCAGAGCGGCCTCAACCAGCATCAACTTTCTTAGCTGCGGACCGAGGGCCTGCTGAGCGGCCTCAACCAGCATCAACTTCCTTAGCTGCGGACCGAGGGCCTGCAGAGCGGCCTCAACCAGCATCAACTTCCTTAGCTGCGGACCGAGGGCCTGCAGAGCGGCCTCAACCAGCATCAACTTCCTTAGCTGCGGACCGAGGGCCTGCAGAGCGGCCTCAACCAGCATCAACTTCCTTAGCTGCGGACCGAGGGCCTGCAGAGCGGCCTCAACCAGCATCAACTTCCTTAGCTGCGGACCGAGGGCCTGCAGAGCGGCCTCAACCAGCATCAACTTCCTGACACCCCTGCTCTTTTATGGCTGGCCGTGGACATGTTGCCAGCCAGGAATGAGTGTGGCTGAAAAGAAACCAATGGCCTCTCTGTAGCCGTGCCTTCTCTTTGAAGTCTCACTGTTTCAGGCACCATGTTGAGACACTTCACCTCCTAAACCTCCTGATGTCCGACGACACTTTCCTACAAACCTCTAGTCTTCATCCCAGCTGAAGCACTGCTTAATGTGGGGTTTCAGACTTTACTTCTGAAAGCCATTCATGAGTTCTAGGAAGAAAGTAATGCAAAAGGGCCCAGGCATGGCCCCTGCCAACCGTGCTGTCTAAGCCAGGAAGCTGGGTAGTGATGCAGCTCAGAGGCTGGACTTAGCTGGAAGCTTAAGAAACAGCTCTCAGGCACCCTGTAAGTGCCAGCCATACTGGCGCCACAGTGAAAACCAGAAATGTGTGCAACACCCTTCCCCTCACGAATCTCCACCTTCTGTGAGGATGCTGTGCTGTTGCTTAGGTGCTCACTCATGTCCAACTATGCGACCCTATAGCCTGCCAGGCTCCTCTGTCCATGGGATTCTCCAGGCAAGAAGGCTAGAGTGGGTTGCCATGCCCTTCTTTAAGGGATCTTCCCAACCCAGGATTGAAACAAGGTCTCCTGCACTGCAGGCGGATTCTTTACCAGCTGAGCTGAGGACAGAGGCTCATAAAAATACTCAATACTTATGAGGGTAAAGGATGACAACAAATTTTAAAAATTTAATATAAATTTACAGATTTTAAGACCAAGAAATGCATGGAGAGTTGCCTAGTTCAGTGGTTCTGCTGTGAATCACTGCTGACATTCGCTACCAGAGGCCCATGAGAGAGGGGCCTTGATGTGGTTATTCACGGAATCAGATATGATATCTGTGGGCCACTGAAACCTTGTTCACCCTACAGAAGCCAGGGAAACGTCCCCCAGAGCACTCTGTGGTCACTTTCAGAGCTTTCTGCCGCTTGATGCTAAGGGGAAAATCACAGCAGGTCAGGACGCCAGAGTTCTCAGCCTGACCATCGTCTTCTTGCAGGGGCCTCAGTGATCACTCCTGCAACAGCCAAATGATGGTGGGAACAAGTCAAACCAGGCCTCTCAGTGTTTCAGCAGAAGGGCTCTGGTTCCATCGCGTACTCTCCCAGGATCTGTGACTGTCACGAGCATGACATTTGCCTAAAGGTCCCAGGTGTAGGGAAGTACAGGAGAGCTGTGTCACGGTGTTCAAAAAAACAGTTTAAGATCTGTTTTGCCATTCTCCCACACACCTTACACCAATGTATGAGAGGCATACATCTCCACCCCTAAACCAACAGATTAAGAAAATGAGAAAGCTGTACACATTCTCCGAGCTGAATAAATCAGAGAGGGAAATGAACAGTCTCTCACTGGGCTTACAGTCCAGTGTCAGCGCAGGGCACGGACACACAGCAAAGCCCGTAAATAAGCAAACTGCCAAGTATGTTAGAAGACGGAAAGAACTATGGAAAAAGGAAAAGCAATGAGCCAGGGAGACCGGGGGGCTGAGGGGAAAGGGAGGCGTGATTTTAACTAGGACGATCGGGGGAAGAAGAAATTACTGAAAAAGGTATGTTTGAAGACGGACTTGAGAAGGGGGCGTGCATGAGCCCCATGGGCAGCTGGGGTGCGGGGACGTTCCAGGCACAGGGAACAGACAGCGCAAAGGCCTCGAGCAGTCCCGACAACAAGGGGGGTGAGACGCCTCATAGAGCATGAGAACACAGCAGCGCTCTGGCTTGAGCTTGTCTCAGCTGAACTCATACAGGGAAGCCTGCCAGGGCCTCTCAGATGCGGCCTGGAAAGTAGCTAATTAGGACGAGGTCATACTGGAATAGCCGGCACCCCCCCCACCCCCGGTCCTTAGGAAAAGGGAGAAATCTGGACACAAAACAGGAATGATAACAGAACTGACTTCAGAGTACTGTAATAAGGATTCACTGAGTTAATCTCTGTCATGAACCTAGAACATGCCTGCTGCTGCTGCTAAGTCACTTCAGTCGTGTCCGACTCTTTGTGACCCCATAGACGGCAGCCCACCAGGCTCCTCTGTCCCTGGGATTCTCCAGGCAAGAACACTGGAGTGGGTTCCATTTTCTTCTCCAGTGCATGAAAGTGAAAAGTGAAAGTGAAGTCGCTCAGTCGTGTCCAACTTGTAGCGACCCCATGGACTGCAGCCTACCAGGCTCCTCCATCCATGGGATTTTCCAGGCAAGAATACTGGAGTGGGTTGCCATTGCCTTCTCTGAGAACATGCCTAGCACTCAGTAAAAGTTATATAGAAATTTGTTAAATCCACACAAAGCAAGTATGTATCTTTATTGAAAAAGATTTTGATAAACAAAATAAAAATAAAAAGGGCTAAAAAAGACTTCATATAGTAAAGAGAAACTCTTCAGGCTTTTAAAAATAGTTGCCTCTACAAAACAATGTGTGTACTAGTCACGACTCCACCTGCGTGCTCACTTGCTCACAGAATCCTCATCTACCTTAAAACTTTGGGTTTGACAGATTTGTAAAGACTGCAGAAATGTAAGGTGAACTTTCTCAAGACATAATAGCTAAATAAGCAAAAACAGACCACTTCTCAACAAAAGCAAGTGATGTCCCCTCAGTGGGAACTGGGGATTCCCTGGTAGCTCAGTTGGTAAAGAATCTGCCTGCAATGCAGGAGACTCTGGTTAGATTCCTGGGTTGGGGAGATCCGCTGGAGAAGGGGTAGGCTATCCACTCCAGTATTCTGGCTGGAGAATTCCATGGGCTGTATATTGCACGGGGTTGCAGGGTCAGACATAACTGGCTTCACTTCACTTCACAATGAGAACTGGCAGCGAGGGTAAGTGTAGGCAGGCAGCACTATTAGGCTTCTCGGGCGAGCAACGGCGCTGGGGCCACAGGAGTCTCCCACTCAGGGCAAACTCAGGAGGCGTGGCTGATGGCCACACCCGGGGCCTGGTGGCTGCAGTCCACGGGGTCGAAAAGAGTTCCACCCACCTTAGCAACAGCAACCACCACCCTGAAGAAGCAACCCCAGGGATGAGCGTCTTCCTTCTCCGCTCACACAGCCGTGCGTGGTGGCGAAGCAGCGTCTCAGCTCCTCGTCACACCGCCTCGCTAGCCCGAGCCCCGGCCCTGCAGCCCTGCCTCCTGTCTCACTCCCGGGCTCCTGCTCCCGTCAGGCCCGCCGCTCCCTGCAGCCACGCCCAGGCCCAGCGGAAAGATCAATCCCGGGCTCCTGCTCCGTCAGGCCCGCCGCTCCCTGCAGCCACGCCCAGGCCCAGCGGAAAGATCAATCCCGGGCTCCTGCTCCCGTCAGGCCCGCCGCTCCCTGCAGCCACGCCCAGGCCCAGCGGAAAGATCAATCCCGCCAATAACAGTTTCCTTGAGAACAGCACTCTGACTGCTGGGGAAAGTGCAGAGGGCACACAAAGGGGCTCCTGATGTATCTGAGGCTTTGAATCCTTGAGGACAAGCATTTCTTTTCCACACGGCAGAAGAGGTTCTCCAAGAGGGGCCAAGAGCACGGCCGTGAAGGTGGCAGGCAATTGAACAGACTTTACTGTCTGGGAAATTACAATGATCATTCAAAATTTGGAGGCTTCGGTGACAATTGTTCATTTTCCTGAAGCTAAAACCCACTTTGGTCAGAGGCGTGGGGATCACAGATCTGCAAGTTCATCAGGAGCTGTTGGTGAATATTGATCATCATTGGGAATTTCTGTTATGAATGTCTGCCCTTTCAACTCAGTGTGGCACCACTTGAAGTTCACCCAAAGTTACCTGCGTAATAAGGAAGCAAGCTTCATCCCCAGTGTAGACAGAGACCAGCCTGCCTTTGCTGGCGTTACAATCTTTTTTTGGTTTTTCTCCCCCATTCCCTGCCTTCAATGGAGAAAATTGGCTCTAAGAGCCAGCAAGCTAAAGGAAAGAGCAAGATTTGATGGGAAAGTGGTCACTCAAGTAGTTTTATGAATGACAGGCAGATCCAAGGGACTCACCCAACATGGACACGTTTTATTAGCAAAACTGCTCTTTCAAATTACCAGAGGAGCTGTTTCCAAACACATAAATGGTTAATTGCAAGTATGTCCATTATTCTAAATTCCTATTAATTTCTCAATTCCCAGTTGGTTTCTGCTGCCTTCAAAGGCATATTGCTCTTTGCAGTTGCTGACACTTGGTAGGGATGGCTCATAAATTCATCTAATGGTGGGACAGCTAAGAATGTGACTGAATGAGCGACAGCTGTATTCTCTCAGCCACAAAGGAGACGTGAGAAACTGGCATGGAATCGCCTCCTGAAGGGCCCATGCCCCCTCTCTGAAGAAAGGCACTAAAAGGAACTAACCACAACACTAATCCCTTTGTTTTTCGTTTGTTTTTTGAGGCAGAGAGAAAAGTTGTGTAACTGTCAGGTAATTGCTATCAAATGGGAAAACAGGAGTCACTTAGGGCAACCAGGGAGCATTGGCTAGGCTGAGAAACCCCCCGACAGGATCGGTATGTGATGGTCAAAGGACCAACGGCAAAACCAAAATACATGTTCAGATCATGGAAAAGAGCCAATTAACTGCAAGACGTGTTGACTCATCTGCTGAATCGCTCACTCTGTGTTGAGCCCCTGAAAAGAGAATGGGCTGAAACAAGCTGCTTTCACACAGTGTTTGCCCAATTACCTTTCAGGACTGACACGTACAACCTGTAAATGCAGGTCCTCCTAGCCCTCCTGGGTCTTCTCAGCCTTCCAATCACCCCTGTCCCCCCACACAGAGAATCCCATCTCATGCCGGCATGCAGTGCTGAGAGTTACAAATAAGCCTGCCGCTACGGTCCCCAGTAATAACTGTGATTTACCTAACAGGCACGCAAGTGTCGAGTTGTCGGCTTAGTTTCTGAATCTCGGTGAACACCAGTGCATACTTCCCAGGGTGTGGAGAATGAACCTACCCTAAATAAACATGGCTGGAGAAGAACCGCGCGATCCAGCTAAACAGCAGACTCACTGGCATGGCAGAGTTGCAACCAGGATGCTAGTCCATGCTCTCTGAGGGGACAGGAGGAAGAGATACAGCTCCAGGCAGTAAAGCAAAGGGTGTGTGAGCCTCCACAGGACAGACAGCGGGCATATGAGCCTCTGCTAACAGCGGGCACAGGCCTCAGACATTGTTGAACCAATAATCACAAACTTCACCCTGGACCAATGCCAGACCCTCGTCAACACCAGTATTCTCAGCACAGACGGCACACTACCTTAGAGAGAAGGTGGGGGACTGCCTCAACAGGAAGACAGTGGTGGTGAAGAGGACAGGACTCGCCGACCTAGATGCTCACACTAAGTGAAGCCAGACAGGGAAAGGCAGACGCCACGTGCAACCACTTATAGGTGGAATCTTTTAAAACGATGCAAATGAACTTATTTATAAAACAGAAAAGGACTCATAGACATAGAAAAGAAACTTAGGGTTACCGAATGGACAAGAAGCAAGGTGGTGAGGGATAAATTAGGAGTCTGGGATTAAAAATAGAGAAAAACAAGGACCTATTGTATAGCACAGGGAACTATGTTCAATATGGGTAACAATCCTCAGCGGAAAGGAACCTGAAATAACTCAATCATTTTATTCTACACCTTAAACTAACGCAACATTATGAATCAACTATGCTTCAATAAAAAAGAAAAAAGAAAAAAAAAAAAGGATTTGGGGTCAGAGTCCCAGGTAGCTCAGTTGGTAAAGAATTCACCTGAAATGCAGGAGACCCAGATTCGATCCCTGAGTTGGGAAGATCTGCTGGAGAAGGGAAAGGCTGCCCACTCCAGTATTCCTGGGCTTCCTTGGTGGCTCAGCTAGTAAAGAATCTGTCTGCAATTCAGGAGACCTGGGTTCGATCCCTGGGTTGGGAAGATCCCCTGGAGAAGGGAAAGGCTATCTGGCCTGGAGAATTCCATGGACTAAATCCATGGGGTCCCAAAGAGTTGGACACGACTGAGTGACTTTGACTTCACTTCACTTTCACACTTCAGATCCAGTACAATCACCAGCTTATCTCCTAGCTCTGTGCCCTGGGAACATTTCTGAAGACAGGTTGCTCGATGCACAGCCTGAGACAAGGATTAGGACACACCCAATTTATCGAGGGCAGATCATCAGGGAAAACCTATAGGAGAACGCGAGGAGGAGGAAGGGCAGGGTTGAGAAAGGAGAGAAAGCGCAGGAAGGACCTCGTTTCTGTGGACGCTTCGCTTCAACCCCGTGGCTCTCCTGGGTCGTCTCTGGGGGCTCTGGAGGGTTCAGCCGTAACCAGAGGTGTCCCATCTGGGGTCACAGGGCCTGGCTTCTGTGGGTGAGTCACTGATCCCGGCCCAGAGGCAGAGGGGAGGTTTGGGAGGGCGCTCACCTCCTGGGCAAGGCACCTCCCATCGGGTGGGGAGCAATTATATGGGTTCAGCGGCCAGCGCTGGAGCAGCCACGGGATGGGCCTGGACCCAACCTGCGTGGGGAAACCCTGAGGGAAGTGACACGGGAAGACTCAGCATGCATGCATGCTAAGTCGCTTCAGGCGTGTCCGGCTCAGCATAAGTAAGCACAGACCGTGAGGAAGGAGCGCCTGGAGCACGCTGGGGCGAGGGCAGAGGATCCAAGGAAGATTCGCTTCTGCGGGACTCCGGGCCGGCAGGCAGAGGCGGATGCTGATCTGGCCGCTGGGACAGGGTCCGCCCTGAACTGTGAGCAGCTGGCCTCCACTCTCGGGGGTGAAGGTGCAAGCGAGCCAGATTGGCAGCTGATGCTGTGTGTGCGTCGTGGCTCTGGGGACTGTGGGCAGGGGCCACGTGGGCAGGGCGGGGTAGGGGGTGCGGCTCGATGCGGCGTCAAGGCCAGGCCAAGGCTGCGGGCTGCGCAGGGGCCTGTCTGGGGCCAGAGCGGGGTGGGCAGCTTCAGCAGCCGTCCTAGCTTCAGCTCGCCTTCTCCAGGACCACCCTTCGTGGACACAGAGCTTCTTCCTCCCGCAGCAGCCGCTGCATACCCGCCCCTGGTGCCCTCTAGCGGAAGTTCGTTATCACCGAGCGCCTGTGAAGCTGCACTGGGAGCTGCGAGGTCGCAACTAGTGATGGCTGACCCAAGACGGGGTCTGGGAGCGGCACCGACCGAAACCCATTCCACTCTATTCTCTCCTCTAGAAAACAGGAGTGGCATATAAATTTATTGTGCAGATAAAAGGAGGTTTTTTTTTTTTCAGTGTATGCCAGATGCAGAGAACGGACATGCAGACATGGGGGAAAAGAGAGAGAGGGGCAAATTGGGAGATTAGGGTTGCCGTACAGACTGTACGTGTGTAAAACCGACAGCTACTGGGAGGCTTCTATAAAGCACAGGAAGCTCAGCTTGGTGCTGTTCATTTCTTCTAAAAGTGCCAAGCACCCAGGTTACCTCCAGCACTGCTCAGAAGAGGGCTAATTAGAGACCAGCCTGCCCAAGGCTGTAGATGTCAGAGTTTCTTCTTGGATTTCCTAACAAGTCATTTAGCCCAAGTAGAATCCCTTGGGAGAGAAAGTAAATCGGTGCTAGTCTTTTAGAAGATGGGTAGAACAGACTGGTGAAAGGAAATCATGTTCCTGGAAGGTGACATATGAACCAGGACCCTCTTGCCGTTAAACAAAGCTCAGGTAGTTTCAAAAGGACATCTCTGACTGTCTGAAGTTTTGTCCTTACAAAGGTCCGTCTAGTCAAGGCTATGGTTTTTCCAGTGGTCATGTATGGATGTGAGAGTTGGACTGTGAAGAAAGCTGAGGGCCAAAGAATTAATGCTTTTGAACTGTGGTGTTGGAGAAGACTCTTGAGAGTCCCTTGGACTGCAAGGAGATCCAACCAGTCCATTCTAAAGAAAATCAGTCCTGGGTGTTCATTGGAAGGACTGATGCTAAAGCTGAAACTCCAATACTTTGGCCACCTCATGCGAAGAGTTGACTCACTGGAAATGACCCTGATGCTGGGAGGGGTTTGAGGCAGGAGGAGAAGTGGACGACAGAGGATGAGATGGCTGGATGGCATTACCAACTCGATGGACAGGAGTTTGGGTAAACTCCGGGAGTTGGTGATGGACAGGGAGGCCCGCGTGTTGCAATTCATGGGGTTGCAAAGAGTCAGACAAGACTGAGAGACTGAACTGAACCGTACCTCCCTCAACACTTTTTATCAATAGTTTATTGTAAGATGACATTATCAAGTTTGGTAGATAAACAGACTGGAGGGAGAAGTAACAGAGTAAGTCCCGTGCATACGGACCTTCAAGGTAGAACTTGCAAAGATGCAAATTCGCCACTGTATCCACCTGCTGCAGTGCACCACTCACTGTGCTTCCCAAGGGCCTGTACTGTAAAATCAGAATGCTTTATCTTTTGTTTTTTATATATTGTTTGTGTGGAAAGTGTTATAAGCATATTACAGTACAGTACTTGACAGTCGATTGTGTTAGCTGGGTACTGAGGCGAAGTTTGTTGGACTTAACGAACATATTAGACTTCTGAGTGTGCTCTTGGAATGGAACTCATTCGCATGCATAGGTACATCCTTACTGTATAGACAGATGTGGGATGAAAGAACATTAAGAGGACATGCATTGCCTAGTAGGAGCAAAATTCATTAATCTTTTTTAGTCCTATTATATTGTCATCACGACAACACTTACTGAATTTTAACTCTGTGCCAGAACTGTACGAAGCATGGTACCAGATTCATCTAATCATCATAACAGCCCTATGGAGTCTTCATTTATGGGATAGGGAAGGTCACGGGAGAGAAACAACCCACTCAGTGTCACACAGCTGTGTGAGTGAGTGCCAATTTGGATCCATGCACTTGTGGAGGCCACACTCTGTATCACAACACTGTGTTTGAATCCAGGCACGTGGCTTTGCGGAGGCCCTCCTCTGCCATTCCCTGGCTGTATGATCAAGTTGCTTAACTCTGCAGGCTTCAATTCCTGTGTGTAAAATGAGGACAACGGTAGCATTTCCCACAGGGTCATCGTAAGGGTTAAGGGAAATAATATAGTAAAATATTTGGCAGGGTGACAGCTGCATATGTATTCAGTAAATAGCAACTGTAGTTAATGTTGATAATCATCATCAATTAACACAGGACAGCAAAAACCCAGATTCCCAAAGACGTTGCCAACTTTACCTCATGGTCCCAAACAAACCTTATGATATTTCTAGGAACAAAGGCAAATGCTCGCACAAGGCTTCCAGGAACAACATGATGCAAGTGTAAGACCTGGCTTGATGGCAAAGCAAAACAGAAACTCATTTAACAAATACTTACTGATTGCACCTTCAGTTTGCAGATACCGTGAGAGAGGCTGAGGAAACTGCAGGAAACCACGAAAATAAAAGAAAGCTCTCATTGAGCTCACGTCTTTGTGGGACATGCAGAGGATGAAATAACAGATAAATGCATAGTTGGTCATATAGTGGTAAATGGTATGAAGACAAATTAATCAAAGTATGGGGATAATATCTGTGAGAGGAGTTACCAGTGAAAGTTTCTCTAATAAGAGGAGGAGACGTGAGTGAGTGTGTGCATGTCAGAAGGAAGAGTGCCTTTTTCTCCAGTGTAGAAGTTTGGCTTATTTTATAATCAGTTGAATAATTATATTTTAATATGGAATAGTCAGAAAAGTTTATACAATCATCTAGAAAATGCGTATCTTGTTTCTAAAATAACTGAGTTGATTTTTCCTTATCTAAATTATCCCTCACACTTATTGCCATCTGCCTTCTTATAATTTAATTCTCATTTGTATCCCCAGAATAAAAAGTGACAGGACAGTTATTGCATTCTACATTTTCACAGCATTGGCAAAGATATAATTTTGCCTTGAGGTAATTTTCTGATGTACTCTGGAATTCAGATATCAATTCATTATTAGACTCCCATAAGCAAAGATCAAAATCCTTCAAGCTAGGCTTCAACAGTATGTGAACTGAGAACTTCCAGATGTACAAGCCGAATTTAGAAAAGGCAGAGGAACCAGAGATCAGATTGCCAACATCTCCTGGATCATAGAAAAAGCAAGAGAATTCAAGAAAAAACATCTATTCTGCTTCATTGACCGAAATAAAGCCTTTGACTGTGTGGATCACAACTGTGGAAAATTCTTAAAGAGATGGGAATACCAGCTCACCTTACCTGCCTCCTGAGAAACCTGTATGCAGGTCAAGAAGCAACAGAATCAGACATGAAGCAGGGACTGGTTCAAAATTGGGGAAAGAGTACATCAAGCCTGTATGTTGTCACCCTGCTTATTTAACTTATATGCAGAGTACATCATGAGAAATGCTGGACTGGATGAATCACAAGCTGGAATCAAGATTGCTGGGAGAAATATCAATCATCTCAGATATGCAGATGACACCACCCTTATGGCAGAAAGTGAAGAGGAACTAAAGAGCCTGTTGATGAGGGTGAAAGAGGAGATGAAAAAGCTGGCTTAAAACTCAATATTCAAAAAACTAACATCATGGCATCCGGTCCCATCACTTCATGGCAAATAGATGGGGAAAAAGTGGAAACAGTGACAGATTTTATTTTCTTGGGCTCCAAAATCACTGCAGATGGTGACTGCAGCCATGAAATTGAAAGACACTTACTCCTTGGAAGAAAAAGTATGACCAACCTAGACAGCATATTAAAAGGCAGAGACATCACTTTGCCGACAAAGGTCCACATAGTCAAAGTTATGGTTTCCCAGTGGTCATGTATGGATGTGAGAGCTGTACCATAAAGAAGGCTGAGTGCCAAAGAATTGATTTTTTCAGACTGTGGTCTTGGAGAAGACTCTCAAGAGTCCCTTGGACTGCAAGGAGATCAACCAGTCAATCCTAAGGGAAATCGACCCTGAGCATTCATTGGAAGGACTAATGCTGAAGCTGAAGCCACCTAATGGAAAGAGCCGACTCATTTGAAAAGACCCTGATGCTGGGAAAGATTAGGGGCAGGAGGAGAAGGGGATGACAGAGGACGAGATGGTTGGATGGCACCATTGACTCAGTGGCCATGAGTTAGAGCAGACTCCAGGAGATGGTGAAGAACAGGGAACCCTGGTGTGCTGCAGTCTGTGGGGTCACAAAGAGTCATATGACTGAGCAACTGAACAAAAACAAAGCTCAGATACTTTTGAATGGAGAAACACTTCCAATATGTTTTTTAAAAACAGAAAACTTTAGAAATAGGTCAGAGATCATCATTATAACCTTAAAATCACCACCATTTTTAAATTATCAAAACCTTGATCCTCAACTAAATGCTACCTCAGCCAAGAACAAAGGCTAACAAGGTAACCAATTTAATATTGATGGTGAAACTTTTAGTAATTGGTATACTTTCTTGAGGGAAGATTGTTTTAATTAGAGACAATAGTGAGTCCCAGGGTGATGGTTCTGGGGCATGTTGGAAGGTATCTAGAGAAGACTGAGTGGGAAGGAGATGCGTAGGAGAAAAAGTCACTAGAAAAGCGGGGCTTTCAGAACCTGGTGAGGAACTTGCTGCCCACCTGGAGGAATCTGGGTTATGTTCCAGTCACTGCTGGGAGAAGAGACTGTTGAGGGGCCATGAGGGGCAAGGCTAGCTGTCTGTGCAAGAAGTATGGAGCCTGAACTACGGAAGTAATTTTATTATTTTAAAGAAAAGTTTGATGTATTTAACAGTGCTAAGGAAAAAAAAAAAAACTTCTATTCATCAAAAGACAATTTTTAAAAATTGAAGTATAGTTGACTTATAATGTTGGGTTTGTTTTTGGTGTATAGCAAAGTGATTCAGAGATATGTCTGTGTGGGTGTCTGTACATATATATCTATATATATATACTTTTTCTGATTCTTTTATATTTTTTATTTTATTTTGTACTGGAGCATAGTTGATAACAATGTTGTGTTATTTTAAAATATAGCCAATAGGACAGTTGATGGTTTAAACAGACAATGAAATCAAAAAGGAAACATAAGGATGATTTCAACTTATTGGCCAAGGCAACGGGAAAAAGTATCATTCCATGACATTAAGTTTAGGGGATGGGGAGAGCTTTTTGGTGGGAAGGTACAATTAAGATTTTGCTTCTGGGTATTGAATCTGGTACGCCTACTAGACACCTAAAAGGAGGCATTCGATAAGTAGTTGTACATGAGCCTAGAGTTCAAAGGAGAGGGCTGGTCTAGAGATACAGTTTATAAAGTGAAATTCTCAGTTTACAGATTTAAAATTCTAAACCTGATAGGCTCACAGAAGGAGTGTGTTGGATGGAAATGAGGGCTGTTTTAAAGGGACCCTTAGAACACTAGGGAGGCAGCAGAGAGGATGGCAAGGTTCCAGTGGGTAAGACAGGAGAAGATGCTCTTTAATTTTAAAGGGGATGGATTGTTTCCAAAGATAACAAGGTCCTGTTCCATGCTCACCAGGAGCGCCAGGTGACAGCAGTGAGAGACGCTATAGAGAATTGCCTATTGAATGGGAAGAAGGAGTGCATGACCTTCAAGCGCAAAGTCCTCAATACAGAAGATAATTGACTAGGAATCAAGAGAGGTCTTCAGTTAAAGGCCTACCCTTAGCATTCTCCATGGCCTCTAGCAAACTCCTGAAACACCCTTAAGTCATGAGCTTCCCCACTGACAAAATGAATAAGCTGAATACGATACTCTTTAAAACTCTCTCCTGAGAGCTAAAAGTATATAATTACCAGGTATCCTTTTTTGTACTATTGAACTCACTTGTTACAAAATCCAGCAATAAAAAAAATTCCAAAATGATTTAACAAATCAAAAGAGTTGCTGATTTGCTGAAAATTAATTAACTAGCTTCTTGGGATCGGACAATGCAAAGCCTTTCCAGTAGGTCTTGAGTTATCTTTGCCAGAGCTCCTGTTCACACTTCCTTTTGGAGGTGACGCAGCTGTACTTCTGTGATAAGCAACGGCAGAGCAAGAAAATGTCCCGCAAATTTGGAAAACTCAGCAGTGGCCACAGGACTGGAAAAGGTCAGTTTTCATTCCAATCCCAAAGAAAGGCAATGCCAAGGAAGGTTCAAGTGAAAGTGAAAGTTGCTCAGGCATGTCCAACTCTGCGACCCCATGGACATAGTCCAGAATCCTGGAGCGGGTAGCCATTCCCTTCTCCAGGGCATCTTCCCAACCCAGGGATCAAACTGGGCTCTCCTGCATTGCAGGCAGATTCTTTACCAACTGAGCTATCAGGGAATGTTCAGACTACCTCACACTTGCAGTCATCTCACATGCTAGCAAAGTAAATGCTTAAAATTTTCCAATCAAGGTTTTAACAGCATGTAAACCAAGAACTTCCAGATGTTCAAGCTGGTTTTAGAAAAGGCAGAGGAACCAGAGATCAAATTGCCAACATTCATTGGATCATAGAAAAAGCAAGAGAGTTCCAGAAAAACTTCTACTTCTGAGCGACTGAACTGAACTGAACTGCTTCATTGACTACGTTAAAGCCTTTGACTCTGTGGATCACAACAAACTGTGGAAAATTCTTAGAGAGATGGGAATACTAGACCACCTTACCTGCCTCCTGAGAAATCTGTATGCAGGTCAGGAAACAACAGTTAGAATCAGACGTGGACCAACAGACTGGTTCCAAATCGGGAAAGCAGAACATCAATGCTGTATATTGCCACCCTGCTTATTCTTACTTATATGCAAAGTACATCATGTGAAATGCCAGGCCAGATGAAGTACAAGCTGGAATCAAGATTGCTGGGAAAAATATCAATAATCTCAACTATGCAGATGACACCGCCCTTATGGCAGAAAGCAAAGAGGAGCTAAAGAGCCTCCTGATGAAAGTGAAAGAGGAGAGTGAAAATGCTGGCTTAAAACTCAACATTCAAAGAAGTAAGATCATGGCATCTGGTCCCATCACTTCATGGCAAATAGATGGGGAAACAATGGAAACAGTGACAGACTTTATTTTTGGGGGCTCCAAAATCACTGCAGATGGTGAGTGCAGCCATGAAATTAAACGATGCTGGCTCCTTGGAAGTAAAGCTATAACCAACCTAGAAAGCATATTGAAAAGTAGAGACATTACTTTACCAACAAAGGTCCATATAGTCAAACCTATGGTTTTTCCAGTAGTCATGTGTGGATGTGAGTGTTGGACCATAAAGAAGGCTGAGTGCTGAAGAATCGATGCTTTTGAAGTGTAGTGTTGGAGAAGACTTTTGGGGGTCCCTTGGACTACTAGGAGATCCAACCAGTCCATCCTAAAGGATACCAGTCCTGAATATTCATTGGAAGGACTGATGCTGAAGCTGAAACTCCAGTACTTTGGCCACCTGATGTGAAGAACTGACTCACTGGGAAAGACCCTGATGCTGGGAAAGATTGAGGGCAGGAGGAGAAGGGGAGACAGAGGATGAAATGGCTGGATGGCATCACAGACATGATGGACACGAGTTTGAGCAAGCTCCCAGAGTTGGGGATGGACAGGGAGGCCTGGTGTGCTGCAGTCCACGGGGTCACGAAGTGTCAGACACGACTGGGCTACTGCACTGAACTGATGACCCTTGACCAAAGTACAGTGTTGGGCGCCTTGGGACATGGGAATAGGCCGTGTCTCTTACGATCTCATTCACAGATGGCTAGCAAAGCACTTAAATTACTACCCAGAAATGTACAGTGACGGACGCAGGAAACATAAAGAGGAAACTGACCCTGTGCTCGAAAGGTGGACTTCGACAGAAAAAGTCAGTGTTCTTTGGGGATAGGAGGTGAATACGGTTTCTGGGAACCAGGAAGGAAAGAAGTCTGTACATCTGGGTTCCAAACCTGTTAGCTGTGTGCCTTTAGTAAGACCAACACATCCTCTTAGCATAGTTATGATGAGAAAATTGACAATTATATGGAAGATAATATCATATCTGGCATCTTAAGGAATCAATAAACCCTAGTTTTTAGATCTGGATAAAGGAAGCGGTTTGGAATCTTATGGAAGACACAGCATGCATAAAGCTCATGAGTCTCATATCCTCTGACCCTGACCTGCTCACAACCTCCACTTCTCATCTTTGTTCTCGCTACTTTCCATCACGATGTCCTTGTTACTCACATGGAGGTGTTTACTAAGTCAAGAATAACCTATTGAAAGTCACATTCTCCCAAATGCATTCACATATCACCCAAACAAATTCTGCTAACCTAACACGTTTTCTCTGCTTTTCCTTAACTTATCTAAGTTCTCCCTTAAATACATTTCTTTGATTAAGATATTTTATACCACAATTTGAAATGGAAATCCAACATGACTTTCCGTAAAAGGAGAACTGAAAAACAGATGCAAGCTGAAAGCCACTGAACTGCAATGCCGGTAACTCCTCTCCGGCACCCTCTTTGAGACTGGGGCCCTGCTAGGTAGAGGTTATAGGATGGGGCAGGGAAGGGGGACTGGCTAACCAGCAGGCTTAGTCAGTGGTTAAAGATGTGTTCACATCAGACTCGGGCCTTCGTTTCCTAAACAGTGTATTGAAAGACGATTGAAAACTCTCTCAGTGTGGTTCAGTGGCGCAGTAAGCCCCCTACATACAAGCGAGTTCTGTTCCGAGATTGCCTTCACCAGTCCCGTTTGTTCATAAGTCCAATAAAGTCAGCCTAGGTACTCGACTAAAACAATCATCCACACAGCACTGTGTTAGGCTTTTAGTACTTTCCACACAAACAATACGCAAAAAACAAACACAAAACACAGGAAATACTTTTAATCCTGTAGCACAGTACCTTGAAAAGTACAGTAGTATCAGCTTCATCAGCACTGTTTTACGCTTGCTTCTGGACACCTTGGACTTGAAACAGATATTGCGCTAGCACTCCACACAGTCCACCCTGCACGCTTAGCTGCTCAGTGGAATCCGACTCTTTGCGACCCCCCATGGACTGTGGCACACCACGCTCTTCTGTTCACGGGGATTCTCCAGGCAAGAATCCTGGAGTGGGCTAGTCTATACAGTACTGGAGAGTAAAATGCCCCAAAGCATAGCCGCCTGGCAAGGATGCATGCCCGTGGGGAGGTATGCCAGCCGTGTGAACCAACGCCAATGGACACGTGGGCACACGCTCGCATCTTTGGAGGTTCGTATTTATAGAACTCACTATACTTGATGTTACATCTGTATATTTTGCCTCTCAGCATGGGTGCAGAGCCCCTGAGAAACACTGCCTTCATTCACACCAGCGTGCGTGCCCTACTTGCCACACTCCTTAGTGACTTTTCATGCTTCCTGGAGCCCCAGCTCCTCTCCACAGTCTCCCCTGAGTACCAGAGCTAAGCTCTCAGTCTTTGCATCAAAGTACTTGGCATTTAGAAGACCCATTTGGAAATACATCATGCACCTCCTCACGACACCATGCTATGACTCCTGTACCAGAGGTTTGCGCATGCTTTTTCACCCCTCTCCCCAATACATCGTGAGTGTCCTTTCCGCCCATAGTATCTCACTCCTGTGTACCTTGAGACTGGTACACAACGGGGCAAAGTGTGTAGAATAAGTGATTTAAAAGTGTGGTCAAAGAGAGCATCGAGCACTATGGCCATATTGGAGGATGGAGGGAATCTTCATGAAGACCGAGAATGCTGACATTAACGAGGCATTTTTGAAATAAAAATATTGGGTTGGCCAAAGAGTTCACTTGAGGTTTTCCATCACCTGAGCGAACTCTTTGGCCAATTCAGTATTTGCCTACTGGGTAGCAGGGGAACGTTTTCCTGAGGGATTCTGGATGCACGTAGCTGTGAGAGAGGAAGCCGTCAGTACTAAAAACAGAAGTCTCAGCGTTTCCAGGGTCCGGCAGTAACAGGGCTCCATCCAGGCACTGCTGTCCAAGGAATCTACCACCACAGTCTTGCCTTTGTAACTCTTGTCTGACTCCCCGGGAAACCCAAATCACTCCTCTTTGGATATGTGGGGTTTTTTTTTTTAATCACTTTTTTTAACTGATAGGTACATGAAACCCAACGTGCTACAACACTAGAGGCGCTATTTCTGAACACGTCAGAACCCACCCCCGGGGAGCTTCAGGAGCAGGAGAACCAGCTTGAGGAAAGCAATGTGAAAAGCACTGGATTTCACAAAAGGTTAAGTATTCAAATGAATCGTCTCTTAGACTTCACCTAAGACTGGAAGGACAAATAGAAGGTGTTATGCAGTCAGTGGTAGGCTTCCTGCATTACCGTCAACGAAGCCCTGGGTAATAACCAAGACGTGAGTCATCACAGAGCTGGGCGCATGTTCTGCAAAGACATAATTTCATTTCGTGCATTTGGGTAATGTCACTTTAGAGAAAATAAGATCATGGGAAAAGAAAGCAAGTAGAAGGAGAAAGGAGTCATAAACGAGAGCCCCAGCCACTCCCCGCCGCCTTCCCTCCATTGTAGAAGGTGGGGGGGGTGGACGAACCCGGAGCCGTCATCCAGAGCGAAGTTGGTCAGAAAGGGGAAACCAGATGTCATATCCGAACACACACATGCGGAATCCGGCCAATGGCACTGCTGAGCCTGTTTGCAGGACAACAAGAGGGATGCAGACGCAGAGCAAGGATTTGAGGGCATGGCAGGGGAAGGAGACGGCGAGGCGAACAGACGCAGAGCAAGGATTTGAGGGCACGGCAGGGGAAGGAGACGGCGAGGCGAACAGACGCAGAGCAAGGATTTGAGGACACGGCAGGGGAAGGAGACGGCGAGGCGAACTGAGAGGGCAGCAGTGACGTGCATGCACGACCACGTGAGAAATGGACGGCTAGTGGGAGGCTGCCGTGTAGCCCAGGGGCTCAGCCGGCGCTCTCTGATGACCTGGGGGTGGGGCGCGGTGGGGCACAGGAAGGGGAGGCTCAAGGGGGAGACGATATGTGCATATTACGGCTGATTCACACGGCTGGATGGCAGAAACCAGCACAACACTGCAAATCAATAAATCAAGTATCCTCCAGCTAAAAGTAAATGTTTTTAAAAGATGATGGCAAGTTTAGAATGCTTTCGGAAGAAGAAATGGGAAATTCTAAACTAGACTTTTGTTAGAACAGAGAGAGCTCAGAAACCACCTAGTTCAAACTCTGTACTGTACACACGAGACCAGAAAGGAAGGTGAAGTGTCTCCCATCTGTTACTTTTGGCAAAGGGAGGCCTAGCAGGCAGATCTTCCGAGCGAAGTCTCTCAGCCTGGGTCTCACCAGGGCTCTCTCCCTGGGTCTCAGAGCCTGGGCTCTGCTCTCTTTCGGCCCAGGCTGCAGTGATAGTGAGAAGCAGGAGTGCAGCAGGAAAGCTCTCCCACTGACGGTCTGCGCGGGTCCTTAGCAAGCACACAGCTGCCGTCTGTGACTTCTGTCCTCGACACCTGGAATGAACAGGCAGCCCTCCCTTCTCTCGCGTCTCCTGCAACCATCGACGATGCATCTCCCTAAGCAAAGGTGCATTTTGCTTGGAATACAGCAGACAGATCCATGCTTTGTATTGTGAGCAGACGTGAACACACAATCATTTGCTTACTTCTCCAAGAGAATTTCAACCTCTTGGAGTATTTGAGTCCACATGACTGGTTCAAATGTGTTTCAGTGGAATAGTGAATCTCTGGGTAAGTGTTAATGACCTTTCAAACTCCCAAAGGTTAAACTAGCTTTGCTTACAGGAACCTGCTCTGTTTTCGAATGGTTGATGTATTTTCTTGAATATATCAGCATTGCTTTCTAAATGTATCCACTTCCCTGACCTCAGGAAATACAATGACATTGTGCCAAAGAAATACAAATTATTCTCCTAAGTGGAACAAAAACACGTTTTAATGATTTATTTTCCTTAGTAAATGAACTTTGAAGGACAGGAGAGATCATTAGCTTGTCTATGCTGCAATCACAGTGAGTTCCTTTAAATGTTAGACTAAAAGTTGCTATTGCCAAGATAACTAAAGGAAGAAATACAGATGTATATGCGAGGAATTTGCGTTTTCTTTTAAAGTAAATGTGTGTCAGTATCAGTTCAATCACTCAGCTGTGTCCAACTCTTTGCAACCCCATGAATCACAGCACACCAGGCCTCCCTGTCCATCACCAACTCCCGGAGTTTACCCAAACCCATGTCCGTTGAGTTGGTGATGCCATCCAACCATCTCATCCTCTGTTGTCCCCTTCTCCTCCTGCCCTCAATCTTTCCCAGCATCAGGGTCTTTTCAAATGAGTCAGCTCTTCGCATCAGGTGGCCAAAGTATTGGAGTTTCAGCTTCAACATCAGTCCTTCCAATGAACACCCAGGACTGGTCTCCTTTAGGATGGACTGGTTGGATCTCCTTGCAGTCCAAGGGACTCTCAAGAGTCTTCTCCAACACCACAATTCAAAAGCATCAACTCTTTGGCACTCAGCTTTCTTTATAGTCCAACCCTCATGTCCATACGTGACTACTGGAAAAATTAATGTGTATGTATACATATATATATATATATATGCTTAATTTTTATTGCAGGATAATTGTTTTACAATGTTATGTTGGTTTCTGCTATACACCAATGTGAACCAGCCGTAATTATACAAACATCCCCTCCCTTTTGAACCTCCTTCTGTCCCAGCCCTCTAGGTCATCACACAGCACCAGGCTGGGCTCCCTGGGTTATAAGCAACTTCTCAGCAGCTATCTATTTCACACACGACAGTGTATATATATGTGTATACACATCATGTATATGTATCGATGCTGCTTTCTCCATTCAGCCCACTCTCCTGCCTCCACTGTGTCCACGAGTCCGTGAAGGAGGTATTTTTCTGCCACTGCAAGTCCCAAAAGACTGAGTAAAAACATGACTTTGCCCAAAGCAGACCCATGGTTGAGTTTCCTGAATAAGGAAAGGATGGAAAAAGTACTCCTGCAGTCCAAACATGTTAAAATCTGCTCTTTCTTGGTCCCTCGCTTTAACCATGAGTTCCTCCAAGCGACAAATGTGCTTCCCCTTTTCTCACCTCCCAGTCATCAAAAACAGGATTCTAGCACCAACTGGGAAAACAGATTTCTCTCTGGGACTATGACCCACACAAGCAAAACAGGAAGAAGACCACCTTCCCTATGAAGACTCCTCTGAATTCACTGTACCCCACGGAGCTCTCCCACCTTAGACACCTTCTCTGTGTGTATGAGTCTCTGGAGGGTTCAGCACTGAGTCGTTCTCTTATTGATCTGCATATGGTTCTTGAAAACTTCTGAAAATAAAGATTACAGTTTCTACTTATGTGTAGTTTGTGGTACTCGGTAGCAGCATTAGTGCAGACAAGCATGCAAGTCAGATTGGCTTGACTGACAATCACACATCACTCTTTTCAGCCTTTCAAGTCGAAAACATACATCCAAATAGAGTTAGGGTGTTAATTTAAGTACAAAGAGACAATGAATTTATTCTTTGGTAGCATCCAACAATTTTTGACCCAATAATTAACAATATTTTGCTTTATTCTGCAAATGCACAATGGGAATAAAAATAATGATACATGAATCACTAACTGTGAATGCTCTTGAGAGTAAATTCAAAGAGTAAAGTATTCCCTTATGAGTAAAAACGTAATGTAGAGCTTTTCAAGCTGGGCAACTTTTGCACCATTCCTTTCTCACTACATTAACAAGAGGAATAAATGACTAATTTTCTTAAACTGTGATTGAATTTAGAGAAATTAATTTCTGTAGCATTTAGCATTTAACTCTCAACTTGTGGAATAAAAAGATAAACAGGCACAGGCTATACATGCCAGAGTTTTATTAAATTCATCTCTAACTATTCTCTTAAAAAAATCTTAGTAGAATTGCCAGTTGATATTAAATACATTGAATATCCTGAACTACCTGTAAAAGAAAATAATTTTGAAATCTATATCAGTTACATTTAAATATCATGCAAAACAACTTTCCCTCCTCTTTGGCATCCAGAATGCATTAAGGTGATGATGAGTATTATATCTATGTTTTACATTTTTGGAGACAGCTATTCACAGTATTGTAGGCACAACTTGGCATATTTCAGAACATACAAATGATCATTTATAAATTAAACGAGTTGGTTTACACATTAGACTTGTTTTGCCACTGGCCTAATTCAGCTATTTCTGCATATTAGCATGAAAAGGAACAAAAAATACATCCCTGCAATGCCTACGTCTGAAAGTATCAAAAATGCTTCATAGACATCAACAGATTAGTTTATAGCACTTTGAAGTAATTAAGGGAGGAGCACTAATAATCTCTATTTTCTTAGACATGATATTTGATATAATACTCGGGCCAATGATCCTTGTAAGAGTCTAGGCACGGAGAGCTGCTTATATTAACATATTCTCAATAAAGGTTCTTTATTCAGTATAAATCAGTGTAAGTTACTTGTTTATTCTTTCATTCATCTCACAAACATGTTTTGAGCAGCCAGCCATCAAGTTTGCAGAGAAGAATAGCAGTGCCTCCACTTAAAGTCTTACGTGTTTCTCTCCCACTAACCACGATGCCCAGGCAAACTTCTCACTTCATACTTGAGGACGCCTTTGTGCAGCACTGTTACTAAGACAGCTTCCTTCCTGAAAAGTTTCCTTGGCAGATGCGCTATCACGCTTCACGAGCTCATCTCTCGCCCCTGACCATTCCCCGTCTTTGATCGCTTCTCTCCTGATTTCTACTCCTCCATTTCTGTACGTTCTCAAAGGTTCAGTTGTCAACTGCCTTGCTATGTGTCTATACAACTCCATCCTCGCGTTCAGTCGCTCAGTCGTATCCCACTCTGCAATCCCATGAATTGCAGCACACCAGGCCTCCCTGTCCATCACCAACTCCCGGAGTTCACTCAGACTCACGCCCATCGAGTCCGTGATGCCATCCAGCCATCTCATCCTCGGTCGTCCCCTTCTCCTCCTGCCCCCAATCCCTCCCAGCATCAGAGCCTTTTCCAACGAGTCGTCTCTTTGCATGAGGTGGAGCTAACCTCAAATGCTCCCTTGAAGACCAACTTCATCACCGAGTTTCAGGTTTGCACATTCTTTTGTCTGCCAGACCAATCAGCCTGGAGGTAATTCAGGCATCTTGAATTCCCACCTCAAAAAACCAACGTCCTGGACATATATCCAGGAAAAAAAAAAATTCCCAAAGATGTATGCACTCCAGTGTTCATAACACCACTATTTACAATAGCAAAGACATGGGAAGCAATCTAAATGTCCGCAGAGGAATGGATAAAGATGTGCTGTGATAACAATGGACTATTGCTCAGTCATAAAAAGGAACCAAATCGTGCCATTTGCAGCAACATGAATGGACCTACGGTCATACAGAGTGAAGCGTAAGCCAGAAAGAGAGAAGCACACAAGGTGTATTAGTGCAAATATGTGGAATCTAAAAGAACAGATGAACCTATTTGCAAAGCAGAGATAGAGAAACAGACACAGAGAACAAACGTATGGTCACCAAAAGGGGAAGGGGAAGTGGATGAGCTGGGACTGATCTATATGCGCTGCTCTGCATAGAGCAGATCAGTGACGAGAACCGACTGCACAGCCCGGGCGCTCTCCTCAGTGCTCCCTCTGCCCGCCTTTCCCATGATGCACTCTGCGTATGGGCTAAGTGAGCAGGGTGACAATACACAGCCGTGACGCACTCCTTTCCCGATTTGGAACCCGGCTGTTGTTCCATGTCCAGTTCTAACTGTTGCTTCCTGACCTGCATACAGGTTTCTCAGGAGGCAGGTCAGGTGGTCTGGGACTCCCGTCTCTTGAAGAATTTTCCACAGTTTCTTGTCATCCACACAGTCAAAGGCTTTGGTGTGGTCAATAAAGGAAAAGTAGATGTTTTTCTGGAACTCTCTTGCGTTTTCAATGATCCAGCGGATGCTGGCCGTTTGATTCCTCCTCTTACATGGTTAATTTTTGTGCATTCTTAAAGACTCTCCCCAGCATGGTTAATTTTCATGCATTCTTAAAGACCCTACCCAGAAGTATTTCCCGACGTTGTCACCCCCTCCCCCGCTCTCAGGCCAGGGTCATATGAGATGCCCCTTCTCTGTCTTCCCAGAGCAGGAGCAGGGCTATTTCCAAATTATAACTGTTATTATTATTATTACACCTTCTTTGTTCATGTTCAAGGATGTTGTTTTACCAGATTTCTCTGTACTCTTGTGCCCATGTCATAAGTAATCAATAAAAATTTGTTTAAATGAGGATTTCCCTGGAGGTCTGGTGGTTAAGGCTCTGTGCTTCCAACACAATGGACTTGGGTTCAATCCCTGACTGGGGAACTAAGATTTCATATGCATGGCTGTTGAGATCTTTTAATGGACTGGAACCTGGTGATCCGGAGTCAACAATAAGAAAGTAAAAGAGAGAAAGAGGCTGATATTTCTTGGTTTATGTGGAAAACCAATAAAGTCTTTGATGTGGGGCTTGCAATGTTCCACGTAGGCACAGGGCACCCTCTCGTGAGAGTCTTGCAAGCCCGGGTAAGAAAGTGAGCTCAGTGGGCTTCTGAGCTCCAAAGAATTAGTCTGAGAGAGGAAAAGAAAGAGAGAGAAAAAGAAAGAAAGACACGGAGTCCCAAGCTCTGATGGAACAAGGGTGTTTTACTTAACATAGTGTGGGTCTATATACTGTCTTACAAGGTAGCTTTGTTCAGCAAAGATAAAGATCAAAAGTCCAGACTTACAAATTATCAAGGAAACATAAGGCAATCCATATCAAAGAGAGAGGGCTGTAAATAGTCACTTTTACCGTACGGTTCATAAAAAGGGAGGGGGTCATAAATAGTTACTTATCACCGTATGGAAAAACTAAGGAAGGAGATGCATGCGTTTCTCAGCCCCGGGAGCGGTTGCCACTCTTCTTAATTTCTGAATATTCAGGAATTAATAAGGAACAGAGGATTCATGACAGAGCAAAAACAGCACACAGGAAGCCTTGTTAAATGCTTCCTGACACATGGCCGATGAATAAATAAATAAAACAATTGCTGCTGCTGCTAAGTCGCTCCAGTCGTGTCTGACTCTGTGTGACCCCATAGATGGCAGCCCACCAGGCTCCCCTATCCCTGGGATTCTCCAGGCAAGAACACTGGAGTGGGTTGTCATTTCCTTCTCCAATGCATGAAAGTGAAAAGTGAAAGTGAAGACGCTCAGTCGTGTCTGACTTTTTGCAACCCCGTGGACTGCAGCCTACCAGGCTCCTCCGTCCATGGGATTTTCCAGGCAAGAGTACTGCAGTGGGGTGCCATTGCCTTCTCCAAACAATTGCTAGATACTTTAAAAATTTGTTTAAATGAAGTAAAATAGTTGAGTGCAGATTATATTTACCCAAGGATGAGCATTTTACTACCAAAAAGTGTAACTATTAAAATAATAAATATCTAAGTTCTCATGGCACTCCACTCCAGTACTCTTGCCTGGAAAATCCCATGGACGGAGGAGCCTGGTAGGCTGCAGTCCATGGGATCACGAAGAGTCAGACAAGACTGAGCGATTTCCCTTTCATTTTTCACTTTCATGCATTGGAGAAGGAAATGGCAACCTACTCCAGTGTTCTTGCCTGGAGAATCCCAGGGACAGGGGAGCCTGGTGGGCTGCCATCTATGGGGTCACACAGAGTCGGACACAACTGAAGTGACTTAGCAGCAAGTTCTCAGAAAATAACTCATCTTGCTCCAAGGTATTAGCATATAAGCAGAAATCTCCTAGCCACACTGAAATATATCTACTTGATTTGAATCCCTGCATTAGACTGAAAGCTTAAGATCAGGGTCAGGTTTCTTAAATTCTTTGCCAAGGAAATATGTCAAAAGCATGCACTCATGAGCTACTAGCTGAATGTATGAAAAACTGGCTGGTGGGCGGGGGGACGGGCAGAGAGAAGAGTGGGTGGGCAGACTAGATGCCGTCTTCTCTTGGCCTCTCTTTTGGTCTCTTTAGGCCTCTACTTATTCATAGAGCTAGGAAACACTTTCAGTCCCTCATCACTTGTCCTATTTGTATACGTATTGTATATCTGTCCTCCGTTTGGACAAGCCTTAAGAAAACCAAGTGCAAAGAATTTGGAGCATTTCAATGAATATTTCATTATTTTTGACGTTCATTAAAACAACTTGATTTCATTTATAATAGCTGAAGTGAAGATCTCTTCCAATTCCCCATTGACAGTTGTGTATGACTCTCCTCAGTTCAGTTCAGTTCCGTTCAGTCGCTCAGTTGTGTCCGACTCTTTGCGACCCCATGAATCGCAGCACGCCAGGCCTCCCTGTCCATCACCAACTCCCGGAGTTTACTCAGACTCACGTCCATCGAGTCCGTGATGCCGTCCAGCCATCTCATCCTTGGTCGTCCCCTTCTCCTCCTGCCCCCAATCCCTCCCAGCATCAGAGGCTTTTCCAATGAGTCAACTCTTCACGTGACGTGGCCAAAGTACTGGAGTTTCCACTTTAGCATCATTCCTTCCAAAGAAATCCCAGGGCTGACCTTCAAAATGGACTGGTTGGATCTCCTTGCAGTCCAAGGGACTCTCAAGAGTCTTCAACAACACCACAGTTCAAAAGCATCAATTCTTCAGCACTTAGCCTTCTTCACAGTCCAACTCTCACATCCATACATGACCACTGGAAAAACCATAGCCTTGACTAGACGGACCTTAGTCGGCAAAGTAATGTCTCTGCTTTTGAATATACTATCTAGGTTGGTCATAACTTTTCTTCCAAGGACTAAGCGTCTTTTAATTTCATGGCTGCAGTCACCATCTGCAGTGATTCTGGAGCCCAAAAAAATAAAGTCTGACACTGTTTCCACTGTTTCCCCATCTATTTCCCATGAAGTGATGGGACCGGATGCCATGATCCTTGTTTTCTGAATGTTGAGCTTTAGGCCAACTTTTTCACTCTCCTCTTTCTCCTACCCAATACCAATCTTTCCTCTCAAGCAGTTAAAAATGTTTCTATTAAATATTTTTAAAAGTTATTTTACCCAAGTTATGAATTTTAAAAGGAAAGAAAACCTGACAATCACTTGTGTGATAATACGGGGTTATTTTTTAATCCTCTTTAGAACCCTTTATTTGTGGAATAGGGAGCCATAGCTTAAAATTATCAGTTTACAATTTCAAGACAACTGGTACTTGACATCTTGTAAGGCATCTGTCCAGCCACCTCTAAAACTGTCCCATTTCAGAGAAAGGTGGGCTCCACAGCTGTGGTAGCTGGTGGAATCCCGTTTCCAAGGCAAACGCTGACAAAGAGGAGACACAGAAACAGGGAGTAGCAGCCTCAAGTATAATCAAGTTCCCGGAACACCTTCTCCTCCCTGCCTTAATCTGGTCGACTTCCATATATCCTTTAGACATGAGCAAGAAGCCATATAATTTATCATGCAATCAGAGTATATTTAACAGTCCATGGGAGCAATAAAAATAACTAAATTATTTAATTTTTTAAATATCTGATAAACTGTGGACAGCTATGTTTTAATATACTAGTGAGGTGGATGTCCCTGATGGTCAGTGGATAACAGTCCGCCTGCCAGTGTGGGGATAAGGGTTCGATCCTTGGTCTGGGAGGATTCCATACCCTGCAGAGCAACTCCGCCCGTGCACCACAATTACTGAGATCCCACTCGAGGGCCCAAGAGCCTCAGCAGCTGAAGCCCGTGAGCCCGAGTCTCTGCTCTGCAACAAGAGGGGCCACGGCTGTGAGAAGTCCATGCAGTGTGGCCAAGAGCATCCCCTACTTGCTGCACCTAGAAAGAGCCCACACACAGCCACAAAGACCCAGGGCAGCCAAGAATAAGTACATCAGTTATGAAGACAAACAATGTACTGGTGCAGCATTAAACGGCATTAAACATTCAGTAACTATTTTCAAAATAAAATTTTCTAAAAAATAAAAACAGCACATTTCTTGTCAGTACATGACACCAAAATACTTCATTTCCAGATTTTGATATCTGTACTGATTTCATCAGAGACTATTTTTTATTGTAGAAAGTATACACTGAGGTAGTTAGGAAATTTTTTAAAGCCTGTAAAGCTCTATAAAATTTTACCAAGAGAAATACATTTAGAAACAGCATAAGCATAAAATTACTTATGCACATATTTAGGAACTTTAACCAGATTCTAATTCATAGTATTATTTGGGAAATACACTTTTCTATATGGTCCTTTTTTTTTTTTCTGTAAAATTACCTGCAGACATCTTCCAAGATGCAGTTTATAAATAATACATGAAAATCAGACAGTTCATTTGGCTCCTTTTTTGTTACACCTTAATTTTCTTATTGAAGTATATTTGATTTATAGTGCTGTACCAATCTTTGCTGTATAGAAAAATGACTCCAGGCCTCCCCCTTCCCCGCTCCCTGCTTGGCAGCTGCAAGTCTGGTCTGTGTGTCTGTGATTCTGCCTCTGCTCTGCATATGGGTTCATTGTGCCATGTTTTAGGCCTCACAGCTAAGTGATGTCCTGTGGAACTTGTCCTTCTCTTTCAGACTTGCTCACAGCACGATGCTCTCCAGCTGTATCCGTGTCACTGCAGATGGCCTGAGGTCCCTCTTCTCACGGCTGAGTGACATTCCCCTGTGTGCTGCACCACATCTTTCTTATCCGTCCATCTGTCTGTTGACATCAGGGCTTCCCCTGTGGCTCAGCTGGGGAGGAATCCGCCTGCAGTGCGGGAGACCTGGGTTCGATCCCTGGGTTGGGAAGATCCCCTGGAGAAGGGAAAGGCTACCCACTCCAGTGTTCTGGACCGGAGGAGTGCCAAGGAAATAACTTCCCATAAGTCAAGATATTTCAAGATGCAATTATGAAATTCCAAAATTGAGTCTTTTATACCACCGGAGCTCTGTCATTTGCTTAGTTATTCCTTTTGTGAGGATCTAATTCAATATATTCTTATTTGCAAGTATTGTCTGTAATAATGAGTTTGTCAGCTTTTCAAAATATGAATATTTTCACCACTCCATTCTTATGATTATTTTGATTCTAAATTTCTAACGAATTTTGAAGCAAACAGAATTTGAAGAGGACTCCGGTACTTCTTCAGCAAATTTGCATCTTCTGGTGGTCTTGTGGTTAGTGACGCATATAGTCTCCATAATGGATTGGAAAGATCAACAAACTTCTTTTACAAGTTACATATTTAAAAGAACTGCAAATCTGGTACCTAACATCTCATTAAACAATCATTTCATATTTTCCTCTGTTACTGCTGGTAAAAGGGGCTTAATTCCAAAATAAAAAAGCTTTTCTGAACCATGCAAACAGCTGTATGCATACTACATAAACCATACGATACATGACAAAAATACTATAGACTACTCTCCAGGAATTTGATTAGTCACCCGGTGTTTTCTGTACACATTTACCAAGCCACAAACAAACTTCCCCATTTCCTGTGTCCTCGGCGCTTTGTGAGTCTGTCAGGGGAGGAGTTCGCTGTACCTCGTCTTGAGGTCAGAGAGCTTTCTGTTTTAGCAAGCACAATGCATGCAGGCTTTGAAGAGAAGCTGAGGTTAGAAAGTACTGGGAACAGAGAGACAGGCTGGTCACTGTTTTTCACTTTAACCAGAAGTTTCATTGTGCCTGGTGCTTCACTGCATCTGGGCCTCACAAACACTAGACCAGATTATGGCAGAAGCTACAAGCCAAGCAAAAATCTGTCAGACACAACCCAGCGCGTCTTCATAAAATAAATAATAAAATCATGTCCTTAAAAGGTCTGGATAGATGTTAACCTGGAATGAGTGACCGGACAGCAGTACAAGCCGGGACTGCCCTAAGCAGAACCTGGACATATATGGTCACCCTTCTCAGGAAGCCTGCTTGCACTTCCACCTCTAACACAAGAAAAACACTCTTTTTTTTTTTTTTTAACCCAATTATCTTAATTTACTACTTTGGCACAGGAGAAATGTTAATGAAATTGATATTGTCAGTTTTTATCTTTAAAATTACTGATGCACCCATCCATCAAACCCTACTGACTGCCCTCCCAGTTCCTTTTGTTTTAGAAAAGAAAGGAATTTTAATGAATTGTTTTCCCAGAAACATAAATTAATATCCAATGGCTTTGTGTAAAAGCAACCAATTTGTTACCCCAAGTAACAATCTAAGTGAAGCATTCAAAGGGAAAATAGAATGGAACCTCAGTTCAGTTCAGTTCAGTCGCTCAGTCGTGTCCGACTCTTTGCGACCCCATGAATCACAGCACACCAGGCCTCCCTGTCCATCACCATCTCCCGGAGTTCACTCAGATTCATGTCCATCGAGTCGGGGATGCCATCCAGCTATCTCATCCTCGGTTGTCCCCTTCTCCTCCTGCCTGCAATCTCTCCCAGCATCAGAGTCTTTTCCAACGAGTCAACTCTTCACATGAGGTGGGCAAAGTACTGGAGTTTCAGCTTTAGCATCATTCCTTCCAAAGAAATCCCAGGGCTGATCTCCTTCAGAATGGACTGGTTGGATCTCCTTGCAGTCCAAGGGACTCTCAAGAGTCTTCTCCAACACCACAGTTCAAAAGCATCAATTCTTCAGTGCTCAGCCTTCTTCACAGTCCAACTCTCACATCCATACATGACCACAGGAAAAACCATAGCCTTAACTAGACGGAACTTAGTCAGCAAATTAATGTCTCTGCTTTTGAATATACTATCTAGGTTGGTCATAACTTTTCTTCCAAGGAGTAAGCGTCTTTTAATTTCATGGCTGCAGTCACATGCAGAGTACATCATGAGAAATGCTGGACTGGAAGAAACACAAGCTGGAATCAAGATTGCTGGGAGAAATATCAATAACCTCAGATATGCAGATGACACCACCCTTATGGCAGAAAGTGAAGAGGAACTAAAAAGCCTCTTGATGAAAGTGAAAGAGGAGAGTGAAAAAGTTGGCTTAAAGCTCAACATTCAGAAAACGAAGATCATGGCATCCGGTCCCATCACTTCATGGGAAATAGATGGGGAAACAGTAGAAACAGTGTCAGACTTTATTTTTTGGGGCTCCAAAATCACTGCAGATGGTGACTGCAGCCATGAAATTAAAAGAATGGAACCTAGTGAGGAGAAAACTTGTGTTTTGATGTGGGAGAGTTCAGATATCCTGGACTTAGTCTGTCTTGTACAGAGAACTATATAGATGGTATTAGGGGGCATAGCTCTTCAAGGCCCCAACAGATTGAATTAAGGTGTGTGGCCTAGGAGTGTTGACATAAAAACTGAGATCTGAACAGGGTATCCACTAAGAACAACTGTGAGGAACTGTGCTAACTGTAGCAGCTGGTGGGATGCTATATTGAAGTGCGAAGTGAAGTGCTAGATGCTGTCCTGCCTGCCTCTGCGACCCCACGGACTGCAACCCACCAGGCTCCTCTGTCCATGAGATTTTCCAGGCAAGGATACTGGAGTCGGTTGCCATTTCCTTCTCCAAGGGGTCTTCCTGGCCCAGGGATCTAGCCTGGTCTCCTGCACTGCAGGCAGATTCTTTACCAACCAAGTGTGAAAAGCTTCACATTCAGCTACCTTTACCTCGGGGTCACTTACTACAATCCTTTAACATCGCCAGTTTTCTTATCTGCAAAACAAGCGTGCTAATATCCTCAGGGGAGGGAATTTAAGGTTAAATAACACAATGGAGATAATTGGCCCTTAAACAATATTTGTGGAATTTAAAATTTTGAAAACTAATTAGATGGAAACAAAGAACTGCATTGTAATAAAAATATTGTTAGCAGCATGTGGGTATGTAATATACATTTTTAAGAGAATAATTGCTAATTATATTTTTGCTTAAGCTATTCTAGACACCTATTGTCAGTATGTGTGTTAGTCACTCAGTCCTGTCCTACTCTTTGAGACCCCATGGACTGTAGCCCGCCAGGCTTCTCTGTCCAAGGAACTCTCCAGGTAAGAATACTAGAGTGGGTTGCCATTCCCTCCTCCAGAGGATCTTCCTGACCCAGGGATTGATCCCTGGTCTCCTGCATAGGGAAGTCCTATTGTGTGTAACCTAAGGGTAAAAAAGTTGATTAGACAGCACAATTTAAGGGAAAGAATTTCCACAATGAAATTTCAATGTGCAAGTTAATGGTTTGGGAAAGTAGCTTTTCAAAGTTGTTTGTTTATTGTATTTAACTTACAGGGCAAACTACTATTTGTTTTTTGTTTTGTTTTCTCCCAATTAAGAACTCAGGTATTCTGAGGGGGAAATATATATATATATATATATAAACCATGTCCCAAACATGAGTCTGTTCACAAAAATAACGCACAGTATCAACTTTAGAAAACAAATCTTAAGTCCGTCACACTGTTATTTTTCTAGAGGCTGCATCTGAAAAAACACCTTGTTCAGTCTGTGCTGAGCAAGGCCACGTAGCACTATTACATGAGGCTGACACACACACCTCTAACTCAAAGCCACTCTGAGGTGCTAATCAGCTAAGGAGCTCATCTTTGTATTCAGGGAAGCAGCTACTGAATTACTGCATAAACGGAAAGAACTGCACTCCCTGCATAACAGGAGGTTATTTTGATAAAAACCATATATCCTCTTTACTGTTACATCATAAAGAGGCATCAAAATCCGAAGCAAAAATCACCAGTTAAGACTTAATATAACTACTAGGAACACCGAGGGAAATGGAAATGGGAGCAGGCGCAGGGCAGCATATGCACCGATGGTCACGGAAGGACAGGATGGGGAGAGCAGTGAGCGTGTTCTGAAAGTGCTCGGGGAGAGGATCTGGTGAAAATGTTGGTCCTAGACAGGCGCCCAGTAAAGAAAAATGGGACAAGGTTTCCAAACCCCACCATGTACCGGAGACTCTGGCCGCTAACGCTCTCTCCGTGGTCATTCCCCCCGTTCCAGCCTCCTCCCCATCATCCGAGGTCACCTCCAGTGGTCACCGCTCAGCCGTCATCACCAGCATCGCCCAGTGGCCCCCCCTCCTCCGCAGTCATCTTCAGACTCCACCTTCACGGGAGTCTCGTCTCCTGCTGCTGCTCTGCTCCCCTTCGGACGCTTCATCCTTCATCTCTGCTCCTTGTTTGCTCTGTTCCTTTTCAGTTTTTCTAGGCTTTCCAGCAGAGAATCCACACCGATATTACTTTAAAAGCCTAAAAACCCGAAGTAAAACTGAAAAGGATCACTGAAGTGAAGTGAAGTCGCTCAGTCGTGTCCGACTCTTTGCGACCCCGTGGACTGTAGCCCACCAGGCTCCTCTGTCCATGGGATTCACCAGGCAAGAATACTGGAGTGGGTTGCCATTTCCTTCTCCAGGGGATCTTCCCAACCCAGGGATCGAATCCAGATCTCCCTCATTGCAGGCAGATGCTTTAACCTCTGAGTCACCAAGAAAAGGATCACTAGCTAAGTATAACACTGATTATATCTTGCCATTTACTCATTCTTCCAGAAAGGAAATGAAGTGGGGAACTCAACTGTCTGTGTAATAAAAATTTGTAACTTTACTTGGGTGCCATACTGTTTACATTTTTAGTAGATTTTAAGACAGACACAATTTTTTTCAGAATATAATATTTTAGTAAAGTTTATTCATTAAATAGATTATTATTAATTATTACTAAATCATCTTTAGAAATAAATATCTAAAAAATAAAAGCTTAAAAGTTATTTGTGCTTAATATATGATCTGGATATAATTTTGAACCACATTTACCAAATTCTCAAGATAATCTTTTCTGTCAAGCTGATCCTTGGGGCTTAATCTTATTTTCTATTTTTATTTATTTCACTCATTTTTTGTTTAGGTTTTATTTTAATATGGAAACATTTTATATTATTTTATTGAAGTATAGTTGATTTATAATGTGCTAATTTCTGCTGAAGAGCAAAGTGACTCAGTTTTACATATATGTGCATTTTTAACAGACACTCTTTCTTATTATCACTTATCACAGGAGATTAGATAGTTCCCTGTGCCATGCTATGACTCTGTTGCCTACCCATTCTATACGTAATAGTCTGTATCTAGTAGCCCCAAATTCCGAGTCCATCCCTCCCCTCCTCCGATCCTCCTAGGCAACCATGAATGAGTTTGGGGAACTGATTTTATTTTTATCAGTTACTTGTATCTCTGAAAGAGGTTTCAAATTAGTTTCTGGAAAAATGTAAGGAATAATTTGATCAACTAGCTGTTAAAAATTAAGAAGCCTTAGTAATGCATTGAACAAGATATTATATTCCTCAGTTCCACAATAAAAATAAATACTAAAGTATTCACATCACATGAGAGTTTATAGTGAAATAGTTTTTTAAGAGACCCTACTCTGAACGCCTTCATTGTTAACTGCGGCTCTAGATCATGAGATCAGCCCTGAATGTTCACTGGAGGGACTGATGCTGAAGCTGAAGCTCCAACACTTTGGCCACCTGATGCACACAGCCAATTCATTGGAAAAAACCTTGATGCTGAGAAAGAGTGAAGGCAGAGGAGAAGACAGTGACAGAGGATGAGACTGCCGGATGGCATCACGGATTCAACGGTCATTAACTTGGGCAGATTCCAGGAGATGGTGAGGGACAGGGAGGCCTGGCATGCTGCAGTCCATGAGGTCAGATTCCGGGAGATGGTGAGGGACAGGGAGGCCTGGCATGCTGCAGTCCATGAGGTCACAGAGAGCTGGACATGAAGAGCAAATGAACCGCAACACTCATGAAATTAGCTGAACGAAGCCAAGTTTGTCGGAATAGAAAGGACTGCTCATTTTTAAAAAATTAGTTAATGTATCGATTGATTGACTGGTTGAATTTTGGCTGTGCTGGGTCTTTGTTGCTGCACAGGCTCTCCTCCAGTTGCTGTGAGCAGTGGCTCCCCTAGCTGTGCTCGGGCTTCTCACGGCAGCGACTTCTCTCACTGTGAAGCGTGGCCGGCGGGCTCCCTAGCTGTGGCCCATGGACTCAGCAGCAGTGGTCCCTGGGCGCTAGAGTGCCGGCCTGATACTTGTGGGGCGTGGGCTCAGCTGCTCTGCAGCATGTGGGATCCTCCCAGATCAGGGCTCGAACTTATGTATCCTGCACTGGCAGCCACCAGGGAGGCCTGACTACTCACTTTTTAAATAGAAACAGTACTACTACATCACACAGTACTTTGCCTTATCACCACATCTGCTGTTTGTCAATAAGACTGTCACTGACTTGCATATTTTACTGAATACAGCCTTTCTTATGAGGATAAGAGACAGTTCCTGGTAGTTAGGCACTTACAGCATTCACTATTGAGAGTTTCAAATACATATATATATTTATGAACATAATTTTTAAATTTCATGTACGTTTATAAATACAAAATATATACTTGAACTGTTTCCAGAAACTAATGACTTAGGCACACTTCTGCATGAATCGTATAAATAATAATTTTTATCCAGCAGCTACAAGAACTTTTAACACTGCAAGCTGAGAATACATATTTACAAATTTGAGGGAATATTCTTTTGTTAGATGATTGAAAAGTTTGCCTCCTAGGATGCAGTATCCTTTGTTTCTTCTCATGATTTATGCAGTATTAGTGAATTGCTTCTATAATGAAGGTTTGTTGGTGCACTGACATTTGTAGAACTTACTGTTCTAAAACCGCCCTGTCAGATGAATAAAGAGAGGGTAGAATTCAGCTAAGTTCAACACATAACATGATTTATTTCAACCTGATTAGTGATGAACAAGTATCAGACTTAATATGTTAGTAGGACAATGCAAGTAGGAACACACAGCATGGTAGAAGTTAGACACTGAGAGAGGAATGAAGGCAGCTTTCAAAATGCCAAGCTTTCCCTCCCCACAGCACTTCCTATTTTATGATTTTCTGCCATAAACACAAGACCAATAATAGGAATATCAGTAATAGGAAGAGGAAATCAATAGCAGGCAAACATTGATAGCCAGTGAGTCTTCATTACAGACCATCTGCCACCAGCCACTGCTTTGAGGTTCTGGCGACTTTGCAATAGCGAAGAACAGGAGCCACCCTACAAAACAAACATGGGGTATTACCCTGTTAAGAATATAGTGGAAACACCGTGGGGAGTGGGGATTAACACTAGTTGTTATTGTTTGGGATGCGGTGTTGTGCGGTCACTAGCACACTGGCTGTGTTCATACAATGTTTCTTTACTTCTGTAATATTAAAATTAAGCATATTTAGAACCACAATAGTTTATAAATCTTCCTGATCATTTACTGTAGAGATTCAGATCTCCACATGTTCTCTACTGGCCACAGGGAAAGGTCTAAGCTATTTTTATGGCAACAGTGAGTGAGTGAAGTCGCTCAGCCCCATGGACTGTGGCCCACCAGGCTCCTCCATCCATGGAATTTTCCAGGCAGGAGTACTGGACTGGGTTGCCATTTTCTTCTCCAGGGGATCTCCCCAACCCAAGGCAATGGAGCCCTATTACTTATCCAGCTTTATTTGTGCCATAGTCAAGACTTACCCTCTTGCAGTTCTGTAGGCCACCATGTTGGTCTGGCCTCTACAGATCTGCATACTTGCTAGAACACTCCCACACCTTTACCTTCCAAAGCCTTCCATTTCAGGTTGACTCAAGAATCACCTCCTTGAAGAAACCAATTCTGTCCCTGCCTTTGTTCCCCACTGTCTCCTGTGCTTACACATACCCTGCTGAGATGGGCTGGGGCCTGGGCCCTTTGCTGTAGCACTTGTGTGTGGATGAACATTTCTCAGAGCAACAGAATGCAAACAAACTGTAAGGGACTAAAAATAATTGTTACATGTGCAGTTGGGACACGTCATGGACAAGATACAAAAAGACTGGAAAAACTCAACCGACACTTCATGATTTTCACGAAGTGCAGCAGCAAAAGCAGGGTGTCGGGAACAAGAGCAGGGTCCTGTGCCTGCCTCCCGCACTCAGCACCACCTGACGGGCAGGCAGGTCACCTGAGCCCCCCAGCCCCACCCCTGGACACACCCCTACGCTCGTCCCTTGTGAGGAACTAGCTTACCTCCCCCTCAGGAATTAAGAAAGGGAAACTTTAAGGCAGAAAGGGCCCCAATAAAGCCTTGCCTGAATTTCTCGTCTGGCCTCTTACAACATTCTGATGATTAGGAAAGGCCAAGAACCCTGGTCAGTAACCCTTTTACAATGTGGAAATAAGACTTCATGTTCATGTACTTACTAATTTTCCTATACTGGGTGCTAAGTGCCTTGAAGACTGGAAGGGTTACTTGTTCACTCTGAATCTCTATGACTGATCTCTATGTCTGGCACATGGTGAATACTGAGAAAACATTTATTAATTAGAAATGAATAAAAAGCTACGGCCTGTTTGTAATTACTGAATTAACCGCTGATTCAATAACTTTTCCAATACCTTGCTGTATGGTGTCTAAACACTGCCTTTGACATATAAAACCCTATTCAAAAACCTTCGACAGTTTCCCCTATATCAAGCATCAAATTTGTGACAAGCACTATTAAAAAATTTCTGAAAAGCATTTTTTTCCTCAAATAATTTTAAATTCCACCCAGAAAATAGGTCAAGAATGAGTAAAGCAGTAATAATGTCAATAATAATCTTAAAGTTTTATACAACACTTATTTTGGACCAAAAGTATTCATATAAGCACTCAGCATATACTAGCACAGGTAATCGTCACAATGATCTAATTAGGACATCTCATTAGCCTCTCAGAAGTGAAGAAACCAAACTGCTGAGAAGTTATTTGGCTTCCCTAAGGTTGCAGAAGGAGGAAGCGGCAGAGCTCAAATGTGGAGTCAGGCAGCCTCACTCTAAAGCCTATATTCTTACCTACTGCCCCATTTTGCCTCTAAAATCATGATTCATAAATGCCCACATGCCCCTAAACAACCACAAGACTGGCTGTCAAATGGCTGGACAGACACATGCTCTTAATAGAACTTTGGAGGAGAGGACAATGACTCCATGACAGACAGATTCAGGAAAACTTCACGGGAGAAGTGAACTTTGATTGGAAGGGACTTTTTAGGATTTACTGGATTTCGGGGAAGGTCTCACAACAGAGGAAACAAAGATGAGTAAATACAAGGCGTGCTGCCTGTAAGATACCATTGGAGGATGCGTGGGCAAGCTGATGCTGTTAGTCACTAAGCTGCGTCTGACTCTGCAATCCGGTGGATGGCAGCACGGCCAGGCTTCCCCGTCCATCACTGTCTCCCAGAGTTTGCTCAAATTCAAGTCCACTGAGGCGGTGATACTACCTAACCATCCCATCATCCTATGTGGCCCCTTCTCCTTTTGTTTCAGTGTTTCCCATCATCAGGGTTTTTTTTTTTTCCAATGGGTCAGTTCTTAGAATGGGAAGGATTAAATTCCAAAGTCCATAGCTCAAAATATTCTAACTGACCCTAGAAGCCATTGAGAGAAACGGCCAAAGAGAAAGGAACAAAGCAGCGTTTCAGAATAGTAGTCGGCAGTAGTTTGTAAATCAAAATAAAGGACAAAGACACTGGAAGCAGGAAGCTTGTGAAAACACTAAATTTACAGGGACAGAAGTGATAAGATGCTTGTTTTACTTCTCCCTTCTTTCTTGTAAACGGATTGTTGAATTTGAAGTTGGAAAATCTGGTCTTAAATTTTACCCCCGCCATTCATTAGCACTAGGGGCTAAAAGAGTAATATTTCCTAGTTCATAAACCGAGATTGTTAAAGGATCTCTATTGAACAAGATAAAATCTGTCATGTGAATTTACAGTATGCAGGCGTCCAAGACAATATTTAATTTATTAATTGATGAGACAAACAGTCAGATGTTGAAACTAGCTCAAAGAACCACAGACAAAAGCAGCAAAAAATGTTAAAATAAACTTAATAGAATAAAAACCTGGCTTCTTCAACAGTGGGCAAAGGAAGCAAATTTTACCTCACCAGGAAATAATGTATTTGTACATCTATAGACAAGAATCATTTGCATTGCTATTAGTGACCTACAGCTTACAGAGTTGTAGATGGCTCAAAAAGACAATTAAAGATGGCTCAAAGACAATTATCTGAAAATTATCAGATAACCAGGGAGGGATGTATTCCTTAAGTTTTCCTAGTTTTCCACTGAAGAAATTCAGTATTTTTTTTAAAATTTATTTCAAAGTCTTCCACTGTGTCCACTTGATGACACTGGGATGAGCATTAGCTGAGAATATCGGTGATAACTGGACCAGCACAGGGATCCAAAATTCCTAACACATGGAATTAGGTAGTCCTTCCCTCTCCTCATGACTTAAATAGTACCTAATTATTTTCTCAATATACATGTGAGCTGGAAAATTCAGAAAAGAAATAGAGCTTGTATTCATGAGGTTTAGGCATTTGCAAGCATACCACTTCTGCAGGCAGAGGAAGATGAAAGCCAAACAAAGGGCCGACTCGGGGTCTCCTAGGGAGAATCTGGCACAAGGAAAGAAAAGTCAGCATGGTCCGATAAGCCAAATCTGCAACCGTGTCTTTTGCTTTGAGTCAGAGGGCATTGTTGCAAAAAATAAATAAATAAACTAACTTGAGCTAAATATTTTTTTAAAGCAAATGAACATTCTCTTTCTATCTTTCTAACATTTGCTAGAACAATATCAGGTGTGGCAGAATCTGCAAGAAAACAAGAGAAAGACGCAAATTGAAAAAAGAGCAGGACTCGGGGAATATGGGAGCTGGAGGACCAAGGAGGCAATTATAAGCCTGGTGCCTCTGCAAAGGAATCACCACTGGTGTAAGCCACTGGCACCAAGACTGAACCTTGTTATAGTAATCATGGGCTTCCCTGGTGGCTCAGACGGCAGAGAATCTGCCTGCAGTGCAGGAGACTTGGGTTCGATCCCTGGGTCAGGAAGATCCCCTGTAGAAGGGAAAGGCTGCCCAGTCCGGTATCCTTCCCTGGAGAATTCCACAGACAGGGACTCCTAAGGGGCTACAGTCCACGGGGTCGCAGAGGAATGGACGTGACTGAGCCACCAACACTTCCATATTCATCGTGGTTGCTAACTCACTCTTCTCTCCTGGATGTCTTGCTCCACAATCAGGGTCTCAGACTCCAGTATCTGACTGGCTGAGCCTGGGTTACATGCTATGCTCTGGCTCCTGGGGAATTATCAGGCAGATGGAATCTCTCTCCCTTTCACTTTCGTAGCGCAAGGTAAAGCATTGCATCGTACCCATATGATGAACTGTACTAATACAAAGAGGGCAACAGATGCTTCACTGTCAAACAGCAGAGCAAGTGTTCAAAGAGAGGGCCTCTGATGGGCATGGAGACTAGATGAGCTGTGGACCCGTCTCTGATGCATCTGCTTTGTCAGCTCCAATGTGCCTTGAAGAAGAGCCCTATGGGAGTCGAGGGGGAAAAGCCTATGCGGCCAGAGCCAGGAAGTTCTGCCACAGGATTCCTTCTGAAAAGGCAGAATACGGTGGGAAAGGCTTCCCCTCACAACCAGAGGAGGATGGAGCACACTGAGCCTTGGGACTTCAGGAGGTCAGGCAGCAGCTTGTAAGTGGGTGCCAGGGTAGGTGATGAAAGCAGAGAAAAGGCATGGGGGTACCTCCCTGGGGAGACTCCAGCTGGCAAGAGAGGATTCAAGTGTTCCCACAGCTGGTGAGGCTCAGGGAAAACATTAGATTATAGAAATCACTGGTATTTTCCCTGAAAACACATCATGTCATTAATTTTACCATCACTTTCAGTTAGGATGGCTTTCCTCATAATGCTTTACTACCCTGAAATGGCCTTCTACTCTTTTTTAACCTAACTTTTTAAAGTAACCGGACAATCCCACCTCTTAACAAAGCATCTCCTGACCTAAACCAACCCATACTGCTTTCTTCCTTATCCAAATTAGTAAAGCTGTTACCAGGCAATTTAATACTTTAAATCAAACACTGTCTATGACCTTCCCTAACTGTTTCCAACCCATAAGATTGGCCTCTTCAACCAATGCGTGGGAGCCCTATAAAGAGACTGGACTGTCAGATTTTGGAATCTCTATGTCTAAAATAGTTGCTTAGGAAAGAAGGGTTTGACCTGCAAACTGGTCTGGGTTAAGTCTGTCACACGCTGATTATGGGATAAATACTCTATTCAACTGCCTATCCTTACCCCCTCATTAATAAAAAAGGGACAAAGATGATGAAGATAAAAATACCACCACCAAGACCTAGCTCAATGTGTTATCATGAACTAATAAAAATATAGCAAACTGCTTTCACATGTTAAACCCCTGCATTATAGAAAGACTACTTTTGAATGCATGCTATTAACTACTATTAGCAACAAGCAAAAAACAATGTCCCTAGATGAATTTCAAATGCCATAGGAGCTTATAGACAAAAAGATATTTTTGGAAATGGGGTCCATTCTAGTGTGCTTCCAAATATACCGTATAGGAAGTCGTACTTCTTCTTAAACTTACTCTGCTGTCTTTTCCTGTCCCAGTATGGCCACAGGAGCCTGGCTCTGCGCCCTCGCCATGCAAACTCCACTCTTGACATCATCTCCCTTCACAGTAACGGCACCTTACATTTATATAACACTTCACAGTGTTTAAAACACTTTCACACATACTATCTCACTGGATCTTTGCATACACAGGTGCATACACACAAACTACAAAAAAAGAGTGCTAATACTTAATAAATTCCCCGAAATGTTTGAAGCTTTAAAGTTAAACCAAAATTTCATTAGTAAAACAGTTCTTTCTTTGAAGAGACATCTTTTGCAATAGTAAAATTATCTCCACTTTAATACTCAGTACTGAAGGCAACAATCAGAAAGCTTTTAGAGCTAATTTTAAAACGTTAAATCTGTACCCCAAATTTAAATTGAATCACTTCTGCATCTGCCTATACTTCGATGGCACCTTATATAGCACTTCACAGTTGATAGCACTTGTCATCCCTGCAGTCTCACTTAAATTTGCAGACACAAAGGCAAGGCCAAAATCAGGGCCTATGCATTCACCTTTGTGTCTCTTGGGATGCAAAGCACCTGGTCCAATGAGATACTGAATAAATATTTGTTAGATTAAATATGCAGGCAGGGGATAAAGAAAAACAAGGAGGAAAGAAAGAGAATGATATGACTCAAAAGCAAGGAATCCTTCTATTAAAAAAATAAAGATGCAAAAAAAAAAAGAATTGAAATACAAAATAAAAAATAAGGGAACATTAGTGTCCATGGAAATACAGAAGATAGGTTCTTATTTTTCTCTGTTGCAGAAACTCCACTAAATTACGTTAATATTCACTTCTCACATGTATACTTTATGTTGAGTACTAAATTACAGGTTTGGTAAGGAGGAACTTATTAAATATTGGAATTAGGAGGTGTCTTCTTTACTATTTTTAAAAATGGCATATGTCTGAGAATCTAAACTTTCAGTCAAATAGGGTACGAAAATCATCCTTGCAGGGGATCAGCCTCAGCTTTCAAATTAAAACTCCTTTTCTCATTTGTTGTTGTTAAGTCCACAGTTGTGTCCCACTCTTTGGACTGCAGCACACCAGGCTTCCCTGTCCTTCACCATCTCCCAGATCTTGCTCAAACTCATGTCCTTTGAGTTGGTTACTGCTGCTTTAAAATGACAGAGTTTGAGTGCCTCTATTAATGAATTTTTCTAAAAGGTGACATGGAAATCTTAAATCTTTTATGACAACTGGTTGCAATTCTGTATTTAAAACAGTAAAAAAAATAAAAGCAAGGAATAAGTCTTTTGTAATAATATTTGACTGGATGAAAATGCCAGCAAGTTTGAAGACCATTTTTAAATATGCCTACTGTAAGTATTTTGAACTGAAAACAAGATAAGAAGTTATCTCTTTTATGGGAATCAGGCTGAGTGAAAATAAATATAATGGTAACAAATTCAACCACATAGCCAAGTCAACTTTGTAGAAAGCTGAAAAATAGTAACTTGGAAAAACATAATCAGTTACTCAAAATGAATGCATCATGTGATTAGAGGATGCTTTTGGAACTGTGGTATTGGAGAAGACTCTTGAGAGTCCCTTGGACTGCAAGGAGATCCAACCACTCCATCCTAAAGGAGATCATTCCTGGGTGTTCATTGGAAGGACTGGGTTGAAGCTGAAACTCCAGTACTTTGGCCATCTGATGTGAAGTGCCGACTCATCTGAAAAGACCCTGATGCTGGGAAAGATTGAGGGCAGGAGGAGAAGGGGACAACAGAGGATGAAATGGTTGGATGGCATCACCGACTCAACGGACATGGGTTTGGGTAAACTCCAGGAGTTGGTGATGGACAGGGAGGCCTGGCGTGCTGCAGTTCATGGGGTCGCAAAGAGTCAGACACAACTGAGTAACTGAACTGAACTGAATGTCAATAATAAAGGACATGTGGCTGCCACAAATCCAGACAGAAGAGAGTGAAATAAACATATCTCAAACGCCTTTGAAAAGGACAAATGAAAAAATAAAAGTAAAAGAGCACCTGAAATCTGGGACAGTTATGGGCTTCCTGGAAGATATAAAGCAGATGGAAAAATACTAATGTGAAAATCCAACCAGATTGTGATTATCTTCACCAGAAAAATACCTTTAAAAACCCTGGGATAATGGTGTTCTTTGGAGAATTGGATCACAGGAAGTTAACAGAAAATCATAGTGTGTTGTAAGACCTATGACAGTGGCTGACTATTTAGGTGAATAATTTTTTTCTTTTTTTTTTTGGCCTGGGTGAAACTAAAATTGAACACGAGCACATTCTATCACAGCAGGAACTCTGACATGGGCAATTCCAACAGTGGGCACAGGTACCAGAAATAGGAGACAAAATCCTAAGTAAAGCACATCATGAGACATTCAGGAAAGCACAAGCTGGCTGAAGTTCAATATTCTACCCATATTCTTCTCTGAACAATAGCTAGAGGAAACCTCTCATTTTTAAGGTGTATATTTACTGGTAAACAAACAAATAAAACTCATCCAGTCTGTGGAAATACACTGAAGCTACTTAGACTGTACAATCTGAGATGTGTAGAGGAAATCCAGTAACTTGAAAAACAGGCAATAACCTACTCTCCCAAAGAAGAAAAAATTTGTTGAAAAAAATTGAAATATTTTTTGAATTTTCTGGAAAAAAAATCCTGAAAAAATTTGAAAAAAATTTTCAAATTTAAAAAATTTTCACATTTTCAAACTTTTTACAAATCTGAAAAAACTGCTCAAGCACAAGACAGGACAAAGACGAAAAATGAGTAGAGCTAATGTTCTCAGAATTAAATACTATCCAAAAGGATAGTGAGAACAAAATATTCAAATTATAAAACATACATAAATAACTTGTTATAAAAAAGGGTAAATACTAAGATGAAAATTCTAAAAAAAAAATAAAAATAGAAGTCTAAATGGCAGAGTGGAACCTGACAATAAGCTGCCTGCACACGAAAGAACTGACAACTTGCGTTCCTCGGGCAAGCAGCGAGCCCACGCCATGTTGACAAGACACAGATGAAACAAACAAGGAGCCACCAGCTGTTACTGGGCGAAGAAGGGTCCCCAGTCAAGGACTGAGGCTTTGGAAAGGAAGGGAAAACTTGAAATGTTACCTTTTTCAATGGGTCACCGCAGAGATTGAGGAGAGCAGACACTGGTTTTGCCCTGGATTGTTTAGAGTGCCAGGCTGCGATGGCGCAGGAATGGCCGAGAGAAGCTACCGCGTGACCGAGGTCAGTGGCGGCCGGGAGGAGCTACACCGCGTCCGAGGCCAGTGGGGGCCAGGAGGAGACATCCCGCGACCAAGATCAGGGGCGGCCAGGAGAGCCACCTCGCACCCGAGGCCAGGGGTGGTGACCCTGAGGAGTACCCCGAGCCCGAGGCCAGGGGCGTCAGCTGGGAGGAGCAACCCAAGGAGTGGTGGCTGCGCAGGCGCAGGAGGGCCTGGAGGAGCTATCCCATGTTGAAGGTCAGGAACGGTGGCGGTAAGGAGATACCCCTCGTCCAAGGTAAGGAGCAGTGGCTGTGCTTTGCTGGAGGAGCCGTGAAGAAAGCCCACGGCGAGGTAAGAGAAACCCAAGTAAGATGGTAAGTGTTGCAAGAGGGCATCAGAGGGCAGACACACTGAAACCATACTCACAGAAAACTAGTCCATCTAATCACACTAGGACCAGAGCCTTATCTAAATCAATGAAACCAAGCCACGCCTACGGGGCAACCCAAGACAGGGGGGTCATGGTGGAGAGGCCTGACAGAATGTGGTCCACTGGAGAAGGGAATGGCAAGCCACTTCAGTATTCTTGCCTTGAGAACCCCATGAACATTATGAAAAGGCAAAATGATAGGATACCAAAGAGGAACTCCACACGTCATCAGGTGCCCAATTAGCTACTGGAGATCAGTGGAGAAATAACTCCAGAAAGAATGAAGGGATGGAGCCAAAGCAAAAATGATACCCAGTTGTGGATGTGACTGGTGATAGAAGCAAGATCCGATGCTGTAAAGAGCAATATTGCATAGGAACCTGGAATGTCAGGTCCATGAATCAAGGCAAATTGGAAGTGGTCAAACAAGAGATGGCAAGGGTGAACGTCGACATTCTAGGAATCAGCGAACTAAAATGGACTGGAATGGGTGAATTTAACTCAGATGACCATTACATCCACTACTGTGGGCAGGAATCCCTCAGAAGAAATGCAGTAGCCATTATGGTCAACAAAACAGTCCAAAATTCAGTACTTGGATGCAATCTCAAAAACGACAGGATGATCTCTATTCGTCCCCAAGGCAAACCATTCAATATCACAGTTATCCAAGTCTATGCCCCAACCAGTAACGCTGAAAAAACTGAAGTTGAATGGTTTTATGAAGACCTACAAGACCTTTTAGAACTAACACCCAAAAAGATGCCCTTTTCATTATAGGGGACTGGAATGCAAAAGTAGGAAATCAAGAAACACTTGGCGTAACAGGCAAATTTGGCCTTGGAATGCAGAATGAAGCAGGACAAAGACTAATAGAGATTTGCCAAGAAAATGCACTGGTCATAGCAAACACCCTCTTCCAACAACATAGGAGAAGACTCTACACATGGACATCACCAGATGGCCAACACTGAAATCAGATTGATTATATTCTTTGCAGCCAAAGATGGAGAAGCTCTATACAGTCAACAAAAACAAGACCAGGAGCTGACTGCGGCTCAGATCATGAACTCCTTATTGCCAAATTCAGACTTAAATTGAAGAACGTAGGGAAAACTGCTAGACCATTCAGGTATGACCTAAATCAAATCCCTTATGATTATACAGTGGAAGTGAGAAATAGATTTAAGGGCCTAGATCTGATAGATAGAGTGCCTGATGAGCTAAGGAATGAGGTTCGTGACATTGTACAGGAGACAGGGATCAAGACCATCCCTATGGAAAAGAAATGCAAAAAAGCAAAATGGCTGTCTGGGGAGGCCTTACAAATAGCTGTGAAAAGAAGAGAGGCAAAAAGCAAAGGAGAAAAGGAAAGATATAAGCATCTGAATGCAGAGTTCCAAAGAATAGCAAGAAGAGATAAGAAAGCCTTCTTCAGCAATCAATGCAAAGAAATAGAGGAAAACAACAGATTGGGAAAGACTAGAGATCTCTTCAAGAAAAGTAGAGATACCAAGGGAACATTTCATGCAAAGATGGACTCGATCAAGGACAGAAATGGTCTGGACCTAACAGAAGCAGAAGATATTAAGAAGAGGTGGCAAGAATACACGGAAGAACTGTACAAAAAAGATCTTCACAACCCAGATAATCATCATGATGTGATCACTAATCTAGAGCCAGACATCTTGGAATGTGAAGTCAAGTGGGCCTTAGAAAGCATCACTACGAACAAAGCTAGTGGAGGTGATGGATTCCAGTTGAGTTATTTCAAATCCTGGAAGATGATGCTGTGAAAGTGCTGCACTCAATATGCCAGCAAATTTGGAAAACTCAGCAGTGGCCACAGGACTGGAAAAGGTCAGTTTTCATTCCAACCCCAAAGAAAGGCAATGCAAAAGAATGCTCAAACTACCGCACAATTGCACTCATCTCACATGCTAGTAAAGTAATGCTCAAAATTCTCCAAGCCAGACTTCAGCAATATGTGAACTGTGAACTTCCTGATGTTGAAGCTGGTTTTAGAAAAGGCAGAGGAATCAGAGATCAAATTGCCAAAATCTGCTGGATCATGGAAAAAGCAAGAGAGTTCCAGAAAAACATCTATTTCTGCTTCATTGACTATGCCAAAGCCTTTGTGGATCACAATAAACTGTGGAAAATTCTGAAAGAGATGGGAATTCCAGACCACCTAACCTGCCTCTTGAGAAATCTGTATGCAGGTCAGGAAGCAACAGTTAGAACTGGACATGGAACAACAGACTGGTTCCAAATAGGAAAAGGAGTACGTCAAGGCTGGATATTGTCACCCTGCTTATTTAACTTCTATGCAGAGTACATCATGAGAAACGCTGGACTGGAAGAAACACAAGCTGGAATCAAGATTGCCGGGAGAAATATCAATAACCTCAGATATGCAGATGACACCACCCTTATGGCAGAAAGTGAAGAGGAGCTAAAGAGCCTCTTGATGAAAGTGAAAGATGAGCGTGAAAAAGTTGGCTTAAAGCTCAACATTCAGAAAACGAAGATCATGGCATCTGGTCCCATCACTTCATGGGAAATAGATGGGGAAACAGTAGAAACAGTGTCAGACTTTATTTTTTTGGGCTCCAAAATCACTGCAGATGGTGACTGCAGCCATGAAATTAAAAGACGCTTACTCCTTGGAAGGAAAGTTATGACCAACCTAGATAGTATATTCAAAAGCAGAGACATTACTTTGCTGACTAAGGTCCCTCTAGTCAAGGCTATGATTTTTCCTGTAGTCATGTATGGATGTGAGAGTGGACTGTGAAGAAGGCTGAGCCCGAAGAATTGATGCCTTTGAACTGTGGTGTTGGAGAAGACTCTTGACAGTCTCTTGGACTGCAAGGAGATCCAACCAGTCCATTCTGAAGGAGATCAACCCTGGGATTTCTTTGGAAGGAATGATGCTAAAGCTGAAACTCCAGTACTTTGGCCACCTAATGCAGAGAGCTGACTCATTGGAAAAGAGTCTGATGCTGGGAGGGATTGGGGGCAGGAGAAGAAAGGGACGACAGAGGTTGAGATGGCTGGATGGCATCACAGACTCGATGGACATGAGTCTGAGTGAACTCCGGGAGATGGTGATGGACAGGGAGGCCTGGCGTTCTGCAATTCATGGGGTCGCAAAGAGTCGGACAGGACTGAGCGACTGAACTGAACTGAAGAGTAAGAGAATGCTCAAACTACCACACAATTGCACTCAACTACACACTATTAAAGTAATGCTCAAAATTCTCCAAGCCAGGCTTCAGCAGTACGTGAACCATGAACTTCCAGATGTTCAAGCTGGATTTAGAAAAGGCAGTGGAACCAGAGATCAAATTGCCAGCATCCACTGGATCATCGGTAAAGCAAGAGAGTTCCAGAAAAACATCTATTTCTGTTTTATTGACTATGCCAATGCCTTTGATTGTGTGGATCACACCAAACTGTTGAAAATTCTTAAAGAGACTGAATACTAGAGCACCTGACCTGCCTCCTGAGAAATCTGTATGCAGGTCAGGAAGCAACAGTTAGAACTGGACATGGAACAACAGGCTGGTTCCAAATAGGGAAAGGAGTACGTCAAGGCTGTATATTGTCACCCGGCTTATTTAACTCTTATGCAGAGTACATCATGATAAATGCTGGGGTGGATGAAGCACAAGCTAGAATCAAGATTGCCGGGAGAAATATCAATAACCTCAGATATGCAGATGACACCAGTCTTAAGGCAGAAAGTGAAGAGGTAAAGAGCCTCTTGATGAGGGTGAAAGAGAAGAATGAAAAAGCCGGCTTAAAACTTGGCATTCAAAAAACTAAGATCATGGCATCTGGTGCTATCACTTCATGGCAAATAGATGCGGAAAAAGCAGAAACAGTGATAGATTTAATTTTGGGGGGCCTCCAAAATCACTGCAGATGGTGACTGCAGCCATGAGATTAAAAGACGCTTGCTCCTTGGAAGAAAATTTATGACCAACATAGACAGCATATTAAAAACCAGGGCCATTACTCTCCCAACAAAGGTCTAGTCAAGGCTATGGTCTTCTAGTAGTCATGTATGGATGTGAAAGCTGGACTAAAAAGAAAGCTGAGAGCTGAAGATTCTTTTGAACTGTGGTGTTAGAGAAGACTCTTGAGAGTCCTTGAACTGCAAGGAGATCCAACTAGTCTATCCTAAAGGAAATCACTTTTGAATATTCATTGGATGGACAATGCTGAACCTGAAACTCCAATACTTTGGCCACCTGATGCAAAGAACTGACTCATTGGAAATAACCCTGATGTTGGGAAAGATTGAAGGTGGGAGGAGAAGGGGATGACAGAGGATGAGATGGTTGGATGGCATCACTGACTCAGTGGACATGAGTTTGAGTAAACTCCAGGAGTTGGTGATGGACAGGGAGGCCTGGCATACTGCAGTCCATGGGGTCACAAAGTGTTGGACATGACTGAGAGACTGAACTGAACTGAAGAGTAAGCCCGGGGGCACTTTGGCTGAATGCAGTGGACAAGAGTTGGATAGTATAAGAAAAAAGTTATAAGACATTATGCTGCTGCTGCTGCTAAGTCACTTCAGTCGTGTCTGACTCTGTGCGACCCCATAGACAACAGCCCACCAGGGTCCCCAGTCCCTGGGATTCTCCAGGCAAGACTACTGGAGTGGGCTGCCATGTCCTTCTCCAACGCATGCAAGTGAAAAGTGAAAGTGAAGTCGCTCAGTTGTGTCCAACTCCTAGCGACCCAATGGACTGCAGCCTACCAGGCTCCTCTGTCCATGGGATTTTCCAGGGAAGAGTACTGGAGTGGGCTGCCATTGCCTTTTCCATAAGACATAATGATTGGCTGTAAATAGTCTTTTAACATTAAACCAATAGAATTCAGAGAGGTGTAACAGAGAAGAACTAACCAAAGAAAAAAACAATTTACCTGTGTCAACTCCATAAAATAATAAAACTGACATACAGAAGTACAGAGACAGGGGGACTTTCAGCATGGCGGAGGGGCCTTTTTTCTCACAAATACATCAAAAACAGCATCTGCACGCGGAACGACTGCTAGGGAACACCTTCTGAAGGCTGGCAGAAGACCCCAGACTTACCAAAAGGCAAGTCAATCTCTTCAGCGTGAGGTAGATTAAAAGATAAAAATTACAAAAGAGAGACAAACGATTTTAGGATGGGGACTTGCCCTTGAGGAGGGAGTCACGAGGGAGGAGACTTGCAAAGCCCCTCACAGCAGGGACCAGGGGGCCGGGGGGCGGGAAGGGCCTTGAACCTCAGGGGGAATGAGCCACGGGCTCTCAGGAGGTGTAACCAAGGGAAGTCGCCACAGAGACGCGGCTGGACAGCGCCCCCAGCGGAGAGGCGGCTCGTGGCCCCGCGCGGGGAGGGGCCTCGTGTGGAGGCTCGGGCTTCTGGGGTTGGGTCCCAGGGAGCAACCGGGTTGGCGCGGTGAGGGCTCTCCGAGAGGGGCTCGAACGACGACTGCAGGAGCGCTGGCAAGGCCCGGCCGCCCAGAGGAGCGCGGTCACTGTGCGGAAGAAAGCGGGGCCCGCCTTCGTGAGGGCCGCTGTGGCGGGCCGTCCCTCCAGCGGTGCATGAGCCAAGCCAACGCGAGTGACAGAGGCCGACACAACCCGACCGCCGCGCGCCATGCCAGAGCAGGAACGCGGGCCGCTTCACCACCATCAGGGCAGGACCTCTGGGCGCCGCAGTCAGAGGACGGGGGCTGCCGAGGTCCCGACGGCAGCTGCCCCCCACCTCTGAGCCGGCACAGGTGCTGCCCGCCCCTTCCCGGGAGCCTGGGAACCTGGCTCTGCCTAGAGACCCACTACCCGAGGCCAACAGCCTCGGGGACGCCCAACGCGCCTCAGACTGAGCGACTTCCCGCAGGCCTCGCCGCCGCGGGCCCTCTACACACGCCGCCCAGCTCTGTCTGCTGTGTGAGCAAAAGAGGGGAAGGGACTTCACCCCTGCAGCCGCGGGTGCCGTGGATCAAATTAAACCCTCGAAATCAGCCCCAGGCTGTGGACTTCGGGGGCAAGTACACAAGCTGGAGGAAGGCCAGATCTGACTCTGAGCTGCCCCCACACTGACCGCAGCAGGTCCAGTTCAGTCCAGTCACCCAGTCGTGTCTGACTCTCTGCAATCGCATGGACTGCAGCACGCCAGGCTTCCCTGTTCATCACCAACTCCCGGAGTTTACTCAAACTCATGTCCATCAAGTTGGTTGTGCCATCCAGCCATCTCATTCTCTGTCATCCCCTTCTCCTCCTACCTTCCAGGGTCTTTCACAGTGAGTCAGTTCTTCACATCAGGTGGCCGAAGAACTGGAGTTTCAGCTTCAACATCAGTCCTTCCAGTGAACACCCAGGACTGATCTCCTGTGTTGGACTGGGATTAAAGTCTCCTTTATGTAGTCTAGAAAGTCATAGTTCAAATTAATTGTGGAGTCTATCCCCAGTGGGCGGGATTGGACCAGAACCTTTTGAAGGTTTCCTGGTTTCCAGGCAGAGAACCAGTGCCTATGTTCTTTTGGATGGATCTGGGTCTTGTCTTTCTGAAGGGCAGTGTCAGAGATTGATTGTTTGGATCTCCTTGCAGTCCAAGGGACTCTCAAGAGTCTTGTCCAACACCACAGTTCAAAAGCATCAGTTCTTCGGCACTCAGCCATCTTTATGGTCCAACTCTCATATCCATATGAGACTACTGGAAAAACCATAGCTTTGACTATATGGACCTTTGTTAGCAAAGTAATGTCTTTGCTTTTTAATATGCTGTCTAGGTTTGTCACAGTTTTTTTCTTTTTCCTTTTCATATTATTCTAATGTTCTTTCTTTACTATCCCTTTAATTTTTATAACATACTTTTTCCCATTTAAAAACATCAGATTTTTAAACAAATTCATTTTATTTATTTTTTCCTATTTTTACTGTACTTTTTAGTTATAATGCAATTTTCCCGTGTTTTTCATTTTGTGTTTTTGCTAGTCTAGTTTTTAGTATTGATTTTCACTAATTGATTTGTTTATTGGCTTGATCGTTCTCTTCTTTTTTGACTCTTGTTGTTACCCTTCTTTTCCTCTCTTCTTTTCTCTTTGTGTGGGAGTTACTTGAGTGTTCTTGGCTGTTCAGTGTTCCTTTCACCATTAGTCTTGGGGTTTTTCCTTCTGTGCTGTGTGGCCCATGAAAACTTGGTGCTATGGTAAGAGGTAGGGCCTGAACCTCCAAAGTGGGAGACCTGAGTCCAGGACTTTGGGCTACCAGAGAACTTCTGACCCCAGGAAACATTAATCAACCAGACCTCTCCCAGTGGCCTCCATCTCAACCCTGAGACCAAGCCCCACCCCCCACCCCCAAAGGCCAGCAAGCTCCAGTGCTGGATACCTCATGCTAAACATTCAGCAAAATAGGAACACAAAACTGCCCCAAAATAGACAAACTGACCAAAGCCATACCAAACCTATAGGTACCCCAAAACACACTACTGGACATGACACTGCCCTTCAGAGAGACAAGACCCAGATCCATCCAGTGGAATACAGGCATAAGTCCCCCCAACACCAGGAAACCACTAGGCACTGGTCCAGTCTCACCCACTGGGGACAGACTCCACAATTGAGAGGAACTGTGACTTTCTAGCCTACATAAAGGAGACTTCAAACACAGTAAATTAAACAAAATGAAAAGACAGTGAAACATGCAGCAGATGAAGGAATATGGTAAAAACCTCACAAGACCAAACAAATGAAGAAGAAATAGGCAATGTACCTGAAAAAGAATTCAGAGTAACAATAGTGAAGATGACCCAAAATCTTGGAAATAAAATGGAGGCACAGATATACAGAACAGATATGCAGAGCAAGAGGATACAAAAACTATCTAATAAGGGGGCTGGAAAAAGTACAGGATAGAAAATAAGCAATGGACACAACATAATAATTGAGATTAAAAATACACTATAGGCAGCCAATAGCAGAATACCTGAGGCAGAAGAATGGATAACTGAGCTGGAAGATAGAATGGTGGAAATAACTGAAGCAAAGAAGAATAAAGAAAACAATGAAAAGAAATGAGAACAGTCTCAGAGACCTGTGGGACAACATTAAACACATCCACATCTGAATTATAGGGATCCCAGAAGAAAAAGAGAAAAAGAAAGGGTGTAAGAAAATATTTGAGGAGACTATACTCGAAAACTTCCCTAACATGGCAATGGAAATAGCCACCTAAGTCCAGGAAGATCAAAGAGTCCCAAACAGGATAAACCCAAAGAGAAACATGTCAAGACACATATACATCAAACTAACAAAAATTAAATACAAAGAAATTTAAAGCACCAAGAAAACAGTAACAACACACAGGGATGATCTTTCAAGCTGATCTTTCAACAGCTGACCTTTCAACAGCAAAGCAGCAGACCAAAAGGCAGTGACAGGATATATTTAAAGTGATAAAAAAAAAATTGCAACCAAGATTACTCTCTCCAGAAAGGATCTCATTCTTACTTGAAGGAGAAATCAGAAGCTTTACAGATAAGCAAAAGTTAAGAGAAGTAAGCACTACCATACCAGCTCTTCACCAGACAGGAAACACAAGAGAAAGAAAAGGCCTACAGAAACAAACCCAAAACAAGAAAGTAAACGGTAATAGAATTATACATATCAATAATTACCTTAAATGTAAATAAAATAAATGCTCCAATCAAAAGACATAGATTGGTTGAATGGATACAAAAACAAGACCCCCTATATACGCTATCCACAAGATTCCCACTTCAAACCTAGGGACACATACAAATTGAAAGTGAGGAGCTAGAAATAATAAATTCCAAGCAAACTGAAATAAAAAAGCAGGAGTAACAATACTCATCTCAAGATAAAATAGATTTTAAAATAAAGACCATTACAAGAGACAAGGAAGGATACTATGTAATGATCAAGGGATAAGAAGATATAACATATATGCACCCAGCATACAAGTACCTCAACACATTAGGCAAATGCTAACACCTACTAAAGGGGAAATTGCCAGTGACACAATAATAGTGGGGGACTTTAACACTCCACTCCACTCACACCAATGAACGGATCATCCAGATAGAAAATTAATAAAGAAACACAGAAACAGAAAGGATCATACGCGACTACTCTGAGCAACTATATACCAATAAAATGGACAACCTGGAAGAAATGGACAAATTCTTAGAAATGTATAACTGTCCAAAACTGAACCGGAAGAAATAGAAAATATGAACAGATCAATCAGAAATCAAAACTGTAATCTAGAATCTTTCAAAAAACACAGACCAGGGCCAGATGGCTTCACCAGCAAATTCTACCAAAAGTTTAGAGAAAATTCAATATCTCTCCTGCTCAAGCTCCTCCAGGAAAATGCAGAGAAAGGAAAACTCCCAAACTCATTCCACAATGCCACCATCACCCTGTTACTAGACAAAGATACCACACACACAAAAAAAAGGAAAGAAAACTGCAGGCCAATATCACTGATGAACATAGATGTAAAAATTTTCAACAAAATTCTAGAAAACAGAATCCAACAACACATGAAAAGATCATACATAGTGATTAAGCAGGCTTTATCCCAGGGATGCAAGAACTCAACACACACAAATCAATCAATGTGATATGCCATATAAACAAGTTGAAAGATAAAAACAATATGATCACCTCAATGGATGCAGAGAAAGCTTCTGACAAAATTCAACACCCACTTGTGATTAAAAACTCTCCAGAAAGTAGGCATAGAAGGAGCACGTGTTAGTTGTTCAGTTGTGTCTGGCTCTTTATGACCATATGGACTGTTGTTCTTCTCTGTCCATGGAATTCTCCAGCAAGAATAGTGGAGAGGGTAGCCATTCCCTTCTCCAGGGGTTCTTCCCAAACCAGGGATCAAACCCATGTCTCCTGCATTGGAGGCAGATTCTTTACAGTGTGAGCCACACATATGCAACATAATGAAGGCCATAAATGACAAACCCACAGTAAAATTATTATCAATGGTGAAAAACTGAAAGCTTTTCCTCTAGGATGAGGGGCAAGACAAGGGTGCTCACTCTCAGCACTATTATTCAACATAATCAAAATTATGTTGAATAACCAAATAGCCACAGCAATCAGAGAAGAAAAAGAAATGAAAGGAATCTAGAGTGGAAAAAAAGAAGTAAAACTCTTACTGTTTGCAGATGACATAATGCTATACATAGGAAACATTAAAGAGGCCACCAGAAAATTATTAGAGATAATCAATGAATAGAGTAAAGTTGCAGAATATAAAAGTAACAACACAGAAATTCTTTTCATTTCTATACACTAACAATGAAAATCAGAATGAGAAATTAAGGAAACAATCACAGTCACCATTGCAACAAAAAGAATACAATACTAGGAGTAAACCTACCTAAAGAGACAAAAGATCCGTATGGAGAAAATTATATGTTGCTGATGAAAGAAATAAAAAAAAATGATACAAACAGATGGAGAGATATACCATGTTCTTGGATTGGAAGACTCAATATTGTGAAAATGACTATACTACCCAAAGCAATCTACATATTCAGTGCAATCCTTATCAAACTGCCAGTGGTATTTTTTACAGAACTAGAACCCCCCAAAATTTCACAACTTGTAAGGAACAGAAAAGACTCTGAAAGCCAAAGCAATCTTGAGAAAGAAAAGCAGAACTGGAGGAATCACCCTTCCTGACTTCAGACTATACTACAAAGCTACAGTCATCAAGACAGTATGGCACTGGCACAAAAACAGAAATATAGACCAATGGAACAAGATCGAAAGCCCAGAGATAAACCCACACACTTATGGCCACCTTATATTAGACAAAGGAGGCAAGAATATAGGAGAAAATGGAAACAAGCTAGCCTCTTCAATAAGTAGTGTTGGGAAAACAGGACAACTACATGTAAAAGAATGAAACTAGAACACTTCCTAACACCATACACAAAAATAAAATCAAAATGGATTAAAGACTTAAATGTAAGACCAGAAACTATAAAGCTCATAGAGTAAAACATAGGCAGTACACTCTCTGACATAAATCACAACTCTTTGACCCACCTCCTAGAGTAATGGAAATAAAAACAAAAATAAACAAGTGGGACCTAATTAAATTTAGACACTTTTTCACAGCAAAGGAAACAATAAAGAAGATTAAAAGACCACTCTCAAAATGGGAGAAAATAATTCCGAATGGAACAACTGACAATGAATTAATCTCCAAAATATATAAATAGCTCATATGGCTCAATATCAGAAAAACAAACAGCCCAACCTGAACAGACATTTCTCCAAAGAAGACTTACAGACAACCAATAAACACATGAAAAGATGCTTAGCATCACTCATTATTAGATAACTACATATCAAAACTACAATGAGGTATCTCCTCATACCAGTCAGAATGGCCATCATCAAAAAATCTCCAAAAATAAATGATAGAGAGAATGTGGAGAAAAGGGAATCCTCTGGCACTGTTGGTGGGATATAGCCGCTATGTGGAACAGTATGGAGATTCCTTAAGAAACTAAGATTGCCATTTCCTTCTCCAAAACTACCATATGACCCAGCAATCCTGCTGCAGCTGCTGCTAAGTTGCTTCAGTCGTGTCTGACTCTGTGCAACCCCATAGATGGCAGCCCACCAGGCTCCCCCATCCCTGGGATTCTCCAGGCAAGAACACTGGAGTGGGTTGCCATTTCCTTCTCCAAAGAATGAAAATGAAAAGTGACAGTGAAGTCACTCAGTCATGTCCGACTCCTAGCGACCCCATGGACTGGAGCCTACCAGGCTCCTCCGTCCATGGGATTTGCCAGGCAAGAGTACTGGAGTGGGGTGCCATTGCCTTCTCCTACTACTGGGCATATATCCTAAGAAAACCATAATTCAGAAAGACACATGTACCCCATTGCTCACTGCAGCTCCATCTACAATGGCTAGGACATGGAAGCAATCCAGATGCCTAACATCAGATGAAGGATAAAGAAGTTGTGGTACGTATATACAATGAAATATTATTCAGCCATAAACAGAATGAATTTGAGTCAGTTCTAGTGAGGTGGATGAACCTAGAACCTGTTATACACAGTGAAGTAAGTCAGAAAGAGAAAAATAAATACCAGATATTAATGCATATATATGGAATCTAAAAAAAATGATATTGACAAACCTATTTGCAGGAAAGGAATGGAGATGCAGATATAGAAAATGGACTCAGATACAATGGGGAAAGGAGAAAGTGGGATGAATGGAGAAAGTAGCACCAACATATATACACTACCATGTGTAAAATAGATGTCTGGTGAGCAGTTGTTATAACACAGGGATCCCAGCCTGGCAGTCTGTGATGGACCTAGAGGGGTAAGATGGGGGAGGGGAGGCAGCCTCAAGAGGGAGGTGATATATGTATAATTAGGCTGGGTTTCATTGTATGGCAGAAACCAACACAACATTGTAAAGCAATTTCCTCCAATTAAAGAATAAAAACAAAAGCAAAGAGACAACTTTGGAATCCCCTGTGGTCCTGTGGCTAAGATTCCACACTGCCAATACAGGGGCCTGGGTTCAGTCCCTGGTCAGGGAACTAGGTCCCACATGTTGCAACTAAGAGTTCAGCTGCCAAAACTAAGACCCTGCATGGAGCAATGAAAATCCCACGTGCCATAACTAAATCCCAGAGCAGCCAAATATAAATATCCTAAAAAAAAGGTACTACATTATGTCCAAGAGGGCAGAGTAGGAAGATCCCGAGCTCACCTTCTCCCACAGGCACACCAAAATCACAACTATTTGCAGAGTGCCTACTGATGGTAAAAGCCAGATTCTAGCAGAAAAGGTCTCCCAAGGCTAAAGATATGAGGGAGAGACCTCAATCAGACAGACATGAGGGCAGGGCTGGGTGCGGGCAGGACGCACACCTGGGTGGGTGGGGGACCCACAGACAGGGAGGCGGCTCCAGCTGCAGAGGCTCTCCCTGCGGAGTGAGGGGTCTGAGCCTCTGAGCGGGCTCCTAGCCTGGGGGTCTTGCTCCGGGAATATAAACCCCCAGATTATTTGGCGTTGAAGGCCAGCACACTCTCAGAAAACCCAGGGGGCTAAGGAAAAGGGGCTCCATTCATTAAAAGCACACAAAATCTCACACCCTCTGGGATCTAGGGCAGAAGCAACAGATTGAAGGGAGCCCGGGTCATAGCCACCTGTCGATCCTGGGGAGGCAGGGGGTAACTAGAGCTCACTCTGAGGAAGAGACTCTCCAGGCAGCCATTTGGGGGGCTTGCACTACCACACGGACCCTGGTGCTGACAAGGGCCATTCTGGAGTCCTCCATTCAGCTTAAGGACACCTGGACCCAGGGCAGCCCACCAGCCATCTGGCACAAATGCTGCGAGCTCAGGCCACGCAAATAAATGGATGGGGACACAGCCTGACCCACTAGTCAGCTGCCTTAAGAGCTCCTGTGCTCACAGTTGTCCCAGGACCCTGTCCCGTCGATCAGAGGGCCCAGGACCTAGCCCTGCAGGCCAGCACACCAACGTAAGGACCTCCAGAGCCCTGCAGCCTCAGACTTTGGTGCCTGACCCTGCCCACTGGTAGGCAGACACCAGGCCAAAGACTACCACACAACTGCAGCCTCTCATTCCAGGATCCAGCATGCCTACCAATTTCCTGGTCCCCAAGCCCACCCACCAGTAATCCAGCACCAGCTCCAAGACATTCTGGATTCCTCATCCACGGCCCTGGGATCAAGCCCAACTCACCAGCAGGCGAACACCACTCTGGGGAATCCCAGTCAGAGCCTCAGCCATGCCAGTAGCTGGCCTCACCCACCAGTAGGCCAGCAATACATCTGGGACCTCTAACCCACAACCACCCACTCCACAAGCCACCTGCACCCCAAGGGCCAGCACCACCCCCCAAGCCCCCCAGGGTCATGCAGCCAGCAGCCTTGAGACCAGTCCCACAAACAGTGGCCAGCAGCCTCTGCACAAGGAGAGCCAGGCAACCAGCTGGACGGGACCAGTCATGCCCACCAGACCACTGACACTCCTCCGGCGGCTACAGCAGAAGGCCCCATGCAGCCCACACGTAGAGCAATCCTGGCTCACATGCCTCTGAAGAAAAGAGGGGTATGCACTGCTGGAATGCAGAGGATGTCTCCTGCATATGGCCACTCCTCCAGGGTTGAGATACACAGAAATAGAAACAGCAAACTGGGCAAAACGAGGTGACAGAGGAATGTGTTCCAAATGAAAATATAAGATAAACTCCCAGAGGAAGAACTAAGTGAAGTAGAGGTAAGGAATCCACCCAATAAAGAATCCAAGGTAATGATCATAAGTATGCTCAAAGAATTTAGGAAATGATTAGATGAACCGAGGGAGAAGTCAGACATTTTTAACACAGTGAGAAAATATAAAGAACAACCAGAGAAGAAGAACATAATAACTGAAATGAAAAATGCACCAGAAGGGATCAACAGTAGGCTAAATGATACCGAGGAACAGCTTTACAAACCTGAAGACAGAATGGTGGAAATCACAGAAGCTGAAAAGAAAAAAGAAAAGAAAAGAAAAAAAAAATAAGTGAACAGTTAAGTCACTTTGTGACAACATCAAGTGTACAGACATTTACATTAAGTGTGAAAGGTGTCCCAGATGGAAAAGAAAGAGAGAAAGGGGCAGAGAACATATTTGAAGACCTATAGGAAACAGAGAGGAAACACAGAAAGTCCCAAACGCGATCAACTCAAATAGCTCTACACCAAGACAGACTGTAATTAAAATGGGAAATTCTTAAAATAAAGGTGCAAGGAAAAAGCCGCAGGGAAGGAAATTCCCATAAAGCTGTCATCTGGCTTTTCAACAGAAACTGGAGGCCAGAATGAGGTGACACAATCTATTAAAGTGATGAAAGGGGGACCCTGCAACCAAGAACACGCTACTCAACAAAGCTTTCATACAGGTTTGATGGGGAGACCACAGCTTTATAGGAGAAGAAAAGCTGAAAGAGCTCAGCACCACCAGCCAGCTTTAAAAGAAATGTTTTAGACTTCTCCAAGTGAAAAAGAAAAGGCCGCAACTGGAAACATAAAGGAAAAATCTCATCAGTAAAGGCAAATATGCAGTTAAATAAGTAAACCAACCAGGTATAAAGCTAGCAGGAAGGTTAAAAGAAAGAGGTGGTACAATCGTCTATATTCACAATGAAGAGATAAGGGATACACAACACAAAAAGATGTAAAATACGATGTCAAAAACAGTAAATGAGGGACGGGGAATAAAAATGCAAGACTGTTAAAATCTGCTCGAACTTAAGAGATCAGTAACTTATAACAACCACGCATATACAGAGAGGTTGCTCTGTGCAGTGTGGGGAACACAGTAGATAATTAGGTAAATCTTTGTACAGTGACATATGGTAACTAGTCTCATTGTGGGGATCATTTTTACATGAACAGAAATATCAAGTCACTATGCTGTATAACAGGATCTAACATAGTGTTGTAGGTCAATTATGCTTCAGAAACAAACAAATTCATAGAAAAAAGAGAGCAGCTTTGTGGTTACCAGAGGCAGGGGGTGGTGGAAGAAGGAACTGGGTGAAGGAGGTAAAAAGTTACAAATAAGGAAGCACCAGGGATGTACCAGACTCCATGATAAATATAATTAACATTGCTGTATATTATATATGAATGTTGTTACAAAATCCTGAGTTCCCCTCACGAAAAAGAAAAATGTTTTCTATTTCTTTAATTTTGATCTGCATATATATATGATAAATACATATATCTCCAAAATCACTGCAGATGGTGACTGCCGCTGTGAAATTAAAAGATGCTTGCTCCTTGGAAGAAATGTTATGACCTACCTAGACAGCATATTCAAAAGCAGAGACATTACTTTGACAACAAAGGTCTGTCTAGTCAAAGCTATGGTTTTTCCAGTAGTCGTGTATGGATGTGAGAGTTGGACTATAAAGAAAGCTGAGGGCTGAAGAATTGATGCTTTTGAACTGTGGTGCTGGAGAAGACTCTTGAGAGTCCCTTGGACTGCAAGGATATCCAACCAGTCCATCTTAAAGGAGATTAGTCCTGAATATTCATTGGAAGGACTGATGCTGAAGCTGAAACTCCAATACTTTGGCCACCTGATGTGAATAACTAACTCCTTGGAAAAGACCCTGATGCTGGGAAAGATTGAAGGTGGGAGAAGAAGGGGGTGACAGAGGATGAGATGGTTGGATGGCATCACCGACTCAATGGACATGAGTTTGGGTGGACTCCAGGAGTTGGTGATGGACAGGGAGGCCTGGTGTGCTTCAGTCCATGGGGTCACAAAGAGTTGGACGCGAATGAGTGACTGAATTGAACTGATGTATATATAAATGTTAGTTACTCAGTTATGTTAGACTCTTTGTGTCCCCATGGACTGTAGCCCACCAGGCTCTTCACTCCATAGAATTCTCTGGGAAAGAATACTGAAGTGGGCTGCCATTCCCTTTTCCAGGGTTTCTTTCCGGCCCAGGGATTGAACCTGGGTCTCCCGCAATGCAGGTAGATTCTTTACCATCTGAGCACCAGGGGAGCTCTGTATCTATATCTGTATGAGATGATGACTACTCCGTAACTTATTGTGGTCATCATTTCATAATATATGTAAATCAAATAATTGTGCTGTACACCTTAAACTTATAGAGTGCTGTACGGGGAGGCCTGGCAGGCTGCGATTCCTGGGGTTGCAAAGAGTCGGACACGACTGAGCGACTGAACTGACCTGAACTGATGTCAAGGATACCTGAATAAAACTGGAAGAATAAATAGACTAAATTTGCCCAATAATTAAAGCTATAAAATGATAAGAAAATACGATGCTATTGAACCATACGTGTGAAAGAGATGCAATTACTAGTCAGACACATCAAAATCATAATGATATATCACTTTTTGTTCATAATGTTCAGAACGGTGGTAAAATACACATGTCAAGCTTATGGGAAAATGGACATCCCCACACAGTTTCAGTGGTAACACAGTAGGCTGAGCAAGAAAATTGGAGAGGGTGTTAAACAATGAGCCTATTTACATTATATGCATAAATGCAAATACAAAGCAAAGACACGTAAGGCTGCACACTAAAGACTTTGCAGACGGGGAACAGGGTTACCAGACAAGCGTGTGTGTGTGTGCACCTGTGTGCAGCAGTCAGGAGTCAAGGAGGACTCTATTTTTTGAATTGTGTATTCACGTTTTAACTTTGTAACTTTAACACATGACAGCTTGTTACTATTATAACAGTTTCTTTGAATGTTTTAAGATATGATCACAGCAATTCTTCAAAGGAGTCTACAGGGTTAATGAAAGTAATTCTATACAACTATGGAAAAAGTACTGATAGCCACTTATTGATAAATAGAAAAACATTATATATATCTCTCTATATATGGTATATATTTACTTTTTCACAAAAACAAGACTCAAAGAACATATTTGAAATAAAGCAATGCACATTTGTAGAAGCCACCCTACGTTTATAAGGCTGAGTTTGAGAGATTTTAAGTAGGGGCATGGAAGTAAGGTTTCCAGGAAGCATTTGACTGCCCTGTCCTAAACTCTACGGTCATTTCGTATTGGGAAAGCCAAACTATGGCCACATTGTTATTTCCACGCGTTACTTGAAGAAAATAGCTAATCTCCAACAGCATCCTTTTTCCTTCCCCGTTACAGCATGAGGCTGCTTCTCCATGCTGATAATATTCTTTTGGCTATAAATAGATTGGAGCCATCTTATTCCCCACAGAGTTATCCAGGAAAAAAGAGTCCCTTCAGAGAAGCCAGTTTTATACATTTTATTCCTTTCACCTCATCAGAGGTCAAATTAATATCAGCTGGGTTGTTCACACTTTTAAAAACACTTCTGCTGGGATTAAAAAAATATCTTTGATCTACTGAAAACAAGCAGCCTGGAGGAGCCAAGGAACCGAGCGAAGCACCCATTCCACTTTGGCTCTGGGCAAGATGAGAGGGAGAGAGCCACAGAAAGAGCCGCCGAGCAGAGAGCGCATGCGCACGAGAGTAAATTGGCAACTTCCATGACCGAGCCACGGAACTCGGAAGTGGGCAGGAGCGCCAGACTCTGAACTGGCTCAGAGTCCAACGAGAGGAAAGCCAGTCCTAGCACGGAGGGACAAATTTGACTCCATATTGGGTTTGCTTCTTTTCCTTTGGTATTTTTACTCTATTACTTTGGGTACTTCTGAAGGATTGTTGCCTAAAATATACAGGATCTGTCAGTCTGTTCAGTCGCTCAGTCGTGTCCGACTCTTTGCGACCCCATGGACTGCAGCACGCTAGGCCTCCCTGTCCATCACCAACTCCCGGAGTTTACTCAAACTCATGTCCATCCAGTTGGTGATGCCATCCAACCACCTCATCCTCTGTTGTCCCCTTCTCCTTCTGCCTTCAATCTTTCCCAGCATCAGGATCTTTTCAAATAAATCAGTTCTTCCTATCAGGAGGCCAAAGTGTGGAATTTTCAGCTTCAGCATCAGTCCTTCCAATGAACACTCAGGACTGATCTCCTTTAGAATGGACTGGTTGGATCTCCTTGCAGTCCAAGGGACTCTCAAGAGTCTTCTCCAACACCACAGTTCAAAAGCGTCAATTCTTCAGTGCTCAGCTTTCTTCACAGTCCAACTCTCACATCCATACATGACTACTGGAAAAACCATAGCCTTCACTAGACAGACCTTTGTTGGTAAAGTAATGTCTCTACTTTTTAATATGCTCTCTAGGTTGGTCATAGTTTTTCTTCCAAGAAACAAGTGTCTTTTAATTCCATGGTGGCAGTTACCATCTGCAGTGATTTTGGAGCCCACAAAAATAGACTCTGACACTTTCCATTGTTTCCCCATCTATTTGCCACGAAGTGATGGAAGCAGATGCCATGATCTTCGTTCTCTGAATGTTGAGTTTTAAGCCAACTGTTTCACTCTCCTCTTTAACCTTCATCAAGAGGCTTCTTAGTTCTTTTTTGCCATACGGGTGGTGTCATCTGCATATCTGAACTTATTGATATTTCTCCCGGCAATCTTGATTCCAGCTTGTGATTCATCCAGCCTGGTATTTCACATGATGTACTCTGCATATAAGTTAAATAAGCAGAGTGACAATATACAGCCTTGACGTACTCCTTTCCCAATTTGGAACCAATCCACTGTTCCATGTCCAGTTCTAAATGTTGCTTCCTGACCTGCATACAGATTTCTCAGGAGGCAGGTCAGATGGTCTGGTATCCCCATCTCTTTCAGAATTTTCCACAATTTGTTCTGATCCACACAGTCAAAGGCTTTGGTGTAGTCAATAAAGCAGAAGTAAATGTTTTTCTGAAACTCTCTTGCTTTTTCAATGATCCAGTGGATGTTGGCAATTTGATATCTGGTTTCTCTGACTTTTCTAAAACCAGCTTGAACATCTGCAAGTTCTCGGTTCACATACTGTTAAAGCCTGTCTTGGAGAATTTTGAGCATTACTTTGCTGCTGTGTGAGATGTGTGCAGTTGTGTGGTAGTTTGAATATTCTTTGGCATTGTCTTTCCTTGGGAGTGGAATGAAAACTGACCTTTTCCAGTCCTGTGGCCGCTGCTGAATTTTCCAAATTTGCTGACATACGGAGTGCAGCACTTTCACAGCATCATCTTTTAGGATTTGAAATAGTTCAACTAGAATTCCATCACCTCCACTAGCTTTCTTTGTAGTGATGCTTTCTAAGGCCCACTTGACTTCACATTCCAGGATGTCTGGCTCTAGGTGAGTGATCACATCATTGTGATTATCTTGGTCGTGAAGATCTTTTTTTGTATAGTTCTTCAGTGTTTTTTTGCCACCTCTTCTTAATATCTTCTGCTTCTGTTAGGTCCATAACATTTTTGTCCTTTATTGTGCCCATCTTTGCATGAAATGTTCCCATGGTATCTCCAATTTTCGTGAAGAGATCTCTAATCTTTCCCATTCTATTTTTTTCCTCTATTTCTTTGCATTGGTCACTCAGGAAGTCTTTCTTATCTCTCCTTGCTATTCTTTGGAACTCTTCATTCAAATGGGTATATCTTCGCCTTTCACCATTCTCAAGCCTGTAATCTTTAAAGATATTAATATAACACTTTTCAATTCAGATAGAGATAAAAAAAACTACAGAGGAGACAATAACATTTTGTTGTTGGAATTTTACAAGAACATCATCAGTTCAGTCACTCAGTCACGTCCAACTCTGTGACCCCATGGACTGCAGCACACCAGGCCTCCTTGTCCATCACCAACTCCCAGAGTTTACTCAAACTCATGTCCATTGAGTTGGTGATGCCATCCAACCATCTTATCCTCTCTTGCCCCTTTCTCCTCTCACCTTCAATATTTCCCAGCATCAGGGTCTTTTCAAATAAGTCAGATCTTCACATCAGTTGGCCAAATAATTAGAGTTTCACCTTCAACATCGATCCTTCCAGTGAACATTCAGGACTGATTTCTTTTAGGATGGACTGGTTGGATCTCCTTGTAGTCCAAGGGACTCTCAAGAGCATTCTCCAACACCACAGTTCAAAAGCATCAATTCTTTGGCCCTCAGCTTTCTTTATAGTGCAACTCTCATATCCATACATGACCACTGGAAAAACCATACCCTTGACTAGATGGACCTTTGTTGGCAAAGTAATGTCTCTGGTTTTTAATATGCTGTCTAGATTGGTCATAACTTTTCTTCCAAGGAGTAAGCATCTTTTTATTTCATCTGCTGCATTCACCATCTGCAGTGATTTTGGAGCCCAGAAAATAAAATATCTCACTGTTTCCACTGTTTCTCTATCTATTTTCCATGAAGTGATGGGACTGGGTGCCATGATCTTAGTTTTCTGAATGTTGAGCTTTAAGCCGACTTTCCCACTTTCCTCTTTCACTTTCATCAAGAGGCTCTTTAGTTCTTATTCACTTTCTGCCATAAGGGTGGTGTCATCTGCATATCTGAGGTTATTGATATTTCTCCTGGCAATCTTGATTCCAGCTTGTGCTTCACCTAGCCCAGTGTTTCTCATGATGTACTCTGCATAGAAGTTAAATAAGCAGGGTGACAATATACAGCCTTGACGTACTCCTTTTCCTATTTGAAACCAGTCTGTTGTTCCATGTCCAGTTCTAACTGTTGCTTCCTGGTCTGTATATAGATTTCTCAAGAGGCAGGTCAGGTGGTCTGGTATTCCCATCTCTTTCAGAATTTTCCACAGTTTATTGTGATCCACACAGTCAAAGAACATCATGACCTGATCTAACTGGATAGGTTCAAGAACAAAGAATTCTTACACCAAGAAGTTTGCAACAACTAATCACACCCCCTTCTCTTTTGGTATAAAAGAAGACTGAATTCTAGCCTGGGCTCGATGGTTCTTTGGGACCCTAGTTCACCATCTTCTAAATCTTCTGACCTTCCAAATAAAGCTGGAAAACACAAGCACCTCTTCTCTTGATTTATTGGTCTGTTGTGCACTGAGCAGAATGACCTTGGACTCTGTAATACAAAGAGCATCTGCAGTCCACTCCAATGCCAGGAACACACAGGACAAGGGTTCGAGGATTTCCTCCAACTGGAAGAATATTTTTCACCAGGACAAACAGCTATTGACACAATAAGGAAAGTGACTCAGTTTTTCTTAGAACTTATATAGGTGAAAAATAAAGCATTTACTAGTTTCTTGTATCAGAGGAAAACCTGTGAGCACCAGGTTTAAAATGTTCATTTCACTTAACAGAAATATTGATTCCAATGTCCTCAATCAAGTTTTCCTCTCAAGGCAAGGAAAGGTAATTTTTTTTCACTTAACTTGGCCATCTCTGCTGACTAAACATCAATTTTGACAAAAGTCAACCAATTATCACCAATATTCATCAAATGTATCAACTGTTATTAATATTCAAGGAATATTAATAAATTTAAAAATTACAGTCAATAACTATACTTTTTGAAGCTGTTATAAATGTATCAGCCTTAATTTTTTATTTCTATCAACTAAAATATAAAACTTCAGCACTTCACATGTGAAAATTGGTTTTCCTTAATTCTTTTAGTTCTTTCCCATTCTTTGCAATTTCATTTTTTTATTCTTTCAGACTTAAAGTAAGTTTATTTCACCATTATTTCATCAAATGCCGTATCAACCATAATTTTGATATGATTGTTTTGATATAACTTGTGCAAGGCACATCAGTTTTCTTCAAGAATGAGCTTTTAATTGGAAACAAGTTTTAGAAACCTAGAATTCTTTAACATAAAGTATCAATAATGATCCAATTTTAATTGCTAGCATAACAGTTAAAATTTTGAATCAATTTATTTGCTTTGGAGCATTTATTGGCAAAGTCATGTTTATGGCCCTTATAATTAAAATAATAATCTAAATTTGGTTGCCTCTGAATATGGATTACATATTTTTAATGGCTCAGATGGTAAAGCATCTGTCTACAATGCGGGAGACCTGGGTTCGAGCCCTGGGTTGGGAAGATCCCCTGGAGAAGGAAATGGCAATCCACTCCAGTACTATTGCCTGGAAAATCCCATGAACAGAGAAGCCTGGTAGGCTTTAGTCTATGGGGTCGCAAAGAGTAGGACATGACTGAGCAACATCACTTCACTTCACTTTATTTTTAAATATGTATAGTCTAAGTATAATCATAAGAAAACTAAGTCATTCTATGACCTTTTAAAAATTATCTTTCAACCTAATAATTCCTAAAAATGCTGCAATGAAGACAAAAATCCAATAAGCTAGATTTCACAGAAATACTTAAAAACTATTAACATAGTCCTATAATAGGAATTGTTATAAAATTTATAAATTATTAAGTAAGCTAAATTAATGGTACTTGAGAATTTAAAGGATCCCTTAAAAGACATAAAAGCAAAAATGACTTTAGAAAGAATTAAAAAGAGATATGAAACATTTGGTAGATTCATCAAAAATAGTAAATAAAACAATGTACTTATAAATGCACTCATAAAAATTCATCAGCTCAGCGACTGAGAACTGATTAGATATATCCAAAAAGAAATGGTAATTTTGATAAATTGTGCAAATCAGCTATCCAGCAAATAGATTTTTGGGGAACTGATAAGTTTTTAAACTTTCTTTCTGGTCTGTCAAAGTGTGACCCACTGATGCACTTTAACTCTTGAAATTTCTTCTTACAAACAGCTCTGATTTGGCTGACATCTAAAACTCCTTCACTTGCAAGATGAGCACAAAAAGGAATGTCTTATATCTAGGATATGGGTAGCAATTCATTTGGTTACTCAATTCTGTGTACAGCTTATGGCTGAGTCAAAAAGAAAAGCTACCCATTGTCTATGTTAAAAAAAAAAACCTTGTAGAATGCATGTCAATTTTCTTCAAAAATGAGCTTTTAATTGAAAACAAATTTTAAAAACCTAGAATTCTGGGAAGGGGGCTCAGGATGGGGCTGATTCACGTCAATATACGGCAAAAACCACTGCAATACTGCTGAGTAATTAGCCTCCAATTAGAATAAATAAATTAAAAAAAAAACCCTAGAATTCTTCATTTTAACATAGAGCATCAGTAATGCTCTAATTTTAAACTGTACTTCTATAAAGGAAGGATCATTTTATAAATAAATTTAGCTTCCTAAATTTATTATTCCTAATTTATAGAATAATTTTGTTAAAGTATTAATAGATAATTATAGATAGAGCTTTCTTAGACTTTTGAGAATCATCAGGGGTTCTAGAATAGGAGTTAGCAAACTGAGGCCCTTTGCTAAATTTTACTTCTTGCCTGTTTACCTGTTTTTGTAAATAAAGTTTATTGGGACACATTAATTTCCACATTGTCTTGCTGATTTCACACTATGACTGTCGAGTTTCACAGCTGTGATGGAGATGTTAAGACCTAAACCACTTACTTTCTAGCCCTTTATAGAAACTTCCTTGACCCTTGTCCTTGAATGTATTTGTATGCCCCATTACAAGGAGCCAAAGCTCATAGTTGGACCAATGTTATGGTAAAGGTTACATTTTAAAACAATGACTAAAGCACACTAAAAAAATAAATGCAGGTATAGAAATAAAACCTGTATGGCAGTACTTGGTCATAAAATGGGAATCCAGATAATAGAAAATATGCTTATAACCTTATTAGATCATTCATAAACACAAAAATACCTATTAAGCAATCATGGACCCCCAAGAATATATAGGATGGCCCTAGCAGCTGTAAATCACACTAATAGATAACAGAAGCATAAATACATAAAAATATAATTTTATAACTTTCCCTGATTTATGGACTCATCGGTTTATTCAGCCAAGTGGATGAGAGTTGGTAAAATTTATTTGCAAGGATTTTCGATTGTTTTACATGTACAATTAAAAAATATTATTTAATAAAATGAAGATACTCATATCTATAGTTCCCTGTATGTTTGGAACTCCAAGTCAATTTCGTACGGATTATCTGGAAGAGAATCATTTCAGGATTCAGGCAATTTTGAGTCTTATAACCAAAGTGAATGATAAGAGTGATAAAACTTGAGTCAACAAAGTCTAGTAATCTTTACTCGGTCTATTTTTTCTTTCTGACTATTTTAGCATGGAGTTTTATTGTTGCTCTCTTATTGCTAGGTAAGATAGATTGATAGGAAGACTGATTTAGGCTACTGTGTATGGCCATTTACTACCATAAAATACATACTTCGTAAAAGCTGTGCTAATGTTATGAGCTTTTCAGGTTACTCCTGGTAGATTAGAGGTTTGCCAAACTCAGTTCATAATCCCAATCTGACTGGGGACAAAATTCTAAAGAAAGCATATTTCATGGCAAGAAAGCAATATGAAATTCAGTGATCATAGATGAAGTTCCACTGAAATATCATCACATCCACTTGTTCACTTATTGTCTGTGGAAGCTTTCACATAACAACAGCAGATTGGAGAGGGAGACCGTGGATCCACAAACGTAAGATAGTTACTATCTGGCTCATTACAGAAAACATTTGACAACCCTTGCTCAAGACTATACAGAAGTTTAGACTATGAAAAATATATTGGATGTCTCCAGTGAAATACCATGCATCGACCCTGCCTCCTCCCCAAAAAGCTAATTTCACCTCTTCTTGAAAATTCATTTCAACATGTCTTTGTTCCATATCAATTTGAGATTCTTTGACTTCTTTGAACACTGCAACATTAGCATACTGTCCTTTTTGAGAACAGGTTAAATGAAATCTTTTAACATGTTTTGTTTTATATCTGCACAAAAGTTATGAATTCTCCTTTTTCAAATGGATCCTTCAACAGAACAAAAAGAACACATCAAAGAATATGTATTATTCTCCCTGCCCCACCTCTTACATCATGTGAGGGGCAGCACACAGAAGTGATCTGTTTATGCTCTGCCCTTTCAATGGATGAATAAAAGACAAGGCTCAGGAAAAGTGCCCTTAAGCAACACAATAATTTGTGAAATGCCAGGTGTTTATACAAGGTTTTCTTCTAGAAAGACTTTTGAAAATGAAACAAAAGGCATATTCAAGTGTAAAGGACATTCATTTCAAGCCAGGAAGGGTGAATTCAATTTTTTTTTTTTTTAAGAGGAGCAGTCTGCAAAAAATAACACCATGAGAGATACACCCAACTGGGTTGTGTCAATGCAGCGATGTCTCCCAGACAACCTGCAAAGGTGATGCAGGAGGAGAGCTATCTGTCCCAGCAAATTTTAATGCTCATGAACCTAGTTTCTTCAGAAGCAGGTAAGTCTAGAATTGTTACTTACTGTTGTTTCTTAAAGCCTATTTAGGAGTATTTTTTATTCTTGTCTCACTAGATCCCATTTTCCATGAAACACTCATCTTGCCAACTGGAGTTTGCCCAACTGCTAGGGAAAACAGTGACTGAAACCTCCCACCCTGGCCAGGCACCACAGTGACCATCTGCATAAGTCATTTTACAACAGGAGGTCCTGGTAAGCAACACGGCACTCACAAGTCGCTACCAACCGGAAGAACCGGGAAGGGGCAAAAGAGAGGACTGGCCAGTCCCCGTGTCGCCCCAGAACCCTCCTTGCTGGAATCCATGTTGGCTGAGCGGTGAGGGCGCCCCCAGGAGGGGCCCTGGGTCAGAACGATCGGCCACAGACGACCCGAAAGGAACCCTCTCACCATAAACCCGGGACCGCGAGCCGCGTGCAGAGCCGTCCTCCCGGGGCCCCTCACCCCGCTGCTCTCGCCCGGGGCCCCTGCCCAGTGACGTCTCCTGCTTTGTCAGCACATGTCTCCTCGGATAACTCATTTCTGAGCTTAGAGGAGAGCCTGCTCTCGGGCCGGGAAGGCCTGTCCCGTAACACAACTACCGCCTGCAACCGGCCAAGGATGAACTTGGAGCCTGAAGCAGAGAAAGCCAGTGTGCGCGTTTGCACTCGTACACTGTGTGCAGGTGGTTCACACTGGCTTGGAACGTGAACCATGAGCAAACCTCAAAGGATGTTTTGAATAATGGCTATATTTTTGGATACATGTGGAGAATAAATACAATTACTTTGACAGAATCACTGGTAATTGGAACGCATGTGTTCTAATAAGTTAGAATCAATGTTTTTCATTAGATTTAAAGTGCCTTTGAAAAGAAAAAGGGCAAATAAATCATAGGAGTATAAAAATGCTAGCTACCTAAAGTCTTAGCTACAGTGATACTGATCCTCTTAAATTGTCTTCCGAGCAGTACTTTTGTCTATATTCAGATCATAGGAGAGATATGATGCGCAGGAAAATGAAGCCCCACTTTAAATTCTTTCGTACAGAAAAAAGTTTGCAGATCTTATATCTAGTAAAGGACTTGTACCTAGACTAAACCTCTTGTAAGTCAATAAATAATAATAATAATCCAATTTAAAATACAGCAAAAAACTTGACATTTCACCAAGGAAGACATCAAACAGCCAATAAGTACATGATAAGACATTCAGTATCATTTTTCATTAGGAAAGTGAACATTAAGAACTATACTGAGGCAGCATAACATAGCCACCTGAATGGCTGTAATCAAAACACAAACAGTAATAAGTTTTGGCAAGGATGTGCAGAAGTAAGAATGCTTATCTATTATTGGTAGAAATGTACAGTGATGCAAACACACTAAAAATAGATTAGCAGTATTTTAATAAGTTAAACATAAATATTCAATGACACAACTACACTTTTGGGAATCTACTCAAGAGAAATAAAAACATGTCTACGAAAGGCTTGTACAAGAATTTCATAGCAGGGTTACTCATAGGCAAGAATTAGAGACAATTCAAATGGCCATCAACTACAGAAGAGATAAGTCAAGCACAGGGTACCCAGGCAGTTGACGGCAGTCCATTCAGTTCTGCAAAGGAACAAATGATTGACACGCACTGCAGCAGGCATGAACCTCAAAAGCACGATTAAGTGAAAGAGGGGAGATTCAAAAGGCTGTACTATACGATTTCATTTGTATGAAATATCCAGAAAAGGCAAATTTAGGGAGACAGAAAGCAAATCAGTTGTTGTCTAGGGGTGGCAACCAAGATTAGCTACAAACCGGATGTTGGGAATTTTGCAGGTGGTAGAAATGATATAAAACTGCATTATGGTTATGGCGGCACAACTTTGTACATTAAATTGAAAATCATGTCATCATACACTCATAGAAAGTCCATGGAATATAAATTAGACTCAATAAAACTATAAACTATCTATTGAAATCTTTTAATTCTACAGATATTTTATGGCACAAGGTGGAATAGCTTTTCTATTAACCCCGCCAAACTAAACCATATTTAACAAAGCTCCACCCATTTTGGTTAAATATTCTGACTGCAAGGCAGATGCCCACCCAGCTCCCAGAGACTTGCACTGAGAAAGAATTCCACACTATTGTCCCTCTCTAGATTTACATTTTGCCCATTCCTCCTGCAATAATCTAGGGTCACAATATATACCTTCAATGTTCATCCCCTGGTCAAATGTGTCTGAGGAGAACTGGACACTACATTTGCCTCGTAGAGAGTCTTAGCACATCCAGCAACAATACAGGTGAATTTTAACACCATTTTCAGTGAAATATCATTACTGTCTATACTATTATAGAGAATGACATGTCTTTGTATCTCTGAACCTGTTTTATTAAATTTCAAAATTTTCCGTTTTTGCTTTTGATGATATTGGATAAAAATATCAACATTGAAGCACTTCTGTATCCAAATTCCATCTTGCCTTATCTAGTTGTATTCCCTACACTAAGCTGGTGTTTATCATTCCCATGCCTATTATATACTATTACTATATAGATATATGCCTGTTAATAATATGAGGTATTTTTGCATATTTTTAAACCTTATATGAACAATGACACACGAGGCATTTTTCCTCTCAAGACTGTGCTTTCAGATGTTTCCTAAAATGAAGATGTTCATTTTCACGAGTGTTTAGTGGTTCTTTACATAATTACACTCACAACTTCCATATCAAATTTATAGTACATTTTACTCTGATAGAAAATGATGCCAACAAGCAATCTAGACATACCTCTTTACGTACTGGTAGCAGATTATTTTCTAGAACTTATTTTGAAAATTGGCATAGCTCTGCTAAAAACGGTGCTTATGTTCAAGTTTATTACAGCTTGTCAAATTGCTCTTTCAGAGAGGCTATTTCAAGTCATAGTAACATAAACATATTTAAAGCCTATTTTCCCGAATTCTCGCCAATACATGTTAAACTCAGATTTCCAAAATTTGTACTAACCAAATGGATGCAAAGTGTCTTAATTTGCATTTTCTTGGTTACTAGTGAGGTTGGGCATCTTTCCCTTTTTCTTTCTTCTGTTGACTTACCATTAACGCTTCCTCCTCTCTAATTTGCCTTGACACATTCCTTTTTCAGACGGATATAAGGAGCTCTTCTCAATTCTCTATGTGATCTTTGGTCAATCACGTATGTGGCAGATATCTGCTTCTAGTCTGCGGCCTGCATTTTAGCCATGTTTGTGGGAAATGTTGTGATCATTGTTGTTAAATAGTTTTAAAATTTGCTTTAATTGCATCTGTCAAACTTTATAATAGTTCACTTTTTGTGTGTATTTTCAAATGCTACCCTTCCTATAATAACAAAGACATTCTTTATCAGAGGTCCTCAACCTTTTCGCACCAGGAACTGGTCTCTTGGAAGACAAGTTTCCCATGGGACGGGGACTTGGGGGGCAGTTCAGGCGGTAATGCAAGCGATGGGGAGAAGCAGATGGAACTTGGCTGGCCCGCCTACTGCTCACCTCCTGTTGCGTGACCCAGTTTCCTGGGGGTTGGAGACCCTTGTTCTATATTTCATGCTGTGCGATTAATTTATTTTTAATTTTTTACTGGAGAGTAGTTGATTTACAATGTTGTGTTAGTTTCAGGTGTACAATACAGTGAATCAGTTATACATATACATATATCAACTCTTTTCCTTAGATTCTTTTCCCATATAAGTCATTACAGAGTACTGAGTAGAGTTCTGAGTACCATAAACAGGTTTTTAGTAGTTATCTATTTTGTAAACAGTAGAATGTGACTTATTGATTTATCTAAGTCTTTAGTCCACTGAGAATTTAATAATCACCTCACCCTTTGCCAGACCATTTGTAATGTTAACTCTGCCCTATCTTAGGTTTTCTTTGCTTTTTGTTGTAACAGTTCTGTCCTTAAATCATGTATGACTCTTTGTTACCCCATTGACTGCAGCATGCCTGACTTGCCTGTCCTTCACATGAGTTTGTTCAAACTCATATCCATTGAGTCAGTGATGCCATTCAACCATCTCATCCTCTGTTGCCCCCTTCTCCTTCTGTCCTCATCATTCCCCGCATCAGAGTCTTTTCCAGTGGATTCTTCACATCAGGTGGCAAAAGTATTGGAGCTTCAGCTTTAGCATCAGTCCTTCCAATGGTAATTTAGGATTGATTTCCTTTAGGATTATGTGATTTGATCTTCTTGTTGTCCAAGGGACTCCCAAGACTCTTCTCCAGCACCAGAGTTGGAAAGCATCAATTCTTTGGCAATCAGCCTTCTTTATGATTCAGCACTCACATCTGTACATGACTGCTGGAAAAACCACAGCTTTGACTTTAGGAACCATTGTCAACAAAGGGATGTCTCTGATTTTTAATATGCTGTCTAGGTTGGTCATAGCTTTTTTTCCAAGAAGCAAGCATCTTTTAATTTCATGGCTGCAGTCACAATCTACAATGATTTTGGAGCCCAAGAAAATAGTCTCTCACTGTTTCTGTTGTTTCCCCATCTATTTGCCATGAAGTTATGGGACCGGATGCCATGATCTTAGTTTTTTGAATGTTGAGTTTTAAGCCAGCTTTTTCACTCTCCTCTTTCACTTTCAACAAGAGGCTCTTTAGTACTTCTTTGCTTTCTTTTTTAGGATTTGTCAATATTTATTGATGTATAGTTGATTCACAATGTTATATTAGTTTCAGGTGTACAGAAAAGCTATATATATATACACATGTGTGTGTCTGTGTGTGATTGTTGTTAAATAACTTTAAAATTTGCTTTAATTGCATCTGTCAAACTTTATAATAGTTCCCATTCTTTGTGTATTCTTAAATGCTTCTCTTTCTTTCTATAATCAGATTCTTTTCCCTTTTAGGTTATTACAAAATGCTGAGTATAGTTCCCTATGTCAGGTTTTAAGCATGTCTAGATCTGTTTCATGGTTCTGTACTCTGTAGGTATATGCATGCCTGCTCAGTTGTGCCTGACTCTTCTCAGTCCCATGGACTGTAGCCCACAGGCTCCTCTGTCCATGGAAGTCTCCAGGCAAGAATAGTGAAGTGGGTTGCCATTCCCCTCTACAGGGGATCTTCCCAACCCAGGGAGTGAATCCAGGTCTCCCATCTTGCAGGCAGATTGTTTACCATTTGAGCTAACCAGGAAGCCCTTAACAGGGCTACTTCTACTAAATATATTAAACACAAGTTTATTTTGTACCTGTTACTCAAAAAGAGGTCATTAATATACAATATCTGACTAACATCATGGATAAATACATCTTGAAAAACTGCAGAGAAATAATATAAATATAAATTGTTTATATAAATATAAATTGTTTCTCTGCAGTCCAAGCTTTTCTTCCATAGCTTTTTTCCCCACTCTAATATAAAATCTAAACAACAATACCTAGCAGTAAATTCTCTACAGAAGCTCAGTGTTTGGGGCAAAGAACTTCTCAGCCAAATGAACAGTACGTAGTACATTAAAAACATATTCTTTCACAGCAATATCACAATCGTCTCCATTTTCCTAGTTCAAATTTCCTTCTCTGGTTCAGATCTCTTGATACCAATTACACAAATCCTAACTTTTTTGTCTCTTATTTCTAATTACTGAACTGAATATCTCATTTTTTTCTGATCCTTTTAAATGCCATTGCTAGAGGGATGTAAGTCTGTGACTTTCAGTTCAGTTCAGTCATTCAGCCATGTCTGACTCTTTGTGACCCCATGGACTACAGCACACCAGGCCTCCCTGTCCATCACCAACTCCCAGAGTTTCCTCAAACTCATGTCCATCGAGTCAGTGATTCCATCCAACCATTTCATCCTCTGTCATCCCCTTCTCCTCCTGCCCTCAATCTTTCCCAGCATCAGGGTCTTTTCCAATGAGTTAGTTCTTCGCATCAGGTGGCCAAAGTATTGGAGTTTCAGCTTCAGCATCAGTCCTTCCAATGAGTACTCAGGACTGATTTCCTTGAGGATGGGCTGGTTTGATCTCCTTGCAGTCCAAGGAACTCTCAAGAGTCTTCTCCAACTCCACAGTTCAAAAGCATCAATTCTTCAGTGCTCAGCTTTCTTTATAGTCCAACTCTCACATCCACACATGACTACTGGAAAAATCACAGCTTTGACTATACAGACTGAGAGGGTAACAGGCACGAAGGCCAGGGGTCTCCAAATGGAGGAAATAGGCTGCAAGTGTCAGACATTTTTATCTCTCTTAAGCGACAGGAGGAAACAAACTAGGGATATTTTTTCCTTCTCTGTATAATTTAAAAGGAGGTTTCTCTTAAAATACTGTGTCGCCATAATGACACCTGGTTTCACCTGAAATTAACTATTCTCAAACCTTGAGTTAACCAATGCATCTTTCTTATGGAAATGTTTGTCTTAAGCTATGTTAATGTTCTATGCATTTACCCCAAACTGTCTTCAAGTCAGTTCCACCTAATGGCTCAGAACCTACTTGACAAACCAGTATGTTATACTCAGATATTGTTCCCCTAATCAGGCAATGGCAACCCACTCCAGTACTCTTGCCCGGAAAATCCCATGGACGGAGGGGTCTGGTGGGCTACAGTCCATGGGGTCACTAGGAGTCGGACACAACTGAGCGACTTCACTTTCACTTTTCACTTTCATGCATTGGAGAAGGAAATGGCAACCCACTCCAGTGTTCTTGCCTGGAGAATCCCAGGGACAGGGGAACCTGGTGGGCTGCCATCTGTGGGGTCGCACAGAGTCAGACACGATTGAAGCAACTTAGCAGCAATCTATGTAAATGAAACTATTTGTATGGTAATCTCCCCTTCTACAAGATTCAAGTCAATCATTTTATGGCCCGGGATGAATCATCTGGTGCCAAGATTATCCCAAAATGCATCTTATGGATGGGGGGCCTGGTGCCATTCTGAGTTTTAAGACATTCCTTTCTTTCATTAACAGACTGCTAGTGACTATATAACATCCAGCTGAAGACTAGCAGGGGGGTACTCTTTCTGCCCCCTTCTGATGCCTATGTCAGAAGCTTTCTCTATCTCCTTTATACTTTAATAAAACTTTATTACACAAAAGCTCTGAGCTATCAAGCCTTGTCTCTGGCCCTGGATTGAATTCTCCTCTGGAGGCCAAGAATCCCAGTGTCTTTTCTTTCAGCAGCAACCTTTCAAGACCTTTGTTGTCAAAGTAATGGCTCTGCTTTTTAATAAGCTGTCTAGGTTGGTCGTAGCTTTTCTTCCAAGGAGCAGACATCTTTTAATTTCATCACGGCAGTCACACAGCTTTTTCACTCTCCTCTTTCGCTTTCATCAAGAGTCTCTCTAGTTTCTCTTCACTTTCTGCCATAGGTTGGTGTCAACTGAATATCTGAGGTTATTGATACTTCTCCCTGCAATCTTGATTCCAGCTTGTGCTTCATCCAGTCTAGCATTTTGCATGATGTATCCTGCATATAAGTTAAATAAGCAGGGTGACAATATACAGCTTTGACGTACTCCTTTCCCAATTTGGAACCAGTCCGTTGTTCCATGTCCAGTTCTAACTGTTGCTTCTTGATCTGCATACAAACTTTAACAGCTCAACATTTTGTAATATCTCTTTTTGGTCTATTTATCTAAGTCCAGTCATATTACCTAGCTTCTAAAACCTGAACTATTATATCCCAAACATCACTGAAGCCTTGCAAGAATTTGCCACCCTACAATTTACCTTCAAGAATGTCCTGTTCCAGCAAAATCTGCTGACGAACCACGCTCTCTCTTCCTACCTAGCAGATGCCACTCAGGACACAAACCCCAGTCTACAAGCTCTCTGCCTCGTTTATCAATTCCTAGTCCTGGTTGCAAGTTCTCAGATAACCTTTCCATTCTGAACTGTGTGGTGGTCTCGCCAGTCTAACCTCCCTGCCTACAGTGTGTCTGGAGACAGGGAAGATTCACCCCTAGACTTCAGCCACTCTCTCAGTCATATGCAACACAGTGACCTGCAGCAGTATGTACTGAATTCATGTCTGAGGCATTGAGTTAGCGCCTACAGATTAAGGGATGGACAGAGCACTCATTTTTATTCCCTATTCCCAGTTAGCTTTTTAAATGGACAAACATTAAAATGAACAAGTACATTAGAGAATGATCTTTTGGTCACCAGTCGGGGAGAATGAGGGGAAGGGATAGTTAGGGAGTTTGGGACTGACATGGTTATCCATTTAAAATGGATAACCAGCAAAGACCTACTGTATAGAACAGGGAACTCTGCTCAATATTATGTAATAACCTAATTGGAGAAAGAATCTGAAAGAGAATTTTTAAAAAAAAAGTCAAAAGTTAAATATAAAATGAAATGAATAAGTATTTTTGTGACCCCACAATATGGCAGTGAAAAATATCTAAGTACAAAATATAATTCAAAGCAGGAAATTTACTTCTTTGCAAGAGGCTTCAATTCTACGTCTTACTAACAATCGAATGCAGAATTTCCTGGAAAAGGCCACCTGATCACTGTGTTTACTTTCCTGTGCTATTCAGCGTGACAGAAGGCATAAAGTAATTCTGATTAATGAACAAAGAATCGAGTTAGCAACACACTAAGCAAATGTTCCGCTGACTTTCATATTAAGAAGGAGAAAAAAAAAAAGCAAAACAAAGCACCACCTTCTAATGTATAATGACCTGTTCAAATTCAGTAACTACAAGTGTGGCAAAAACTGAATTAACGATGTCAGAAGATGGATGGCTTCCCATTAACTGCCTTTTAAAATAATGTTAAGATTATATTAATTATGAAAGCTTTTCATTTTAATTGTCTATAAACAAGAGAGGGTAAGTCAATTTTATGGACTTCGAAGAATTTTTAAGTAGGCTGCTACACTAACGCGTGAATAATTAGGACATTCATCACCTTATAAGAAATCGCTTTCTTCCATCACCCACTTATCAGGGCTCTCCTCTTTCTCTCTCCCTCTTTCCCCGGCTCTGGCTCGGAATGGGCATACAGTAACATACGTGTTCCTACACACTCGAGCATATCACACACAGGTATACAGGTGATGAATACTGCCCTCAGAGATGCCTGCCTTTGACTAACAGCAAAGGGAGGCACAGACTGAGCCTGGCTGCCCACCGAGTGTTGTAACAGGGAAGGAGAGATCTGACTCCATATTCGGTCTGTTCCTTCCCCCGTGCTTAGTCACGCTGGCTCTGTATTTTGTAAAAGGAAGCTGCCTATGGCTTGGAACATATAGGGTGTCCTAATCTCAAGGCTCTGACCTTAAAGACTCCATTCATATAAAGGCAACAAGTTGCAGAACAGAGAACATTAACATTTGCCTCATCAGAGGTTTACAGGGACAGCATGACCTGACCTAGGTGGACAGCTGCAAGAAGAAAGGATTCCAACACCAAGTAGTTTGCCACAAGTAACAGAGGCTCCAGGCGTGCAGGCTCAGTAGTTTTGCTGTGCGAGCTTATTGCTCTGTGGCACGTGGGATCTTCCCAGAGCAAGGACTGAAGCTGTGCTCCCCGCACTGGTGGGTGGATTCCTAACCTCTGGACCACCAAGGAAGCCCCACTTGTGGGTCTCTGATTTGTCAGTTTCTTATTCACCAAGATGCGTCTGTTTCCACCAAATCAACGCCTGTGCTTTCACAGTCATTCACAGACCTGCACAGAGTCACCTGCCCCGTTCCCACCTGAAGGAGACAGGGCAATTCTGTGCCTCCTTGTTTCGTGTCTGATAAAACAAGTGTCCTCCTCGTGGTCTAATGCCACATTTTTCTCACGTGTGCACTTTCTGTTGATGACTTTGCTGTTCAGTGTGACACCCCCACACACATGCACTGCTGAAGTACTGCCCAGGGCCCCTAAGCCCAAGAGGGCTGGGAGGCGCCTTGTGGAGAAAATGCATGCATTACACACATTTGTTCATCTGTGAGTTAAAGGGCTGTGGGTCATGAGTTCAATGCAAATGAATCAACAATAAACATTAAATAAGGTTTTGAAAAATGAAATTATGTATTGACCTGCTGACAGAAATGTGGTGACTGGAGGCTCAGTAAAACCTGATCCTGAATTTCCTTTAGGAACACTTGTCGGTGTCTGCAAATTCAGTGCTCATGACAACTTCACGGAGCATAACTACCACCTATAATGAGAATATACCATGCACACGCAAACAATCGCAGACTCACACATGGTCTCAAAGTTATGAAGTTAAATAGCCAAAAGATAGGTAATGTTTTTAAATTACTTTTTTGAGTTTGATAACTCTGCCTGCTCAAAATCAGTATATTTCAGTCAAGCTAAGTATACATTCAGTTCAGTCGCTCAGTCATGTCTGACTCTTTGTGACCCTATGGACTGCAGCACTCCAGGCCTCCCTGTCTATCACCAACTACTGGAGTTTGCTCAAACACATGTCCATCGAGTCGGTGATGCCATCCAACCATCTCATCCTCTGTTGTCCCCTTCTCCTCCTGCCTTTAATCTTTCTCAGCATCAGGTTATTTTCCAAAAAGTCAGTTCTTCACATCAGGTGGCCAGAGTACTGGAGTTTAGGCTTCAGCATCAGTCCTTCCAATGAATATTCAGGACTGATTTTGCTTAGGATGGCCTGGCTTGATCTCCTTGCAGTCCAAGGGACTCTCAAGAGTCTTCTCCAACACCACAGTTCCAAAAGCATCAGGTCTTCAGTGCTCAGCTTTCTTTATAGTCTAATTCTCACATTCGTACATGACTACTGGAAAAACCATAGCTTTGTTGGCAAAGTAAAGTCTCTGCTTTTTAATATGCTGTCTAGGTTGGTCATAGCTTTTCTTCCAAAGAGCAAGCATCTTTTAATTTCATGGCTGCAGTCACCACCTGCAGTGATTTAGGAGCCCAAAAATAGTCAGTCACTCTTTCCACTGTTTTCCCATTTATTTGGCATGAAGTGATGGGACCGGATGCCATGATCTTAGTTTTCTGCATGTTGAGTTTTAAGCCAACTTTTTCACCCTCTTCTTTCACTTTCATCAGGAGGCTCTTTAGTTCTTCTTCACTTTCTGCCAAAAGGATACTGTCATCTCCATACCTGAGGTTATTGATATTTCTCCCGGCAATCTTGATTCCAGCTCATGCTTCACCCAGCCCAGCATTTTGCATGATGTACTCTGCATATAAGTTAAATAAGTTAAAACAGCCTTGTCTAACTCAATGAAACTATGAGCCATGCCATGTAGGGCCACCCAAGACAACAGTCACGGTGGTGAGTTCTGACAAAATGTGGTCTACTGGAGAAGAGAATGGCAAACCACTTCAGTATTCTTGCCTTCAGAACCCCATAAGCAGTATGAAAAATATATATTAACTTTCAGTAATAGGAAGAACATTTTTTTATTAATTTCTCTGGTAACTTTTAAGATAGAGAACAGTCTTAAAAGACTCTTAGGAAAGAAAACAGTCATTTGGCCGCCACATTAAATACAAGTTAAATGCTCTACTAACCACATTCTTGGCATTTTCAGATCTTTCCAGAACTGATATCTAAGATCATGGCATCTGGTCCCATCACTTCATGGCAAATAGATGGAGAAAAAATGGAAACAGTGACAGATTTTTATTTTTCCCCTTGGGCTCCAAAATCACTGTAGACGGTGACTGCAGCCATGAAATAAGACACTTGCTCCCTGGAAGAAAAGCTATGACAAGCCTAGACAGCATATCGAAAAGCAGAGAAGTCACTTTGCTGACAAAGGTCCCTACAGTCAAAGCTACGGTTTTTCCAGTAGTCATGTACAAATGTGAGAGTTGGACAGTAGAGACAGCTGAGTGCCGAAGAACTGCCACTTTCAAACTGTGGTGCTGGAGAAGACCCTTGAGAGTCCCTTGGACAGCAAGGAGATCAAACCAGTCAATCCTAAAAGAAATCAGTCGTGAATATTCATTGGAAGGACTTATGCTGAAGCTGAAGCTCCAGTACTTTGGGCACCTGATGGGAAGAGCTGACTCATTGGAAAAGACCCTGATGCTGGGAAAGATTGAAGGCGGGAGGAGAAGGGAATGACAGATGGTTGGATGGCATCACTGACGCAATGGACAAGTTTAAGCACACTCTGTGACATGGGGAAGGACCGAGAAGCCTGGCATGCTGCCGTCCATGAGGTTGCAAAGAGCTGGACGCAACTGAGCTACTGAACAACAGATTCTTACTTAACCTAGAATGTCCTCATCCCCTCATACTGTTTAGTTGGAGATTTCCAGTAGATACTTAATAAAAAAAATGGCCTCAAGCATAAACAACTCCTTGAATTTATGTTCCAAAGTTCTGTTAAAATAAACAAGATTGCTTTCATCTATAATTTATGCAAAATTTTCTCTGCTAATCAGCAGGATAATGGAAAAATGTGGCCCTTAAAATTTATGATAATTTAGATAATTTATCAAAAATAGTCATTTAATTACTATTAATTAGATTTATCATAATTAAATCTTCAAAGCACTACAAGATGATTGTCATTATTAATATTGTGG